>NW_020257754.1:536845-876460 GCF_003255815.1 Theropithecus gelada
AAAAAAAAAAAAAAAAAAAAGAAAAAAGAAAGAAAAGAAAAATTCACTCATCTTAACTGTACAATTGAATAATTTCTTAGTGATTTTACAGAGTTGTGAAAAAATCATATTTGGATTGCTTCCACTTTTTCAGCCACTATGAATAATGTTTCTATGACCATTTATGTACAAGACTCTGGGTGGACATACATTTTTATTTTGGGGGTAAATATGTAGCAGTAAATCTGCTGGGTCAAAGATAAATCTAGATTTGATATCAAAATTTGATAAAATAGATAAATCTATCTATGTTTGATATTTTAAGAAACTGCAAAACGGTTTTGTAAAGTGATCACACCATTTTACACTACACCACACCCGCCAAAATGAGTGAATTTTATGATATGTATATTTTACTTCAATAAAGCTGTTAATACCCAGCACAGTGTCTCACACCCGTAATCCCACCACTTTTGGAGCCCAAGACAGAAGGATCCGTTGAGTCCAAGAGTTCAAGAGAAGCCTGGGCAACATAGGGAGACCTCCTCTCTGCAGAAAATTTTAAATAAGTAGCCAGGCGTGCTGGCACAGGCCTGTAGTCCCAGCCACTTGGGAGGATGGCTTGAGCCTGGGAGTTCCAGGCTGCAGTGGACCAAGATTGTGCCACTGCATTCCTACCTGGGCAACAGAGCAAGACCCTGTCTCAAAACAAACACACAAAATCAATAAGGCTGTTAAAAATTTTTAAGGAAAATAATTATTCTGTACTCTAGAGGATAATATCTAAAACAGAAGCAAAATAATGCATATTTTCCAGACTAATAGAGGAATGGAAATAGAATTACAAAAGTAATTTTTGTTTTATATTTATTTACTTCTACTATTTTTGAGACAGGGTCTAACTCTGTTGCCCCGGCTGGAGTGTTGTGGCTGATCTCTGCTCACTGCAACCTCCATCTCCTAGGCTTAAGCGATCTTCCCACCTCAGCCTCCCAAGTTGCTGTAACTGCTGTTGTACACCATCACAACCGGCTAATTTTTGTATTTTTTGTAGAGACAAGGTTTTGTCACGTTGCCCAGACTGGTCTTGAACTCTTGAGCTCAGGTAATCCACCTGCTTCCACCTCCCGAAGTGTTGGGTTTACAGGCGTGAGCCACCGAGTCCAGCCTACAAAAATAAGTTTTTTTAAAAAGACGGCCAGGTGCGGTGGCTCATGCTTGTAATCCCAAAACTTTGGGAGGCCAAGGTGGGCAGATTGCGAGGTTAGGAGATGGAGACCATCCACAGTGAAACCCCATCTCTACTAAAAATAGAAAAATTAGCCGGATGTGGTGGCAGGCACCTGTAGTCCCAGCTACTCGGCAGGCTGAGGCAGGAGAATCGCTTGAACCTAGGAGGAAGAGGATACAGTTAGCTAAGATCACACCACTGCACTCCAGCCTGGGCGACAGAGCGAGACGAGACTCTGTATCAAAAAAAAAAAAAAAAAAAAAAAAGGGCAAGAAAGGGGACAAAAAGGAACATAAAACAAGTAGGACAAATACAAATACAAAACACATAGATTTAAGATCAAATATATTAGTAATAATGTTAAAATATAAATGGACTGTGTGTTATTTATCTATGGTCTCTCAGCTCCAAATTCACCCTGTTTTCTGCTCTGGGAAAATGATTCTGGGCCTTTTAAGTTTTCTCTTGCCAGACGGCACAGAAACTATCAGTAGAGGGCGCTAGACAGACATTGCAAAAAGAAAACGTTTTTACTTCCTGGGGCTGCTACACTCCATCCTGAGGCTCCTGCAGCATGTGCCCGTTCCTAGCATCCAGCTTCTGCGGCATACATGACCTCCCCAGAGTGATGCCCTGGCCGCTTCTCCGGCGCTAGGTTCCCGCAGTGTACCGTGGCAGGCAGAGTCGTCTTTCGTGTGTGCCTTTGAGGCAGAATGGCTCATGTCAAATGCCTCCTGTAAACAGCTTTCCCTTTCCCTGGCACCCTGGTGTGAGGAATTCTGGTAAGTTACAGAGGGTGGATTTCTAGAAAGTTCCACTCATCTGGTACCAGAGAGACTTGCTTTTTTTTTTTTTTTTTTTTTTGCCATCTGGTGAGCCATGGTCATGATCTCTTTGCCCTGGAGTGGCAGGGTTGTGAATTTTACTTTTCCTTGGACGTTCTACCTCGGGGTCTAGAGTAGTGGCTGTTCCTTTTTTTTTTTTTCCTTTGAGTCAGAGTCTTGCTCTTTTGCCTAGGGTGTAGTGCAATGACGCGTGTTGGCCAGGCTGGTCTTGAACTCCTGACCTGAAGTGATCTGCCTGCCTCAGCCTCCCAAAGTGCTGGGATTACAGGAGTGAGCCACGGAACCTGGCCGTGGTTATTCCTTTTACCTGCTATATTTATTAGAATTATCTTTGCTTCTTACTAATCAATCCCTATTACCTCAACTTTATTTAGTACCATTAAATAACATTTAATAGTATTATTATTTTGGGACAGGATCGGCTCTGTCGCCCATTTTATTTAATACTTCTTTGTATTATACTTCCTCTTCAAATTACCATCGTGGTCCCTGACTCTTGATTGGACCTAGACAGGTACGTGGACTAAAATGTTCTAATTAAAGACAGAAAATTTCAGACCCAATTAAAAAAATACCCAGATGTATTTTGCATACAAGAGGCATAACTGAAACATAATAATACAGAAGGATTGAAAGTAAAAATATGGAAAAATATATACTACAAAATGGCTGACCGAAAGAAGCTGTTCCAGCTGTTAAGCGAAAGTAACTACCATTATAAAGAGGAGCACTTTATAATGATAAAAAGGTTCAATTTACAGGAAGGTATAAAAAAATTCTGAATTTCTATGGTGACTAGTAACATGGCCTTAACAAAATATATAACAAATATGGACAGAACCATAAGAATAAATAGATAAATCCTTAATCATAATGGAAGATCTTAATACTCCTCTCTCAGTAATTGATAAACAGAAAAGAAAATCAGTTCCTAGATTCAAAAAATATAATTAACAAACTTGCTTTTATTACTTGCTTTAATTGCTTGTGGAATTCACATTTTTTCTTTTTCTTTTTTTTTTTTTTTTTTTGAGATGGAGTCTCACTCTGTTGCCCAGGCTGGAGTGCAGTGGCATGATCTGGGCTCACTGCAGCCTCTGTCTCCCAGGTTCAAGTGATTCTCCTGCCTCAGCCTCCTGAGTAGCTGAGATTACAGGTGCTGGCCACCACGCCCAGCTAATTTTTGTATTTTTAGTAGAGACGGGGTTTCACCACGTTGGCCAGGCTGGTCTTGAACTCCTGACCTCAAATGATCCATCCGCCTCCGCCTCCCAAAGTGCTGGGATTACAGGCATGAGCCACCACACTCGGCCGTCACATTTTTTTCAAAGATAAAAAGATCATTTATAAAAGCTATTTGTGGCGCAGTAGTGCCTAAACACATTTCAAAGGATTGAAGTGATGTATAGTACATTTTCTGACCAAAATTAACCTAATCTAGCAATTTATTATACAAGATAATAGAAAATATTAATATGTTTGGAAATTTAGAAATACATTACCAAATAACTCATAGATCAAAGAAGAAATCACAGTGGAAATTAAATAATATTTTGAACTGAATGATAATAAAAATATAGCTTATTAAAAGCCTGTGTGATGCAGCTAAAGAGTAGTTAGAAGTTAATTTCTAAGCTGAATGTGTATATTATGAAACAGGAAATGAATCTATTCATTCATTTCAGGAAGTTAGGGAAAAATACGACAAAATAAACCCCAAAAGGTCAGAGTAGGAAAAAATGCAGATAAGAGTAGAAATTAACAAAATAAAAAAACCCATAGAGTTGAAAAGATCGACACAGCTAAAATTCAATTGATAAACTTCTGGTGAAACTGATAAATAAAAACAAAGAGAAGACACAAATAACCATTTGTTCTAAGCTTTTAAAAAAGTCGCTGAGGCAATTATGAACAATTTTATACTAACAATTTTGGAATGTTAGAAAAAATGATCAAATTCCTAGAAAAATATAACTTATCTACTATGATACAAGAAAACTAGATAATCAGGCGAGGCATGGTGGGTCACCCCTGTAATCACAACACTTTGGGAGACTGAGGCAGGCTGATTGCTTAAGCCCAGGAATTCAAGACCAGTTTGGGCAACATGATGAGATCCCATCTCTCTGTGTGGTGGCACATGCCTGTAGTCCCATCTACTAGGGTGGCTGAGGTGGGAGGATCACTTCAATTCGGGAGGTCATGGCTGCCATGAGCCATGTTCGTGCCACTGCACTGTAGCAAGACTCTGTCTAAAAAAAAAAAAGAAAGAAATAAAAGAAAACTAGATAATCAAAATAACCTTATAGCTGTTAAACAAATTAAGCCCATAATTAATTGCCACAGAAAAAAGCTTCAAGTCAAGTCCTGTATACTTTCATGCAACATTTAAGAAAGAAATAATGCCAATTAAAAAAAAATCTGTATTACAGGATATAAGACCAATGTAATAACCTTGACACCAAAACTCAGCAAGAATATAATGAGAAATGAAAATGGCAAGACTATTATGAGAAACTAAAATCCTTTCAGAAAGTAGGTGAAGAAATTTTTTTTTTTTAGATGGAGTTTCGCTCTTGTTGCCCAGGCTAGAGTGCAATGGCGTGACCTCAGCTCACTGCAGCTTCTGCCTCCTGGGTTCAAGCGATTCTCCTGCCTCAGCCTCCCGAGTTGCTGGGATTACAGGTGCCTGCCATCACGCCCAGCATATTTTTGTTATTTTTAGTAGAGATGGGGTTTTGCCATGTTGGCCAGGTGGTCTCAAACTCCCGACCTCAGGCGATCCACCCGCCTAAACAAAATATTCACAAACCAAACTCAGCAAGACATAAATAAGATAATACATTATATTAGTCTGCTCAGGCTGCCATAGCAAAATACCAGAGAGACTCTGTGGCTTAAAAAACAGAAATTTATTTTCTCACAGTTCTGGAGGCTACAAAGTTCAAGGGAGAGGTTCCAGCAGGGTTTGGTTTTTGGTGAGAACTTTCTTCCTGGTTTGTAGATGGAGGCTTTATCCTCACATGGCCTCTTCTCTGAGAGCAAGCATGTGGGAAGACAGAAAGCACAAGAGAGATGATGTCTCTTCTTTTTTTTTTTTTGAGAGGAAGTCTCGCTCTTGTCCCCCAGGCTGGAGTGCAATGGCAAGATCTCAGCTCACTGCAACCTCCACCTCCCGGGTTCAAGCGATTCTCCTGTTTCAGCCTCCTGAGTAGCTGGGATTACAGGCACCTGCCACCATGCCTGGCTAATTTTTGTATTTTTAGTAGAGATAGGGTTTCTCCATATTGGCCAGGCTGGTCTCCAACTCCTGACCTCAGGTGATCCACCTGCCTCGGCCTCCCAAAGTGCTCGGATTACAGGCATGAGCCACTGTGCCCGGCCTGTGATGTCTCGTCTTATAAGGACTCTAATATTATGGGATTACCCCTACCCATCCTTATCACCTCATTTACCCTTTACTACTTCCTAAGAGGCCCCATTTCCAAATACAGCTGCCTTGAAGATTAGGGTTTGTACATATACTAATAATGATAATATTAACAAACTACAGGTGTGTACCATCGTGCCTAATTTATTTTTATTTTTATTTTCTAGTAGAGACAGGGTCTTGTATGTTCCCTAGGCTGGCCTCGAAGATAAGAATAAATTTTGCAGGTGCACATTCAATCCATAACATTACATCATGACCAAGTGGGATTTATTCAAGGAATGCAGTGTAATTCACACATTATCAGAATAAAAGAGTATAGGATCCTTTCAACAGAGGCACAAAAATAGCATATGATGCTATTCAGTATCCATTAGTTGATAAAACTTAACATTTCTTAGAAAACTAGGAATGTAAGGGAAATTTCTTTCTTTCTTTTTTTTTTTTTTTTTTTTTTTGCGACAGGGTCTGTCACTGGTGTCACCAGGCTGGAGTGCAGTGGAGTGATCATAGCTCGCTATAGCCTTGAACTTCTGGGCTTGAGGGATCTTCCTGCCTCAGCCTCCTGAGTAGCTGGAACTACAGACGTGTGCCACCATGCCTGATTACTTTTTTATTTTTTAGTAGAGACAGGGTCTTGCTATGTTCCCCAGGCTGACCTCCATCGAACTCCTGGGCTCAAGCGATCAACCCACTTCGGCCTCCTAAAGTACTGAGATTAAAGGTGTGAGCCACCATGCCCAGCCCAGGAATCTTCATAACCAACCAAAAATGAACAGTAAGCAACATAGTTAACGGTGAAATGGTGAAACCTTTCCTTTTAATCTCAGCAGTAAGACAAAGTTACCTATTGCTACTTGTGTTTAGTGTTGTGGTGGCTCTAGTGAGAGCAGTAAAACAAGCCCCCCCACCAACCCCACCAAAAAAAAAAGGCTGTCATAGTGCCAGACAGAATTCTGTAATAAAATACCATAGACTGGGCCGGGCACCGTGGCTCACGCCTGTAATCCCATCACTTTGGGAGGCCGAGGCAGGCGGATCACAAGGTCAGGAGTGGATCACAAGGTCAGGAGTTTGAAACCAGCCTGGCCAACATGGTGAAACCTCGACTCTACTAAAAATACAAAAATTAGCCAGGTGTGGTGGCGCGCACCTGTAATCCCAGCTACTCAGAAGGCTGAGGCAGGAGAATCGCTTGAACCCGGGAGGTGGAGGTTGCAGTGAGCTAAGATCATGCCACTGCACTCCAGCCTGGGGGACAGAGCAAGACTTCATCTCAGAAAAAACAAACAAAACAAAACAAAACAAAAAAACTCATAGACTGGGTGGCTTAAACAACAAATATTTGTTTCTCACAGTTCTGGTGGCTGGAAGTCTGAGATGAGGGTGCCAACATGGTAAGGGCCCTCCTAGTGGTTCACAGACAGCTGCCTTCTTACTATATCCACACGTAGTGGAGACAGAGAGAGCAAGCGCAGGTTCCTTCTAAGGGTACAAACCTTGTCATGGGGGCTTTATCCTCATAACCTCATCTAACCCTAATCACCTCCCCCACCTCAAATACCATCACATTGGGTGGGGGCTTCAACGTATGAATTTTGGGGTGGGGGACAGAAACATTCAGTGGATAGCAAAAAGTATAGGGATTAAAGCATGCTGGTTATTAAGCTATTGTCTTTCACCTTTAGACCTGTTTTGTGATGTTGGTTCCGGGATTCTGCAAACCACATTTCTTTGCTGGTTGCTTTTCTGCTAGGGTCTGTCTGCAAGAGGCCCTGAGTCATATGGAAATTCTGTGTATCTCTCTCTCTTTCTCTCTCTCTCTCTCTCTCTCTCTCTCTGTCTCTCTCTCTCTGTGGTGTGTGTGTGTGTGTGTGTGTGTGCGCGCTCTGTATGTGTATTTGTATTTCTGAGTCATCTTGTAGTCATCTGGTAAGTAGTTTTCACACATACAAAGCCCTAATTTAGAAGAAACCTCTGAATTCTTATTTTCAGTATTATTAGAGATAAAGAGAATAAGTGATAAAACATTTTTAAAGGATCCTCATTACTTCTTTTTAAAATATATGGCCAGGGACAGTGGTTCATGCCTGTAATCCCAGCACTTTGGGAGGCCAAAGTGGGCTGATCATCTGAGGTCAGGAATTCAAGACCCGCCTGGCCAACATGGTGAAACTAAAAATACAAAAAATTAGCCGGGAGTGGTGGCAGGCGCCTATAACCCCAGTTACTCTGGAGGCTGAGGCATGAGAATTGCTTGAATCCAGAAGGCAGAGGTTGCAGTGAGCTGAGATCGCACCATTGCACTCCAGCCTGGGCAACAAGAGTGAAACGCTGTCTTAAAAAAAAAAAAAATAAATAGGCTGGGTGCGGTGGCTCATGCTTGTAATCCCAGCACTTTGGGAGACTGAGGCGGGCGAATCACCTGAGGTCAGGAGTTCAAGACCAACCTGGACAACATGGCAAGACCCCATCTCCACTAAAAATACAAAAATTAGCCAGGCATGGTGGCTCATGCCTGTAATCCTAGCCACTGGGGAGACTGGGGCATCAGAATCGCTTGAACCCAGGAGGTGGAGGCTGCAGTGAGCAGAGATCATGCCACTGCACTCCAGCCTGGGTGACAGAGTGAGACTCCATCTAAAAAATAAATAAATAATACATATATAAATAAATACAAATAAAATAAAATACACATAAGGCTGTGTGCAGTGGCTCACGCCTGTAAACCCAACTCTTTGGGAAACCAAGGCGGGAGCATTGCTTGAGGCCAGGAGTTTGAGACCAGCCTGGGCAATGAAGTG
This sequence comes from Theropithecus gelada, assembly GCF_003255815.1. Classification (NCBI taxonomy): domain Eukaryota; kingdom Metazoa; phylum Chordata; class Mammalia; order Primates; family Cercopithecidae; genus Theropithecus; species Theropithecus gelada. The sequence continues at coordinate 545,135 of NW_020257754.1, forward strand.
GGACCCTGTCTTTACAAAAAATTGAAAAAGAAGCTGGGCATAGTAGCATGCATCTATAATCTCAGCTACTCAGGAGGGTGAGGTGGGAGGATCACCAGAGCCCAGGTATCCAAGGCTACAGTGAGCTGTGATCATGCCACGGCACTCCAGCCAGAGTGACAGAGACAGACCCTGTCTCAAACAAACAAATACATCAGATGAAATCTCCTGAAACATGTTCTGTTCTAAGGAGTAATTTACACTCACTAGGATTAATCTGTTCAACCTATTAAACTACTAAGAGAGCAGTGGACAGGTGTATTAGTCCAGGCTTATATTACTGTGTGACCTCATCCCTCTAGTTTGGATCCAGAACCGTTTCCCCTCTGGATATGATCAGTTTCTTTACACTTGGCTTGAATCTCAAACCTCATATTCTGCCTATAAAGTTAGTAACACTCTGCTTCTAATTGTATGTTTTCTCCATGTGGAAACTTAGTATAGAGACTTTTCCCCATAACTACAACCTGAATATAGAACAGTGATTGTGCAACTTCTATATATCCTGACCACACTTCTGCCTTTGTAATTTGAATTATTTGTCACTATGAACAGCATTTAGCATAGTATTTTTCCATTTTTTTCCTTGGGGAATGAGACAAAGATTAGGTTGTGAACCAAGCTGATAAGTCTGCTCCAGCTTATTTAACTACACATGGTCACCAATTTACGATGGTTCAACTTAACAATGTTTTGACTTTATGATGGTGCAAAAGTGATACGTATTCAGTAGAAACTATACCTCAAGTACCCATACAACCATTCTGTGGTCTTTCCTAATAGTCTAATGTTAATTTAGAACTTTTTTGAGTTTCCAGAAATCCAGGCGGTATTAAAAGGAAACAGCTATGCTTCTGACAACTTCTTGAAAATACTGTCAGGGTTGAGATGGCTTCCTCATGCTGCCTGGGCAATCCTTCTTGAAATGCCATGGCTTGCCACACTTCTAGCAGTTAACAGGTGTACCCTGGGAATTCTGGACTTTGTGGGCTTGTCTGGTGGCCATTAAAGCCTCTGTCTCTTTCCTGTATTTCCTCTCTCTCTCCTGGGCCTCCCTATCTCTGGTATAAAAGAACCGAAATGGCTACTTTCAGGAGGTTCTCTAAAGTACTATCTGTACTTGTCAGCTTGTCACTGGGGTCCCATTTAGGGTCACCCATTGGTACTGCTTCTCTTACAGTTGGATAAAGTTCTCCCCTTCCCTGACACTGTATGTGATACAAAGCTCATCCCCAAATCTCTCTGCCACTTGCAGAGCAGCTTGCTTCTCAGTGTCCATCAGTGTCTGGTTCAAGAGTAACATAATGTCTCTCCAGGACAGTTCAAATACTTGGGTAAAATTCTGGAAAGCCTCTATATATCTGTTAGGGTCATCTGAAAACTTACCAAGATCCCCCTTAACTTGCCTTAAGTCCTGTAGAGAGAAGGGGACCTGGATCTTACTGGGGCCAGATTCACCAGGTGTCTGTTGGAGGGGCAAGAGTGAGACTGAGGCTTGTCTAGTGTGAGGATTTTGTAGGAGGGGACAAGTGAGAGGCTGAAGCTGGATAGGGAGGTTGGGATGGACCTGGAGGAGCAGGGCCAGAGAGAGCTGGCTTCTCTGCTGGGGGTGCCTCTGGGATTCTTTAGTTCCCTGGGCTTGCCCCTTGCAGCTTTTCCTGAGATGGCAAAACAGGAGGGCTGGATCAATCCTACACTGTCAGCAAAGGTCTGGATCGTCCTGCCTGTTTCTATGGGACCTCAGACCATCTGTCCTCACATCTACAGAAAAGCTCCAACTGCCGGATGGCATTGAAATGAGTAGTTCCTTCCTGAGGCCAAGCCAGTCCTTCCCAATTTGGCCAAACCTTTGTGCAGTGGGCTATAAGGCATTTTCCCTCCGGATTCTGAGTGTCAAAGCAGCCTCAGTGGTTCAGGATACGCTCCTGAGGAGTATAAGCTGGGGGTGGTGAAGAGAGCTGGTTGCCCATTCTGAAAGACAGAGAATAGAGGTGTCCTTCATTTCCCTTCCTTCTTTCAGTGACAACTTGGGGTGTGAGAGGGAAAATGAGTGTCCCCCTGTTTTCTTCTGTCTTATCCCCAAGTCCCAGTGACCTTGGCAGGTGCCACCCATGGGTGCCAACGTGGCATGCACCCATGAGGCAGGAAAGGCCTAGAGAATAGGATTTATCCACACTCACCTATGCCTCCCTCCTCCCTACTGCTGGCAACCTTTGGGCTCCCTGGGCCTCATTTATGCCATGGAGCATGACCTCTTTCCATGAGGTGGGGGGTTTAGTTGGCAGGAATTGGTCTTGTCCATTTACATTGTGCCTATTGCCTGGCTTTGGATCCAGCAGACCTGGTTTTCCTTTCTAGGGCTTCAGCCTGAAACTTGGAATCAAGTTTGAGACAAAAAAAAAAAAAAAAAAAAAAGTATTGCAGGGGCTGTCTGTATCTGTTTAGATTAAGTCTCAAATGAGCCCTGCCGAATTTGCAGTTATCAGCCAGCAGGGCCACTCCTCTGTTATTTTCCCTATCATAAGCAGAGTGCTGGCCACAGAACACCCTTATTTAGAAAAGGAAAAACAGAAAAAACAGCTTAAGGGACGCAAGGGGGAGGTCCTACGGGAAGAACCCCTTGCTCAGTGCAAATGGATTCCTTTCATAAGTGTATCCTTCCCCTGGTTCCGACAGGGCTGAACTCCTTGGCCAGGGGAGGAAAAGTTGGTGTTGGTTCAGTGGGTGGGAAGCAACAGCCAGTCCGCCGCGTAGGGCCGCGCAGGGTCCCAGTGGCAGCCATGGTTTTCTCCGGGCGGTCGGGTATGGCTTTTGCATGCTGTGGACATGCCACACGTCTGAGCCAGGAGGGGAGTGGGTAAGGAAAGGAGGTGTGTGCCGCATGCGCCTGTGGCTGTCGGGGTAAGGGTGAGGATGGCAACTCTAAGAATAAATGGAAACCACATTGTTCTGAATTGCACCTCTGATGACTGAGCCAAACACTCATTCTATTTAATATCATTGCTGCAGTCTGTAGCAAAACCTTAACATTATAAAGGAAGAGATAAGAGCCATTTCAAACTGTGAGAGAAGAAAAGATACCAAGTGAAGTCTGGAAGTCCTGGCCACTGGAGTTCAGTCTTGGGATCTTCCAGCAAAAATGCCTTCGGTTGCCCTAGAGCTTTACTCCAGTCCCATATGTCAACTAGGCAACTAGACCGCCGTGGAGGGAAACAGAGCAGGAAAGACAGGGGTGGCAGGGTCTTGGAAAAGAGGCAGATCTGACAGTTTCACTTTTTTTTTTTTTTTTTTGAGACAGAGTCTCGCTCTGTGCCCCAGGCTGGAGTGCAGTGGTGCGATCTCAGCTCACTGCAAGCTCCACCTCCCAGGTTCGCGCCATTCTCTTACCTCCGCCTCTGGAGTAGCTGCGACTATAGGCACCCGCCATCAAGCCTGGCTAATTTTTTTTGTATTTTTGGTAGAGATGGGGTTTCACCATGTTAGCCAGGATGATCTCAATCTCCTGACCTCGTGATCCGCCCGTCTAGGCTCCCAAAGTGCTGGGATTAAAGGTGTGAGCCACTGTGGCCAGCCTAGTATCACATTTTAGCTCACCATTCTTCAATTGTATCCTGGACAAGCCCCCAGATGAAACTGGAGAATTATCTGACCCCCCCTCACAGAACATGCGACAGGGGTGTGGCTCATCTGTTCAGTCACTGCCATGGCTAAACCCCTTACAGGAAAGGGAACACACAGACAGGTGCAGGAGCCCAAGTGGGTGTGTGTTACAGTGTGCCCTTTTGGCCTTGCGGTCCGTGGACAACTTCAGTGTTAACCAGCTCAGTGGATCCTCTGCCTTTCTGCAAGGGCACAGGGCCAGTGTGACAGCTCTCTATATCCCAGGCTCTTGTCCAGCATCCCAGAAGAATCAGGTCACACATGAACACCCCTGAATGCAGGGGTTTTATTGAGCAGTGGAGGTGGCTCTCAGTGGGATGGATGGGGAGCCAGAAGTGGGGATGGAGTGGGACAATGATCTCCCACTGGAGTTTGGCTGTCCAGCTGCTGAACTCCTGTCCAACCACCCCCAGCAGAACTCCTCTTGTCATTCAGATGTTCCTTCTCTTCTCTTTCTCTGCCATGTCATTCTGCTGTTCATCTGGTTGTCCTGTCATCTCCTCATCCGATTCTGGGGTTTGGGGTTTATATGGGTACAGGATAGTGGGGCATGGTGGGGAAGGAAGGAGGAAGGAGGAAGGAAGAAAGGAGGAAAGAAGGAGGAAAGAAGGAGGAAGGGAGGAGGGAAGGAGGGAAGGAGGAGGGAAGGAGTGAGGGAGGAGGGAAGGAGGAAGGGAGGGAGGAAAACAAACCAGGAGGAAGAATGCTCAAATTGACAGAGTATCTATTGCAAAAGTTCTCAGGTGGGTGCCTGCCTGTTGAATGTGAGAGACAGTAAGGAGGCCAGAGTGGCTACAGTAAACTAACCTAGGAGGTGAATTGTAGGTGATGAGATGAGAGACACAGAGCCCTTCTTTTGGGACCTTATGTATCTAGGTCATTGTTAAAACTTTAGCTTTAACTCTGAGGAAGATGAAAAGCCAGGGGAGACTTTGAGCGGAGGGTTACGTCTGTCTTACCTTTTTTGAGATAGTGTTTCGCTGTTGTTGTCCAAGCTGGAGTGAAATGGCGTGATCTCAGCTCACTGCAACCTCTGCCTCCCAGGTTCAAGCGATTCTTCTGCCTCAGCCTCCCCAGTAGCTGGGATTACAGGCACCCACCACCACACCCGGTTAAGTTTTATATTTTTTTAGTAGAGGTGGGGTTTCGTCACATTGGTCAGGCTGGTCTTGAACTCCTGACCTCAGGTAATCCACCCACCTCGGCCTCCCAAAGTGCTGGGATTACAGGCATGAGCCATCGTGCCTGGCCTGTCTTACTTTTAAAAGGATCACTCTGGCAGCTCTATGCAGAGTACTTAGGAGGCAACTGCAGGTGGGGTACAGTGGCTAAAAATACAAAAATACAAAAATTAGCTGGGCATGGTGGCGCATGCCTATAATCCTTGCTACTTGGGAGGCTGAGGCAGGAGAATCCCTTGAACCAGGGAGTTGGAGGTTGTAGTGAGCTGAGATTGTACCACTGCACTCCAGCCTGGCGATAGAGCGAGATTCTGTCTTTAAAAAAAAAAAAAAAAAAAAGGCAGTTGCAGTAATTCTAGTGAGATGGTGTTGTGGGCCAAGGTGATTGCAGTAGATTAACTTCATATATCTGAACATATTTTAAAGACAGAGCCAAGAGCTTGTGACTTAGATGTGGGGGTGTTAGAAAACGAGAGGAGACGGCCTGGTGTGGTGGCTTATGCCTGTAATCCCAGCACTTTGGGAGGCCAAGGCAGGCGGATCACGAGGTCAGGAGTTCAAGACCAGCATGGCCAACATAGTGAAACCCCATCTCTACTAAAAGAAATACAAAACAAATTAGCTGGGCGTGGTGGCAGGCACAGGTAGTCCCAGCTACTTGGGAGGCTGAGGCAGGAGAACCGCTTGAACCCGGGAGGTGGAGGTTGCAGTGAGCCGAGATCATGCTATTGCACTCCAGCCTGGATGATGCAGCGAGACTCTGTCTCAAAAAAAAAAAAAAAAAAAAGAGGAAACGAGGATAACTCCAAATTCTTTGGCCTGAGCTACTGGAGTTAACATTAACAGAAATGGAAGCCAGGTATGGTGGTTCACATTTGTAATCCCAGCACTTTGGGAGGCTGAGGTGGGAGGATTGCTTGAGCCCAGGAGTTCAAGACCAGGCAACGTAGGGAGGCCTCACCTCTACAGGAAAAAAAAAAAAAAAAAAAATTAGCTGGGAGTGGTGGCACACACGTGTAGTCCCAGCTTCTTGGGAGGCTGAAATGGGTGGATCACTTGAACCTGGGAGGTCAAGACTGCAGTGAGCCACTGCATTCCAGCCTGAGCAACAGAGTGAGACTGTCTCAAAGCGAAACCAAACAGAAATAGGAAAAGGTGGGAGTATAGCTGGTTTGGAAGACCAGGGGTTCAGTTTTGGACAGATAAGTCTGAGATCTCATTAAACTTCCAAGTGGAAATTATTTTTAATTTTTTTAAAGAAAGCACTAGGGCATAATATATTTACTCTTTTAACTTTAAAATTTGTTGGTTATTCCAAGAATACTTCTACCTGCGAAAATTCTTTAAGATGGAATAAAACAAATTGTTATTCTTATGCATGTAAAATGAAATTTAAAACCACCATCTCCTAGTTGATAAGGCAGTACTATAATTTTTTTTTTTTTTTTTTAGACAGAGTCTCACTCTGTCACCCAGGTTGGAGTGCAGTGGCACGATCTCTGCTCACTGCAACCTTTGCCTCCTGTATTCAAGTGATTTTCCTGCCTCAGCCTCCTGGGTGGCTGGGACTACAGGTGAATGCCACCATGCCTGGCTAATTTTTGTATTTTTAGTAGAGATAGGGTTTCGCCATGTTGGGCAGGCTGATCTTGAACTCCTGACCTGAGGTGATCCATCCCCCTCGGCCTCTCAGAGTGCTGGGTTTACAGGTGTGAGCCACTGCGCCCAGCCAGTCATATCATTTGAGTACTTTTTGAGAGAAGCATCATAGCATAGAGATAGCATATTGACTCTAGAGCAAGTTTGTTTGGCTTTATTTCTCTTATTTTTAAAAAATTGTCTTTGTATAAATTTATGGGGTACAAGTGTTATATGTATATATTTAGTGGTGGTGAAGTCAGGGCTTTTCTTTTTCTTTTTCTTTTTTGTTTTTTTTGAGACAGAGTTTCACTCTTTTTGCCCAGGCTGGAGTGCAATGGCCCGATCTTGGCTCACTGAAACCTCCAGCTCCCTGGTTCAAATGATTCTCCTGCCTCAGCCTCCCAAGTAGCTGGGATTACAAGCATGTGCCCGGCTAAGTTTCTACTTTTAGTAGAGATGGGGCTTTCCCATGTTGGTCAGGCTAGTCACGAACTCCCGACCTCAGGTGATTGGCCTGCCTTGACCTCCCAAAGTGCTGGGATTATAGGTGTGAGCCACCTGCCCAGGCTTTTCCTTTATTTTTATATTTTATTTATTTATTTATTTTTGGTAAGTCATGCATAGGACTTTTTTGTGTATCCATCTCCAAAATAACATACATTGTACCCTGCATTTAAAACCTCATCATGCTACTTACTGACTTTGTGGCTTTGGGTGAATTACTTTGCCTCTCTGTGCCTTAGTTCTGTCATCTGTATAATGATGAAAACAATACCTAAAAGGGATTCCATTATTTCATATTTATAATGTGTTTAGAACAGTGCCTTAAACATAGTGCTAAATATGTGATATAATTTGTCTTTCAGGTAATTTGTTAAAAGCCATTTTTAGTATTTAACTTAGCTTAAATATACTTATGAGGCTCTAACCAAACTATACCATCTCTTTGAAAAAAAGATTATGTGTTTCACATGAAACCATGCATCTTGCAAAGATGTGCTGATGAAAAGTGCAACATGCCAGAAAGGAATCTGCCTTCTATAAAAGCTTTTATGTTTCTGGTCTGCTTATTTCTTCTAGGTGCCATAGCTTAACTAAAATTGTTAACTGGTTGTCTTTATCTACAGTAGTATATAAGGATTCTTAAAATTTGGGTCTTATAAATGCAGTGTTTAAAAAAAAATTGACAATGGCTTAAGCCCATTCTCTGGACTGAGGGCTCAGTCTGACTGCAACTGTTCATGTTGTTAATTTAAGTAATAGTGCTTATCAAATTGCTTTCCAAGAGGTTTTCACTTTCTTTCTTTTTCTTTTTTTTTTTTTTTTTGAGACAGAGTCTCACTCTGTTGCCCAGGCTGGAGTGCAGTGGCGTGATCTCAGCTTACTGCAGCCTCTGCCTCCTGGGTTCAAGCAATCTCCTGCCTCAGCCTTCCAAGTAGCTGGGATTACAGGCATGCGCCACCACACCTGGCTAATTTTGTTGTTTTAGTAGAGACGGGGTTTCACTATGTTGGTCAGGCTGGTCTCGAACTCCCGACCTCTGGTGATCCACCTGCCTTAGCCTCCCAAACTGTTGAGATTACAGGTGTGAGCCACTGCGCCTGGCCTGAATCTTTATTTTCTTTGTGTGTTCTGCTCAGCTGTCTCAGTGTTCTGCCCTTGGAAATGTTGAAAGGAGGGTTTTAAGCTTAAGATTCTTTTGACAGGGTAATTTCCATATTGATTCCAAACTGAAGATAGATACTGCGTTGCACAGGAACACTTTCACTCCATGTCGTTTGGGTGGGACTGACTCTACTCCTTATTTCCAGGAATGGGGACTGTGACAGAGACCTAGCCAATCAGGAACTTTTGCTGGGACCATTGGGAAAGGGGTTTTCTTTGTTGGGATTCTTAGTTTTAGAGATACTGATGGTTATCTCTACCATCATATGAAGAAAGCTTGTTGAGAAATAAAGGAAGTACAGAGGACAGCAGTGGTAAGACAAAGAAAAAGATATTTCTAATTACATTTTTATCTCTTTTATCCATTTCTGAAGCTGGATGGCTTAGTTATATGATCCAATAGTTTCCTCCCCACTTTAAAAATTAGGTTTCCAGCCCTCCATCAATGATTGAACCTAAGTTACTGATCTATGGCATATTCTATGTAAAGCTTTCAAGTACTTTTCTAGGTATGGTAATCAAGGTTTTAATATTTAAGCATTTAAAACATAGTTTTTATTTTTTTAATTTAAACAAGTTATTTTTTATTTTTATAAAGTCAGGGTCTCACTTTGCTGCCTAGGCTGTCTTGAACTCCTGGCTTCAAGAGATCCTCTTGCCTTGGCCTCCCAAAGTGCTGGGATTACAGGCATGAGCCACCACACCCGGCCAAAAATATTACTTAAATTCAATTTTATTTGTTTTTTAGAGACAAGGTGTTACTCTGTTGCCCAGCTGGACTTAAATCCCTGGGCTCAAGGAAACCTCCCACCTTAGCCTCTCCAGGAGCTGGGACTACAGGTGCCTGCCACCACACCTGGCTGTAGAGCACATATATACACACACTTATAGCTTATAAAACAAAGGAATAAATTAACATGCAAAATTTATAAATGTCCTATGTGGGCATAATTGAATTTCATGATACTCTGAAAACTGTAATTGACAATTTCAGAATAAGGCATCTAGTCAAAAAAGCAAATGAGTAAATGACTGCAGAAGGAAAAAAAAAAAAAAAACCATTAGTCATATCCAGCAAGAAGGGCAAGAAGGGCATTCTCTGCTAGACAAGTACTTATTAGAAACTACCAAGTTGGCCAGGCACAGTGGCTCACGCCTGTAATCCCAGCACTTTGGGAGGCCAGGACAGATGGATCAATTGAGGTCAGGAGTTTGAAACCAGCCTGACCAACACAGTGAAACCCCATCTCTACTAAAAAAATACAAAATTAGCTGGGCATGATGGCACACACCTGTAATCCCAGCTACATGAGAGGCTGAGGCAGGAGAATCACTTGAATCCAGGATGTGGAGGTTGCAGTGAGCTGAGATCATGCCATTGTACTGCAGCCTGGGCAACAAGAGTGAAACTCTAAACAAACAAACAAACAAACAAAAACAGGCCTGGCATGGTGGCTCACGCCTGTAATCCCAGCACTTTGGGCGGCCAAGGTGGACAGATCATGAGGTAAGGAGGGCGAGACCATCCTGGCCAACATGGTGAAACCCCATCTCTACTAAAATTACAAAATTAGCCGGGTGTGGTGGTGGTGGTGCACGCTTGTAGTCACAGCTACTTAGGAGGCTGAGGCAGGAGAATCACTTGAACCCAGGAGGCAGAGGTTGTAGTGAGCCGAGATTGCACCTGCACCACTGCACTCCAGCCTGGTGACAGAGCGAGACTTCATCTCAAAAAAAAAAAAAAAAAGAAACTGCCAAGTTCATCACAGGTTCACAGTCTCTTTTTCTGAAACCGTAGGGGATAGATAGATTTTCAAAGCCAGAATTGTTCTTAAAGCTCTCTTTTGTGGTATGCTTGTTTGGGTTTCTGTTGTATTACAGGCTTTCCTCAAATGTTTGTTGATGCTTATGTGTCTGTTCATATTTGAATGTGAAGCACTGAAAACCTGATTAAAGCATATTTCACTAGCGTTGCTTTGGACATATTAACTTGGAGGTCTTTATTACTGAACATTTTCTTTAGGGCGAGTATCTCAAGCTGTGTGTATTTTCTCCTGGGGAAGGACCCCTCCAATCCCTTGCCTGCAGTGGGAAACCTATCTTAATATTATTCTGGACGTAGACCACAAGGAAGGGGCTTACAGGTGTGATGGTTCAGCATGACTTGGTGGGCTGTGGGGAGGGCTTGGTGGCCTAATTACACTTTACAAAAAATTTTTAGTTATGTTTGCACATTTTTTTCTATGCAGTCCTGTCACTTGAGGCACATGTTTTTTTTTTTTTTTTGTGCGTGTGTGATAAAATATACATCACATAAAATTTACCTTTTTTTTTTTTTTTTTTTTTGAGACAGAGTCTTGCTCTGTTGCCCAGGCTGGAGTGTAGTGGCATGATCGTGACTCACTGCAACCTCCGCCTCCTGGGTTCAAGCAATTCTTCTGCCTCAGCCTCCCGAGTAGTTGGGACTACAGGCGCACACTGCCACACTCGGCTATTTTTTTCTATTTTAGTAGAGACAGGATTTCACCCTGTTGGCCAGGCTGGTCTCAAACTCCTGAGCTCAGGCAGTCTGCCTGCCTCAGACTCCCAAACTGCTAGGATTACAGGAATGAGACACCACGCCCGGCCCATTTTACCCATTTTTACATGTACAACTTAGTGCCATTAGGTACATTCACAGTATTGAGCAACCATCACCACTAGCCATTTCCAGAACTTTTCATCAACTGAAACAGAAACTGTATGCATTAAATAACTACCCCCCCTTTTAACCTCCCTTCAGACCCTGGTAACCTCTATTTTCTGTCTCTATGTTGCTTATTCCAGGTGCCTCATGTAAGTGGTATCATACAATATTTGTCCTTCTGTGTTGCTTTAACCTTCTTCATTTTCATATAACTCAGGTTAAGTAAATTACCTACGATCAGCAGTTTTAAGTGGCAACATGGCCATAGGAACCTAAGTGTATCTGTCAAAAAAAGAGCATACTCTCGGCTGGGCGCGGTGGCTCACGCCTGTAATCCCAGCACTTTGGGAGGCCGAGGTGGGCGGATCACGAGGTCAGATCGAGACCATCCTGGCTAACACAGTGAAACCCCGTCTCTACTAAAAATACAAAAAATTAGCCAGACTTGGTGGCAGGTGCCTGTAGTCCCAGCTACTTAGGGGGCTGAGGCAGGAGAATGGCGTGAACCCGGGAGGCGGAGCTTGCAGTGAGCAGAGATTGTGCCACTACTCTAGTCTGGGTGACAGAGCAAGATTCCATCTCAAAAAAAAAAAAAAAAAAAAAGAATTTCCTTAATCAGTAAAAAAAAGAGCATACTCTGAACCACTCTGCATTGCTCCTTTAGCAGTACGCATTTCCCCCTTCCGTATGTAGATATGTATCCATATATAACAAGTGTTTTACACTTGACATTATATCTGGAATGTTTTTTCATACAATTAAAAATTCTTTGAAACATTTTAATGGTTCCTAATAATCTATTATTGCAAATGCATCATGCTTTAGTTTGCTGTTGATGATTCTTTTTCTTTCTTTTTTTGAGACAGAGTCTCACTCTGTCACCCAGGGCTGGAGTGCAGTGGCGCGATCTTGGCTTACTGCAGCCTCTGCCTCCCTGGTTCCAGCGATTCTTGTGCCTCAGTCTCCTGAGTAGCTGGAATGACAGGCGTGTGTCACCGTGGCTGGCTAACTTTTGCATTTTTAGTACAGATGGGGTTTCGCTATGTTGGCCAGGCTGGTCTCAACCTCCTGGCCTCAAGTGATCTGCCTGCCCTGGCCTCCCAAAGTGCTGGGATTACAGATGTGAGCCACCGTGCCCAGCTGACAATTATTTGTTTTGAATTTTAAATAATATATGTTTGTACATAAATACCTGCATTTTTGATTAGAACCCTAGGATAAAATATAATGTAATTTCTAGTTCAAAAAATAGAACATACTTAACGTTTGATATTTATTGTTAAATTACCCTTCAGAATTGATTCAGGGCCAGTATACAATACCACAAGTGCTCTTAATGTCATCCTCACCAACAATGAAGTGTTTTTTTTCCTAATTAGGTAAATTTTGATGTATTCCTGGTTGTAATAGACTTCCTTGATAAGTAATGATAAACTTTTTTTTTACTTTTTAAAAAAATTTTTTTTTAAAGACAGGATCATGCTGTTTCCCAGGTTGTCCCGCTTCAGCCTCTCAAGTATCTAGGACTACAGGTGCGAGTGGCTAATTTTATTTTTTGTAAAGACAGTCTCCTTTTTTTCCCCAGGCTGGGCTCAAACTCCTGGCCTCAAGCAGTCCTCCTGTCTTGGCCTCCCAATGTGTTGGGATTACAGTTATGAGTCACTGCACCTGGCCTATTTTATCTTCTAAATACTCTATTTGTCACTAATTTATTTCCTACTAGAGTCTGTCTTCAGGTATTCATAGAAACTTAAATTTGTGGCAAATCTTTTCCCAATTTTTTTCTTTGCTTTAAAACTGTACGCCAGGCATGGTGGCTCACGCCTGTAATTCCAGCACTTTGGGAGGCCGAGGCAGGTGGATCATGAGGTCAGGAGTTTGAGACTAGCCTGACCAACATGGTAAAACCTCATCTCTACTAAAAAAATACAAAAATTAACTGGATGTGGTAGTGTGTGCCTGTAATCCCAGCTACTTAGGCTGAGGCAAGAAAATCGTCTGAATTGGGGAGGTGGAGGTTGCAGTGAGCTGAGATCGCACCACTGCACTCCAGCCTGGGCAACAGAGTGAGACTCCGTTTTAAAAATAAATAAATAAATAAAAATTAAAAAAAAAAAAACCAAAAACCCAAAACTGTTGTATTTGACTAATGGCCAAACAGATGGTTGAGTACTGCATTCAATCATTCTGTCTGTCTTGCTGTGATCTGGAAGATTCTTTGCTGATGGGTGGTTAACACTTTGTAGTTTTCAAAGTGGAAACACAAATAAAGCTTTTATAATGAACTTTTCAAATCTCTTTTTAATATATTTTTTCTTGGGATGACAATAATAGTATTACCATAATAGTGTTAACTTATTTTTATTGCTTTTACTAGTTAAAAAGTAATTAATGGACATTCTTACAAAGTTAAACAATATAGAAATATACAAAGTAGAAAATTAAAGGCTAATCCCACTCCCATATAACCACCTGCAGACAGAATGGGAAGATTTAGTCATAAATACAAAGACGATACATGGAAAAAAATGGACAACTATTAACTCTAGAAAAAATGTAATCATAGCATACTCCTTGGCTCAGAAGTGAAAACTATTTACATGGTCATTAAAAAATATATGTATGGATTTCCCCCCAATTTTTAACACAGCCACATTGGGAAGATTGAGGAAGGTAGAAGTATAAGAGATTGAATAATTCTCCTTTATTCTTTTATTGACAGAAATATATGTATTTTATTTAACAACACGTGTGCACATATGAGTAGTTTCTTCTAGGGAATGGAATTTGGTGCTATGGGTAGGGCACACAAGTAACACCTGTGTTTGATTTTAAGCCTTTTAGAGCTATATGACTTTATATTTTATAGGTATATACAATTTATTTTATAGGTATTTACAATTTATCCAGATTGGGATAAAGCTACAAGAAATATGATGACAAAACACCCATATTTAAAGACAAAATTCTCTTGAAAAGTTTATTAACATAAGTAACAATAAATCATTCAACTTTTCGGTCTTCAGGAAGTTTCAGTTTTAAGGATTAATTTCAGAAGTCCTCATGTAAACAAATCAGGCATGAATAAAGCCCTTATAATGAACTTTTCAAATAAATTTTTAAAATATCTTTTTTCTTGGGATAACAATAATAGTATTAACATGATAGTACTAACTTTTCTTATTTTTATTAAAATTAGCTCTTCAAGATTGTTATTAACAAATCTTGATTTTTATTACTGTGCTAGGGCAAGATTTTAATCACTAAGTTCTTCCTCATCACTGAAATATGTGCTTTTCTTTATCCTTGGGCGTCTTGAATCATCTGATGTTGAGGGGCCTCCTGAACTGGGTTTCCATTTTTTTTGTTCTTCTTCAATTTTGGCTTGCTGTGATTCAAAAAACAAAACAAAACCAATAACCTGTTTAATATTATTTATGGTTCGTTAATTCAAAACATGGCAAAAACATACCACAAATGCCATTACTTCCCACCCTCCCAGTCCATGCAGACAATAAGATCTGCTCCCTTCCCCTGAGTTCTGTCCCATCTCACAATCTTACTCAAAATTATCCTAGGCAATTTCTAAAAAAAATCTTTTCTGTTGGGCTATACTCACTTTGAGTAAATAGTTCTGCTCATTTTTTTAATGAAAAAAGATTAAGATAGTAAGTGTTGTGGGGCCCTTAAAAATCTAGGAAGAACCAATGGGAACTTTTCATTCACACTACCTCAGAGAAACAGCTTGTCTCCTAAGGCTTAGGAGGTTAGGGGGAAAAAGAGAGGTTGCCATGAGGTGATCAATGAAGTAAGCAAGGACTATAAACCCAGTCAGCTATTGCATGATGCCTTTTAAAAGAACAATACCTGGAATGCTATGGCCTGACTGAGGCTGTCAAGAGCAGGATCCTCCCCTTCATCTTCACTTTCTTCTACTTCCTCACTTAAATAAAGAAAAACAAATTGGAATGTAACCAACCAATAGGCAAAAGCAACCAACCAAAAGACAAAAGCAACATGATAATGTATTTAGTAAGAATAATATACATACATTTCTTCTTCTGGTTCAGGAGCTTTCTTTTTTTTCTTTTTTTCTTTCTTCTTTGGAGGCTCACGTTCTCCAAGCATATTTTTCGGACAGGCGTAACTTAAGTGTCCACTTTCCTTTTGTTTCCCATTAAAAAGGAAAGAAAAAATACCATATTTGTTATTTACAAAATCTTGCCTGGTACTCTAATACTAAAAGGTTTTTTTTCTTTTGAGATGGAGTCTTGCTCTGTCGCCCAGACTGGAGTGCAGTGGCGCGATCTAGGCTCACTGCAAGTTCCACCTCCTGGGTTCACGCCATTCTCCTGCCTCAGTCTCCCGAGTAGCTGGGACTACAGGCACCCGCCACCATGCCCGGCTAAGTTTTTATTTTTGTATTTTTTGTAGAGACAGGGTTTCACCATATTAGCCAGGATGGTCTCGATCTCCTGACCTCGTGATCCACCCGCCTTGGCCTCCCAAAGTGCTGGGATTACAGGTGTGAGTCACGCACCCGGCCTTACTAAAAGGTTTTCGAATTTAAAAAGGAATATTCCCATACTGGGACTACATAGAAAGACATTAATGATAAAACCCAGTACTTTACTATTTAGAAGGTGACATTGTAACTCTCAGTTAAAATTAACATTTAGGACTATTTAGTGGTTTTACTAAGAGTAGAAGTAGTAGTCTTCTCTCAAACATTGAAATCTCAAAATTCAAGATATAAAACAGTTCGGTCAGGTGTGGTGGCTCACGCTTGTAATCCCAGCACTTTGGGAAGCTGAGGCGGGTGGATCACCTGAGGTCTGGAGTTCGAGACCAGACTGGCCAAAATGGTGAAACCCCGTCTCTACTAAAAAACAAACAAACAAAAATAGAATTAGCTGGGCGTAGTGGCACACACCCGTAGCCCCAGCTACTCAGGAGGCTGAGGTAGGAGAATTGCTTAAACCAAGGAGGTGGAGGTGGCAGTGAGGTGAGATTGTGCCGCTGCACTCCAGCCTGGGTGACCAGAGCAAATAACTCCGTCTCAAAAAAAAAAAAAAAAAAAAAAAAAAAAAAAAACAAAACTTAAATGGATCATTTACCCTAAATGTAAACATCTTAAGTTACTGATAAAATGAGGAAAAAACTATTCCTGTTAATTTCCGATATGTTGCTTAATACTCTTTTGGGCCGGGCGCGGTGGCTCAAGCCTGTAATCCCAGCACTTTGGGAGGCCGAGGCGGGTGGATCACGAGGTCAGGAGATCGAGACCATCCTGGCTAATGCAGTAAAACCCCATCCCTACTAAAAATACAAAAAACTTAGCCGGGCGTGGTGGTGCGCTCCTGTAGTACCAGCTACTCGGAGGCTGAGGCAGGAGAATGGCGTGAACCCGGGAGGCGGAGCTTGCAGTGAGCAGAGATTGTGCCACTGTACTCCAGCCTGGGTAACACAGCGAGACTCCGTCTCAAAAAAAAAAAAAAAAAAAATACTCTTTTGGGCTAGGCATGGTGGATTACAAGCCTGTAATCCCAGCGCTGGGATCCCAGCACTGGGAGACTGAGGCGGACGGGTCACCTGAGGAAGCGAGCTGAAGACCAGCCTGGCCAACATGGAAAAACCCTGTCTCTACTAACTACACAAAAATTAGCTGGGCGTGGTGGCACGCGCCTGTAATCCCAGCTACTCAGGAGACTGAGGCACAAGAATTGATTGAACCCGGGAGGCAGAGACTGCAGTGAGCCGAGATTGTGCTACTTCACGCCAGCCTGGGCAACAGAGCAAGACCCTGTCTCAAAAAACAAACAAAAAAACAAAAAACAAATGGAAAATTTCTTCCTCACTTTTCCTATGAATTACTTTCGTTTTTTCCCTTTCATATGCTGACTACAGTTGCACTATCTAATTACAGTAGCCACTAGCCAGCCAATGTGGCTATTGAGAACTTGTCTGAATTGATATGTAGTGTAAAGGTAAAATACACATTGGATTTCTGAAGACTTAGTAACATACGTGGCTTGCATTATATTCTCATTTGACAATGCTGGACTAGGCTATTATTCCTACTTAGCTAGAACATTGACTTGTAAAACATAAGAGCTCAACTATAATCTGGACATCAGCTCACTACAATTCCATTTAAGAGGTATGTCAGGGTAGGGTGTGGGGACTGAGCCAAGGTTAGAACAATAGAAGGGAACAATAATCATGCTTTTCCAGTATATTTGACAGAGCAGACAGACTGTGCACTTTGTATATACCTAGGACATGGCCCAACCTAAGAGAGGTTACTTACTGTTAATGAGCTGCTGAGAAAATATAGTTAGAGAAGCATATCTGAAACTGTGTTTTGGAATAATATTATAGCAAAACATATTAACATATCCCATACTAAAAAGGATTTAATGAAATAACTTTAGACAAACCAGGCTAAGTAAACATAAATAGGTTTTTTTGGAGGGAGGGAAATTAAATATAAAAATGTAAAAAATATAACAACTCTATGGATCCATATACCAAAAGGAACCAATTAACAGATTCATCTAGGATTTCTCAGATAACTTAATATTCACTGTGAATATGAAGATATATACCAATCTGAATGTAACTACCTTCCCTCCCTCCCTTTCTTTCTTTTGCAAAACTCAGAACTTTGGAAAAGTTTCTAAAGTGTTTACTTAAGAGGTTTCAGAATCATAGGAATTGACAGAATCAGTATGTAACCAAGCGACTGCTTGCTCACTCTTTCTATTCATTCATCCGTCAGTCTGTTTATTTAGTTATCTTTTTTGTGGGGGGTATGGGGAGTGACAGTGGGGTAGAGGACCTCAAGCCATTTCCTTGCATCTTCCATGTGATTTTGTAGCCAGGATGGTATCTCTCCATGATTCTCTCCCCAGCTCCCCATTACTACCTCTCGACTCTGTTTTTTAAGTATTTTATTTTTATTTTTATTTTTATTTTTGAGACGGAGTCTCGCTGTGTCGCCCAGGCTGGAGTGCAGTGGAGTGATCTCGGCTCACTGCAACCTCTGCTTCCTGGGTTCAAGTGATTCTCCTGCCTCAGCCTTCCAAGTAGCTGGGATCACAGGTGCCTGCCACCACGCCTGGCTAATTTTTTTGTATTTTTAGTAGAGATGGGGTTTCACCATGTTGGTCAGTCTGCTTTTGAACTCCTGACCTCAAGTGATCCACCCACCTCAGCTTCCCAAAGTGCTAGGATTACAGGCATGAGCCGCTGTGCCCGGCCTGTTTCTTAAGTATTTTATATGGTCATTTTACAAACTTACACCTGTGAGAACCAGACTAAAATTCTCTTGGTACCAATACAGATCTTATACAAAATTATTCTATGGCTGTCTTTTCCTCCTCATCACCAAAACTTTAAATGGATAATGACAGATCATGAAGAGAACCAAAGAAGAAAATGTGAGGATAGTTCAGTTATAAAACACTAGCAATACTAATAGGAAAAAATAAAAAACTTCAAAACACAATATCCCATAGTGGATAAGGTCACATGATAATGTTGCTATTGAACTGTGACACTTAAAAACTGGTACAGAAACAGGCAATATCCTATTAACAAAAATTTATGAGTTACTAAAATCTTGCAAGACAGTGACATAAATAATCAGTCTAACACTTTTAAAACTAGTGATTTTCAAAGATTTAGGAACTAGAGAAAATACCACTTTGTATTACCCAACTCAGGTTATCTTTACACAGTGCACTTCAACTGAATTTACTTTGATGAGTTTAGAGTCCCTAAGTGAAACAACTAGGCCAGGCACAGTGGCTAACACTTGTAACTGTAGCACTTTGGGAGGCTGAGGTGGGAGGACTGCTTGAGCCCAGGAGTTTGAGATTGGCCTGGGCAACATAGGAACAACCTGCCTCTACAAAAAAATTTAAAAATTAAACAGGGTGTGATGGTGCATGCCTGTGGTCCCAGCTACTTGGACATTGCGGTGGGACGATCACCTGGGCCCAGAAGGTGGAGGCTGCAGTGAGTTGTGATTGCATCACTGCACTCCAGCCTGGGTGACAGAGGAAAACCCTGTCTCAAAAAAATAAATATTAAAAAATAAAGCATTTTCATAACCTGGTTTAGCCAGTCAGAAGTTTTGGTGAGCAAAAATAAAAGACTGACGTGAAAAGTATCTTAAACTATGGAAAGTTACATTAAGTTTTAGGTTTACTTACCCCACATTCATAACACTTAGATTTATCAAAGTAGTTTCGCCTTCGGATGAACTCAGCTGCTCTTCCATTGTCAATAGCAATGCTTGCTTTTATCACTCTGCCAAATAACTAAACAAGAGAAAACTGTAAATGTAGAATGTATTTCATTGAAATCTAAAATTAATTATTTAATCAATTTTCTCAAATCTTCAATTCTAGTTTATTTTGGATTTTTTAGCAATTGTCACTTAGGTATGATAAATTCTATTCTGTAGTATTCTTATTCCTGAGATTCCACCAATGTTTTGAGAACCCAGTACAGTTTGACCTCTTTTCTTTCCATAAGTTAGATCTATCTTAAGAATCTACAGATATATATTAGACCTGATGATCCACTATATCCCCACATTTTTGGCCTGGATGAGCATAAAGACTTTGGGGCTAAAAACCTCGATGGAGATGAATAGCTTACCTGTTTGTTGTTTATTGCCCTGGTACAGTTTTGTGCAGAGTCTTTATCCAAAAATAAAATAAATGCAACCCCTTTACTCTTCCTGGTATCTTTATCTTTCATTATGGTAACCCTTAAAGCATAAACAAATAGTTAAAAATGAGGCAGCAATAAACAAAACAGGTATTAATACTTGAAACATTCATTTTAAAAAGGGCTAAATGAAAAATTTATAAGATAAATTAATACATTTGAAAAATCAGCTATCTCTTCAAAGTCAAGGGATATCAAGCATGGAAATGGGAAAGGGTGATACTGATTTAACACAAGTGAGCACACCTATGATTAGGAGTTAATCAGAGATTGAAGGGTGAAGTAAAGAGATTACAGAGACAATGAAATCTTAAGGAGTAACCATAATCCCTCTTCCATACTAACTCCCTCAGCTTGCAAAACAAAACAAAATAAAGGTATACTTTACACAAAAAGTAAAATGATTTACTTATTTTTTTAAGTGTTAGAATCAAAGTATATTCTTAATATTCTTTTCCAGAATCTTCAGAAAAATAAGAAAAAAAAAAAAATCTTCAGAGCTGGGTGTGGTGGTGCGCACCTGTAGTTCCAGCTACTTGGGAGACAGAGGCAGGAGGATGCCTGAACAAGAGTTTGAGAACAGCCTAGGCAACATAGTGAGACCCCAATCTTTAGGGAAAAAGAATCTCCAGTTCTGTGGTTTTCAGGCATACCACCTACTAGGGTGTACCTGAGTGATAAGGAGAGTTATGACAGCACAGAGCCTGCTCTTTCTCTTGCCCCATCCACAACCCTAGTCCTGGAGGCCCTTGCTCACCCTATGTCAATTAACATAGTTTAAAAACAATGTTCACCAGGGCTCTTTGGAGAAATAGCTGATTCAAAGGCTAGAGCAGGGCAGGTACAAGAGGAGCTTGGAACATCTTACGCCAGAAAGTAAGAGAGTGCAAAAGTGTGTGAGCAAGTGAGACAGAGAGAGAGAGAGAGAGAGAGAGAGAGAGAGGAATGAATGAATGAATGAATGAATGAATGAATGAATGATGGGGCCAAGAATACAGCAGCCAGCTGGAAGGAGCTCCCACTGGCCAAATCAAGGACAATTTGAGCACCAAAACAATTCATTACAGTAATAAATTATAGGCCACAGAGAAGGTAGGAATTTACAATTCTTACTGATAATAGACCAGTAAATAAGTGGAGGAGATGGGAGGGAAAGCTCTTGCTTACAGCAGAATGCCAAGGGATGACTGGTGAATGTAGAGGCTGGAGTTGGAAAAATCACCAATTGGCAACAATCATGGTAAAGACTGGATCAGGGAAGAACCATCAACAAATGCTAAGTCTAAAATGAGATTTTTATGTGGAGCAGAGTACTTGTACTGTCTTAGAGTGTCTTCCATGGATTGTTTATTAATTGCAAAGGGAAAATAAGTCTACAGTGAAAAAATCTAGACAACACCTTGACTGTGTGATCAAAATTCATATCACTACTGAGGAACAGACTGACAGTGTCTGCCTTCAGATGTGGTATTCTGAGAACAACACATCCACCATGCAGTATAGTAGCCAAGAAAATGTAAACTAGATCTAATAACAAGGAAACATCAGCAACATACAAAATGAGGGGGAGGGGAAGAGGGTAGGCTATATATTCCTTACAATGTTCTAGACTAAAGGAGCCTAAAAAGAAAAATTAAAGACAATACTTGACTCTAGACTGATCCTCTAATAGAGGGGAAAAATACTATGCAGGACATTATTAGGTCAACTGACAAAATTGCAACATGAATGGTTGATTTAGTAAAACTACTATATCAAAATAACTTTATGAAGTTGGTAATTGTACTGTGGTTATATAAAATATATCCTTACTTTTAGGAAATAACACACTGAAGTATGTAGGAATAAAGGGCGATGATGTTTGTAATTCACCCCTACATACCTCACAAAAACAAGTTGTGTGTGTATATATCCACACATACGGGGCAAGAGAGAGTACAAGTGATAAAGTAAATGGGGGAAATGTTAATAACAGGTGAATTTACATGAAGGATATTTTGCTGTTCTTAGTACCATTGTCATAACTTTTTATAAACTTGAAATTATTTCCAAAGTTAAAACAAAGATAATGTTCAAGATAAAGCTTAGTAATTTTCTCATGCTTGAATTACAGGAAAATAGATAATAGGACACAAGTGAATAAATAGAAGTTTTATTCAGCATAACATTTCCCATATTAAAATTATTTTATTTGGGTTTGGGTTAAGGTACATACATAGTCTTTGGAATGAAACTGATAAAAAGATGCCATCACATTAAGAAAAGCGATGTCCAATTTCATTTAAAAGAAGAAACAAATTGAAATAATTTAGGGAAAAATGGGCAACTAAAATGGTTTAGTTTCTCAGACGGTACACCTGTATATTCAATGGGCTTAGAAGGTAAGGAGAGGCAAGCACCCAAGGTAAGAAGGTTCAAATTTAGACTCGTTATCGTCAAAGCATCAGTTATGAGAATATGCAGGAAACATTTTAACCAATTTTGACAGAAATATTGAATAAGGTAGTTGCTTTACATTTTGGAATTTTTCGTAATGTTTGTGAAAGTTATCTTTTTTTTTTTTAAAGTACTATTTCCAAAGAAGTGTTGGCTTTCTACATCATCCTCAATTAATGATCTCTCATCTGTTGCCTCTTTTCTGATTCCACTGCTTTTTTCTTGTCCATAGGGGCATTACTGTTTTAACAGTCTATTCTTATTGGTTCCTTTATAATTTTTTCTCTTATAATTTTCTCATATCCCTAAGTGGTCTTCTACTTAAGGAATAAAATCACACCATTCCTTTGTTCAAAAATCTTTGGTTCTGTAAATTGCCTATTCTTTGTCCCCCAGTCAGTATCGTTGATGATTTGGCTCCCATCTCCTTAATCTTTCACTGCTCCTTCCCACGTACAAACTATGAAGTCTACTCAAAAGAAACCACTCAATGCTCCAATTGCATGGCCTGTATTTCCCCAAATTTGTGCCTTTGTTCACACAGCTTCTATCTTCTTTCACCTCTGAATCATTGCCCATTAAAATTTTCCTCATTCTTTCGGGATTCAAGTCAATGTGTCAGTTTCTAATAGCTTCAACTGGATATCATTTCTCCTCCATTATGCTAGTCTCTGCTGAATTATGTTATTCATAAAAAATGCCTCATCTCATCTATTTTAATGTAAACTCCTTTAAGGTTGTCTCTGTAATCCATACGTGCCTACCTCAATATGTTCATTGATAGACATACCTTTATATTCAATGGGAAAAATAGACAAAAAAATAGGAAAAGTAGTTTCTAAAAGAATACATTGTATGTGTTCATTCATTCGGTCTTTCAGTCACTCTGTTAGCCTCAAGCCCATGTGCTAAGCACTAACAGTAGTTTTTACCCTCAGGAGAAAGCTTACAGTTTAGTGGTGGAGACAGACCAACAAACCAACTATCATACAATACTTTGATAGAGATACCTTCTGTGGTAACAGAAAAAAAATTTACACCAGAGATTTAAAAGGACAAATCTACTGTGACTCCCATGTTTCTGGCAAGGGAAAAGAGGTAGACAGTAGCACCTAATTTCCTAATACAAGGTATATGATGTACTTATTTAAGCACATAATATGAAGCATACACTATTTTGGGAAACCTGAATGTCATCCATAACACCTCCTTCCTGTTCACAAAGTCCTTATGTACAAAGTAAGCACATCACTAAATATTACCCACTTTCCTTCCTATACATATCACTAAGTATTACCCATTTTACTTCATAATGATTTCTGAAATCTTACCACCTCTCAAATCTGACCAGTCTCTATAGCTCCACCTGTACTATTTTAGTACAGATTTCTCCCCTGGGCTACAGTTTTAGATTTCAGACTGGTCTCACTGCATTTTCTCTTTTTCTTTTTCTTTTTTTTTTTTTTTGAGATGGAGTCTTGCTCTGCCCAGGCTGGAGTGCAGTGGCATGATCTCGGTTCACTGCAACCTCCACCTCCATCCGCCTCCTGGGTTCAAGTGATTCTCATGCCTCGCCTCCCAAGTAGCTGGGATTACAGGTGTGTACCACCACGGCCGGCTAATTTTTGTATTTTTTTGTAGAGATGGGGTTTCGCCATGTTGGTCAGGCTGGTCTTGAACTCCTGACCTTTCAAGTGATCCCCCCACATTGGTCTCCCAAAGCACTGGGATTACAGGTGTGAGCCACTGTGCCCAGTTGCATTTGCTTTTGTTCCCCTCCAATCTAATTTCTACATTAGGCCAGAATAAACTTTAAAAAATTTAAATCATGTCACCCCTCACTTAAAATTCTTAAATGATTCCTGATATTCTTAGAATGAAAACCAAATACCTTTGTAACCTGGCCAAGAAGATGAGGAACCTGCTTCCATCTCTGGAGCCATCTTGTGCTTTCTCCCCCTTACTCACTCATCTCTAGTCACATTGGCCTTCTTTCTATTTCTTGATGTCACTTTATTTTCTTTTGCCACAAGGCCTTTGCACAAGCTATTCCCTCTACCTGAAATATTCCTCCCTTATTTTTGCCTACTTAACTGTTACTCATCCTTAGGTTTCCACTCAAAAAACACTGACTCAGGTAAGCCTTCCCTGGCTCTCTAAAGTCTTCCCTGTTTCTAGGTGCTTATAACCCTGTGTCTTTAATTCCATTGCAGTTTCATGGTTCAGGACTATATATTGACATGGAGATCCACTCAAAGATTCTGACAAAGCAGAAAAAAAAAGGTAAAAGGGAGTGGACTCTGAAACCTCACTGTTGGATTCAAATATTTTCTCCACCATTAGCTAGCAAGATGACTTTAGGTTTACTGTGTGCTTCAGTTTCATCATTTATAATATTGAGATAATAACAGTACCTACCTTAAAGGGTAGTTGTGAGAATTAAATAATACACATAAAGAGATTAGAACAATGCCTGGCATATATATGTGCTCATTTAAGTATTACATACCATCATCATTACCAGTGTTTGGACTGATGATGATGACTTTTTAAAATCTGAACACCCAAAAATTTACACAGAAGCATTTTTGATAATGATTTTTTAATAGCAAAGTAACTGTAAAAGAAGTTAGTAATTTCAAGATGCAAATGAGCTTCAACTGTTTAATATCCATTTATGGAACACTAGAAGAAATTGGCCAAGAGAAATATGCTCAAAATTATTGGGATTTTAAATTTATATCAGAATGTATATTGGTTATAAGATAGGATGACAGTATCCTTTTACTTTTTTGCCCCATAATATAGTTGCTTGATTTAAAACAGTGAAATACGAGTTCAAGTTCTTTTTATTGTTCCTAACCCTCAGCCCTGTTATCATCCATACCATTTGTATGTTTCTAGTCTTTCCAATGATCTCTAAGCTTTCTCTGAAGAAAGATAATACGTTTTCTATTTATCAGTCTCATAGCATCCTGCAAGTCAGATGCACAGAAATATTTGATTTTACAGTATTTATTTGAAAAAAAAAAACAAACCCCCTATTTATTTGAAAGTAGGTTACTTATAGTATACTTGATAACACTTCCTAGTAACCAAAATATTTGTTTACCATTAGATATGAAGATGTATCTTTATAATACATGGAAAGACATTTATGATGTATCAAATTAAAAAAGAAAATAAAATTGAATGTATGGAATACAGTCTTGAAGAAAAATTGTCTACATGTTTATGTACATGGAAAACCAAATAAAATTGTCATAAAAATGTTAATAGTATTATTTTCTTTGTTACATCAAGTATGTTTTATTTTTAAAAATTTACTGTCATTGAAAAAAATGGAGAAGCAAATTCAGATAAACTTTTAAATGAAGTTACAAAATTTAATGTGAATACTTACTTTACAACTTTGCCGTACTTGGAAAATATCTGAAACAAAAGACCACATATTTACAATTTATTTTAAAATCATGAAAACATCAAATTTTTAGGTTGCAGATGTTGACAAAATTCTGTTATAGTTTATGAAAAATTTCAGCCTTCAGTCTATAAGGCAGGCCCTAAAAAAATGGTTTTTTTGGTTACTAGAATAATATTCTTACTGTTGTTTGAGTCACATGTATCTGTCTCAGTTCCTAAATTTGACAATGGAGTAAATACAGAGAAAAAAACTCACTCTACACATGTGGTAGATCTAAGGCATACACACTGGACAGCTGCTGTGTTCCTGAGGTATACCCATGGCAACTATCAACTCCATCATAGTGCCAGCTATACCTGTGCTTCAAATATCAATGTTATGGAGTAGCACTTTTCCAATTCTACCCTCACCTCTACCTTGTTATTCCTACGAAGCAATCCCTGTTTGAGAAGACAGATCCTTAGACTGCTTTATTTAAAAAACAAAACAAAACAAAACCTCATAAAAAAAGCTTTTATAATGAAAAATCCATTTCTATCAGTCTTCTTCCTCTGCCCACCATTAATATGTTGGTGGAACTTTATAGTTGGCTCTCTCTTCTGTTACTTTTATTTTATCCTATGCAATCTCATTTATTTCTATGGTTCCAGCTCATTACCCATATACTAAGAGTTCCTATTATATAAAAAGTCTTTTAGAATGTGTTAGTATATGCAACCAATAATAATGAATTTTTTCGTTCTATGATTAAGCTATATAATGCTGGAATGTAATATAACCGGATTGCAGTGTTATCAACACTGGGTTCTGAAGGCCAGTACAGTTTTCTACGTAATACTTACTAATGGCCTCTCGTTTCACTCAGAGTGAAAGCCAGAGTCCTTACCATGATGTAAATAGGTCCTATAAGGCACCTTGAGTGGGCTTACCTAAGATTACCCCTCTTTTCCTGAAATGCTTGTCCTCCAGAATTTGCACAGGTGCCTCTTACTCGCTTCAGGTCTTTATTCAAAAGTCACCTTCTCAATAATGGCATTCCTGACCTCCCTGTGTAAAATTTCACCTCCATTCCCAACTTAACATTCAATAGCCCACCTTTCCCGCTTTATTTTTTCTCCTTAGCACCTAACATCTTAGCATCTCCTTAGTATCTAACATATAATTTGACTTAAATGTTCAATAAATACAGCTTCTATTTTTTGTGTTTTTTTTTTTTGAGACAGGGTCTCATTCTGTTACCCAGGCTGGAGTGCAGTGGTGTGATCTTGGCTCACTGTCGCCTCCACCTCCTAGGCTCAAGCAATCTTCCAACCTTAGGTGCCCAGGTAGCTTGTAGAGACATGGTGGCACACACCTGTATTTCCCAGCTACTCGGGAGGCTGAGGTGGGAGTACCACCTGAGGGGGCAGGAGGCTGCAGTGAGCCATGATAGTGCCACTGCACTCCAGCCTGGGTGACAGAATTAGACTGTCTTAAAAAAAAAAAAAAAAAAGAAGAAAAAGAAAAAAAGAATTTTGCCAGGGAGAACTATTTGCTTAAGGTTATCTGTATCTCAAATAGCAGTCACTTGATAAGATTTACTTACCCGGTACAAGTCATTGTTTGTCAGGGAAAAGGGCAAGTTGGATACATACACTGTGCTCTTACTTGGAGCCAATCCACCACTCATTTCTAAAAGTGAAAATAAACCTATCAGCAATCAATCTAAACCAGGATTCTTTTTTTTTTTTTTTTTTTGAGACGGAGTTTCGCTCTTGTTGCCCAGGCTGGGGTGCAATGGCGCAATCTCGGCTCACTGCAACCTCCGCTTCCCAGTTTCAAGCAATTCTCCTGCCTCAGCCTCCCGAGTAGCTGGGATTACAGGTATCCACCACCATGCCCGGCTAATTTTGTATTTTTAGTAGAGACAGGGTTTCACCATGTTGGTCAGGTTGGTTTTGAACTCCTGACCTCAAGTGATCCACCTGTCTCAGCGTCCCAAAGTGGCCTAAACCAGGTATTCTTAATTCCAAATAAAACAATCAGACCAGTCTAGGTATTATTTTGAAAAAACAACAACAAAAAACAAAAATCAATACAGTATTAACAATCACCAATTTAACTATGCCAGATTTGTACACCTTCCTTACAAGTTAGGAACTCCAGCAGGCTGAATTAAGGAATTCCTTTTTCCCAGTCACCACTCAAGAAAAA
Organism: Theropithecus gelada; assembly: GCF_003255815.1. NCBI lineage: Eukaryota > Metazoa > Chordata > Mammalia > Primates > Cercopithecidae > Theropithecus > Theropithecus gelada. The sequence goes on from NW_020257754.1 coordinate 572,802, forward strand.
TTCTTTTTTGGTTCTTCTTCTTTCAAGTATTCTTTACATCAACACTTTCAGTGCCAGACTGTATGGGTATGGAGATGGGTTTTAAATAGATGAAGGAAAAACCCTAAGGCTACTCCTAACTTCCACTCAGACTATGAGCAAAAAATGCTTTAATGCATATGTATTGTATATGGACAATACCTACACCTTGCTCACCCAGATCAGAAAGAGCATGGGGACTCAGAAAGAACCTTAGTCACTGATTTTTGCTAATACACAGTCATGCTACGCTTAACGAAGGAGGTATGTTCTGAGTGTGTTACGTGATTTCATAGCGCAAACATCATAGGGTGTACTGAGACAAACTTAGATGGTCTAGCCTATTGCTCTTAGGCTGCAACCTGTATAGCATGTTAATGTAGTGAATAATGTAGACAATTGAAACACAATGGTAAATATTTACGTAGCTAAAGACAGAAAAGGTGCACTAAAAACATGGTACAATGTATTATACTCTTAGGAGACCACTGTGGTATATGTGGTTTGTTGTTAACGAAAAAGTTGTTATGCTGTGCATGCCTGTACTATGGCTGGGTACCTTTTTTGTTTGTCTTAATTTTTTTTTCTCTGGAGTGGTGTGTAAAGGGGAAAATTTTCTTTTCCCCATTTAGTATGATATTAAGGAGGAAATTTAAACTTTACGTATTGACAATATAAACTTCTTTCGAAATGTTAACTTTGCTTATTATTGCCAAATTATGAAATGATACATTATATAAATAGGCTTGGTGCCTGGAAGAGACGGACTTGTATGTATGTATGTATATGTATATAAAATGTACAAATGTAATCAGTAATTGATTTTCACACCTTATCTTACAAAGTCAGCAAATTACTGTGAGAATATCAGACTCAACCAAATTCAAATTTCTGATTTAAAAAGAGCGTGTGGTGTGTATTTGAGATGGGGGACGAACCATCACAAATGGAAAAGTACTGACTCTAAGGCATGCCAATTCGTGAAGGAATGAGAAAACTGCCTCATGTTTGGTGTTTTGGGGGAATTATTTAGAAAACTTCAGGAACTCAACATAGATAGGTCGCTTTTTAAAAGTTTCTCATTTGAAACTATGCCTTAGACGTTCTGCTGAGAGCCGCGAAGGCAGGTAGAGATTAAGGTCCTGGAATAAAAAGGGTGGCGGGAGAGAAGGGCAGAGCATTTTGGCAGCCGAGTCTGGGGAGGGGGTCCCGCAGAAAAGAAGGCCGCAGTTGAGGAGGCGTTTACCTTCACGTGGGTTGGGCCTGGGAGACCAGAAGAGTGCGAGCCCTCAGCTCAGCTGGGGCTCAACCCCGACTCTTCGTAGCCGCTCGCAGCGGCCTTGGCATCACGAGTCCTGGGAGGGGTCAGGCGCGGGGACCAGATGGTAGCAGCCACGGTGCCTCTTCCCGGTTGTTTCAGATCCGGGCCCCGAAGGCGGGCCCAGAGGCGAGCGCTTCGCTGACGTCAATGCACGCGCCGGAAGTGCCTACTTGGGATAACGGCGGCCAGCGGACGGCTACGTTTACGGGGTGTCTCGGAGGGCCAGAGTCGGTGAGCGACTTTTACCTTTCCCAAAGATGGATGCAGAGCGAGTGCGGGCTGCTAAACGCTGGGGGTTTAGCGGGGGGAGGCGGGAGTTTTCTATGTCGGGTCCTGGATTCTCCTACCTTTGAATTGTGCAGCAATTCTGCCCATGCGGTTGAGGGTGGAGAGACGCAGTGGAGTTTGGAATAAAGGAAAGTATTGAGTCTTAAGATACGGGTTCGCCTCTCTGTAGCGCCTTAATATGCAAAAAGAAGACTGAGCTAGGTAACTTCAGTAACCCGAGAGCAGTCAGGAAGTTCGTAATTGTACTGAAGGTGTTCGCCGTACCCAGCTATTAGGCACTTTGGGAACTACAAAATAAACGGACCTTTTTTTTGGTTTGTTTTGTTTTCTGGTGGAGATCTCAGTCTAGTTGGGGAGACAAGGACAACTTGGGGAGAGTTAGATTCACAGAATGACTTATCTTTAGCGTGGGTATGGACAAATGTTGAACTTCTTGGCACCTTTTCTCTTCCTGTAAATCTATAATGGCTACGCACTGCTTTTTCTGTAAGAGGCCATAACGTGCCCATCATTCCTACAGAAAAATCAGAACATAATGCAAGGTAGTTTATACTTCTACCCACCAGCACATAGAGACCAGGCCTCTAACCACTCCCTGGGAGCCTGCGTTCTAGCAGCCTGGAACCCAGAGCCTCTCCTGGAGCCTGCACAATCTATCCAGAGTGAAGCCGATGTCTTCTAGAGGGACGGAAGTGCAATCCATCCAGGGCGCAGCTGAATTTTGAGAGGCCTGAATACCTCCGTGGCCGCCAGGGGACCGCTGGGACTAAGTCTCTTGGCAAACTTGTGGCCGGCCAAACCTACTATGCATTACATCCCTGTTATCCTTGGTTACCGCACAAGATGTAAGCCTCTTTGGTCTTCTGTGCTATAGTCTCATTTCCATGCTGCTTTGTGCTTCCTTTCGACTTAGGCTATCACTACTTCTTCGTTTCTTCCCCATTTAACCCCTCAACACCCCCATCTGTGCTTTCTGAAACATCTATTTCCTACTTAAACTATTTTACGTATTCAACTTCTTTAGTGAAATTCTCTTTCATCTCCTAACCTTTACTATTGATAACACGTAGCTTTTCCTGCCAGCCGTTTCAGTTGAGCCCTTTCTCTGACCCTGCATTTAAAATTTGGGCATGGCTGTAGCCATGTTGAACTGATTTCAATTCCTTAAAATACTTTCTTCCCTCAGTATCTTCTCAAAGGCTCTTTTGTCCCTCTGGGACATTTGAGCTCCCTTGCCTTTTTCTGGATAACTTCTACTAAAGATCTGAGTTTAGCTGTCACTTTACTTGAGGGGTATTCCCTAACTTCCATAGAGTTAGGTATTTTTGCTGTGTACCCTTAGCTGCCCTGCACTTCCCTTACGGCATTTATCACATGTATCCTAATTGCTTGTTTCTTTGCCATCCCTACTAAGCGAGGCTATCGGTGAGGGACTGTGTTTGTCTTGTTGGTCTTTGTAACTCCAGTAGCTAATACTGTTCTTGGCACATAAGACAGTCAGGTATTTCTTGAATGATTGCAGGTGCTGAAGGTATGGTCTCAGAGATCAGACAGTTAACGTTAATGAATACTTCACCCATAAAAGGGGTCACCTGCCACTCAGCTACAGCTGGTTGTGGCTGTGTGAGAATATGATCCCAGTTTTGCCAGAACATCTACTTTTTTCAAAAAAAGTTGGAAATAGAATTTTTAAAAAAGCATCCTCTCCCAGTTTTTAAATGTCAGTGGAATATAATTTTATTAAAAAAAAAATGGGTCAAACACAAGTCTCATGTGGCCTATCAGTCACTAGTTTGGAATCTGTTTTAAGTCATGTAGGATTTATTTAATGGGCTTTGTGGAGAATAATAGGTTTTGAGTTGGGCCTTGATGGACTGTTGGATGTCAAATGAGAGAATGGGAAAAGGTATCCAGTTTGGAAAATAAACAGCTCTATGATAGTGTGTGTTAGTCTGTTTGTGGCACAATAAGGAAACTGGCATAATTATATGCTTTTGGAGAGAATAGAAGGTTAGATATAATAGAAGGTGGCATATGAAAGATAGAAGTTTGGATTTATTATGGTTAATAAACCACTTGGATTCTTGATCCTGGAAACTTCACATTATGAATATGCATTAACCGTTGATTATCCTATTTTAGGGTAAAATGGAGGGTAAAACACTGGAAGGAGGCTGACCGGTTAAGACCTTAACCTCAATCCATATATGAAATAAGATTCAGATTTATAAATATTTATGTAGGCAGACATCTGGCATTTTTGTTTACTTGTGTAATTTCAGTTAATTGATCAATTATAATGGACGATCAGGGATCTCCTACTAAGTTTAGTGCAGTACATTCGGGCTTATAGAAGAAATATCCTTAGAGCGTTGGAAAGTCAAGTGACTTGTGAAACTAGTAGAGAATACAGTACTTTATATTTTTTTATTTTTTGAGACGGTGTCTTGCTCTGTTGCCCAGGCTGGAGTGCAGTGGGACGATCATGGCTCACTGTACCCTCCAGCTCCCAGGTTCAGGGGATTCTCCTGCCTCAACTTCCTGAGTAGCTGGTATTACAGGCATGTGCCACTATGCCCGGTTAATTTTTGTATATATTTTTAAGTGGAAACAGGGTATTACCATGTTGGCCAGACTGATCTTGAACTCCCGATCTCGAATGATCTACCTGGCTCAGCCTCCCAAAATGCTGGGATTACAGGCATGAGCCACTGCACCAGGCCCCGACATCAGTTAATTTTTTTTTTCAACGACCTTAACTAATTATGTTCTAAAATTTATGTTTAGTTGTCTGGATTTCAAATACTTTCTTTTCTTTTTTTTTTTTTTTTTTTTGAGACAGAGTCTCACTGTGTCACGCAAGCTGGAATGTAGTGGTGCGATCTCTGCTCACTGCAAGCTCCCCCTCCTGGGTTCACGCCATTCCCCTACCTCAGCCTCCCAAGTAGCTGGGACTGCAGGTGCCCACCACCATGCCCGGCTAATTTTGTTTTTGTATTTTTAGTAGAGATGAGGTTTCACTCTATTAGCCAGTATGGTCTGGATCTCCTGACTTCGTGATCCACCCCCACTCGGCCTCCCAAAGTGCTGGGATTACAAGTGTGAGCCACCGCGCCTGGCCTGGAATTTCAAATATTTTCTAATAGAAACATTAGAATATTAATTCATTCTGAATACTGAGCACAGTGTGCAAATTGTTCTAGGAGCTTAATATTCATCAATGAACAAGTAGACATTCCTGCTGTTTATTATTATTAGCATTAATAATCTAAGATACTATATAGTGTACTTTTAATACAGATTACACCCTCACTACTAGAAATACTACTGGTAGAAATACTACTAGTGAAGGACTAATGTGTATTAAAAGTACATTATATAGTATCTTAGATTATTAGTGCTAATTAAAAATAGCACAACTGGGGGATCTGTTAGTTAAGTGACATTAAGAAGGTGACATTGAAGGGCAGGAAAGTTAATTCCACAGATACCTGGATGAAGGGGTGGCCTGCCCCTTCACACCTGCGGGTATTTCTCGTCAGGTGGGACGAGAGACTGAGAAAAGAAATAAGACACGGAGACAAAATATAGAGAAAGAACAGTGGGCCCAGGAGACCGGCGCTCAGCATATGGAGGACCTGCACCGACACCAGTGTGTGAGTTCCCTCAGTATTTATTGATTACTATTTTCACTGTCTCAGCAAGGGGCATGTGGCAGGAGAACAGGGTGATAGTGGGGAGAAGGTCAGCAAAAAAACATGTGAGCAAAGGTATCTGTCACAAATAAGTTCAAGGGAAGGTACTATGCCTGGATGTGCACGTACACCAGATTTATGCTTCTCTCCACCCAAACATTTCAGTGTAGTAAAGAAGAACAGAGCAGCATTACCGCCAGCATATCTCGCCTCCAGCCACAGGGCAGTTTTCTTCTATGTCAGAATAGAACAAATGTACAATTGGGTTTTATACCTCGAGACATTCTGTTCCCAGGGGCATGCAGGAGACAGAGGCCTTCCTCTTACCTCAACCACAAGAGGCCTTCTTTCCTCTTTTACTAATCCTCCTCAGCACAGACCCTTCACGGGTGTCAGGCTGGGGGACGGTCAGGTCTTTCCCATCCCATGAGGCCATATCTCAGGCTGTCTCAGTAGGGAGAAACCTTGGACAGTACCCGGCTTTCCTGGGCAGAGGTTCCTGCGGCTTTCCGCAGTGCATTGTGCTACTGGTTAATCGAGAATGGAGAATGGTGATGACTGTAAACATACTGTTAACAAGGCACATCCTGCCCAGCCCTAGATCCCTTAAACCTTGATACCATACAACACATGTTTCTGTGAGCACAAGGCTGGGGCTAAAGTTACAGATTAACAGCATCTCAAGGCAAAACAGTTGTTCAGGGTACAGATCTTTTTTTTTTTTGAGACAGAGTCTCATTCTGTCACCCAGGCTGGAGTGCAATGGCGAGATCTCGGCTCGCTGCAACCTCTGCCTCTCGGGTTCAAGCGATTCTCCTACCTCAGCCTCCTGAGTAGCTGGGACTACAGGTGCCTGCCACCACACCCAGCTAATTTTTTGTATTTTTAGTAGAGATGGGGTTTCACTGTGTTAGCCAGGATGGGCTTGATCTCTTGACCTCATGATCCCCCTGCCTCAGCCTCCTAAAGTGCTGGGATTACAGGCGTGAGCCACCACGCCCGGCCATGGTACAGATCAAAATGGAGTTTCTTATGTCTTTTCTACATAGACACAGTAACAGTCTGATCTCTCTTTCTTTTCCCTACACCTGGAGAAGAACATTCTGTGCAGGGAATTGCCAGTGCAAAGACCTATGTTCATCTAAAGTTTGAGGTCAAATGTGACTGCTGTTCAGTAACCCTAGTTGACTATCAATAGTTGTTGAATGAATATAAAAAGTGAAGGAATGAGTTTGGGGGGGAAGGGAAGCTATTTATCCTGAGTATATTTAATAATGGAAGCTGACTAGGTTGGAATGCAGAGTTACTATAGCCTAAGTTGCTACTATAACCGGATTGGATAAAATGAAAAAACAGATCCATTATCTTGACTTTGGATTCAGAGTTAATGGTTTGACAGGAGGATGTTGCCTGTGACTTTGTTTTCTCAATTTCCATGACACTTTTACTTAGAGTGCAAGTCCTCCATACCCTCTCAGCCCTCAGGTGAAGTTAACGTAACAGTGGTTGGGTAGCCCAATGGAGTGCTCTAAGAAAGGCTTCTTTTCTTTCTGGAATTAAATATCCCATGATGGTATATTAAGCATACTGTCTTCATTGAATATGGCAGAAGAGAACAAGATTTTTATAATCCAGAGCTAGGTATTAGCACACTTCTAAATGAAGCATGTATTCTCCACACTGAGTTCTAATTCTGTTCTCTGCCTAATTGTGATGTAGAGGGTCCTTCTATTTTTCTGTTGGTTGTTCAGTTTGCATATCTTGTTGGGGGCTTAGATAACTTTTCTGGAGTACCGTTGAAACTGCACTGATATGCGGAGACGTAGTGATGATGTGGCAGGTAGCAGGATCACTCACTGGGAGTCTATTTTCATCACTAACTGGTCAATTTCCTAAGCCTGGATAATACCATAAACAACATATGCCACTAATCAGGAAGCTTGCTGTACTTATCAGCTATTTTTAAATCCTTTGAAAATTACAAGATTCTATCATGGGGGCAACATGGTAAGACATGACTTGATGAAAAATAAAATTAGCCAGGTGTGGTGGTATTCCTGTGGTTCCAGCTACTAGGGAGGCTGAGTTGGGAGGATCGCTTGAGCCCATGAGGTCAAGGCTATGGTGAGGTGTGTTTGCCTCACTGCATTCCCGCCTGGGCAACAGAGTGAGACCTTGTCTAAGGAAAATAAAGAAAAAGAAAATTGCAAGTTTCCATTTGAATGTAAGGTGAAATGAGTGTATTCTGTCTTCTAATTACCGTAGGAGATGGTAATTTTCATCATACTGAACTATGGAGGTATTTTGAAGCCTGTGTTTATAATAACAGCTAACAAACAACCTTAAACATCTAGTACAATCTCAGAGATAAGGATAAGAGAGACGACCTGCCCAGCTCTCAACTGGCAAAACTCTAGACTAGAATTCTAGGACTAGAATTCTCTTATTATAATTTTGTTTTTATGAAACTTGGGTGACCTCTGGTGGCCAAAATAATATCTTCTATTTTCAAGAGTGTGTTTGAAGGGAGTTTGGCTTGAGAGTTCTGTTTACACAATTAATGAAGGTTTAATTATTTCTCTATATTGGTTGGTTTATACAGACACAAATCTTTATGTCTGTATTTCCCCCCCTTACAGGAAATTGTTGAAAACGTTAAATTTGATTCCTAAAAGGACTCAAGTAAGTATGGTATAGTAGTATTAAATATAGTAGTTATTGTTACATTTTTTGTGGGACACCAGTAAATTTTAATATTTCAGTATTAAACGACATAGTATTTCTTTAGAACTCTTATTGTTTATTTTTCTCATTTATTACAAAACCTTATTTTTATTTACATTCTCCTTTAGTGTATTAATTTACATTAATCATTTTTACCATCACTTCACATGTTATGCTTATTGAATGATTTTCAGGAACTTTAAAAACAGTTACATACTTTTGTAATACATAATAGTATGTATACATTGTGCAGTAAAATATTCATCCTCTGCCCAGCTACCTAGTTCTCCCCAGAGGTAATTGCTGTTACATTCTCTTGTTGTTACTCCCAGGAGTAGTCTGTACATATGCATATATATTCATACCTGGCCTTTTTACTGTGCTTTTCTTTGCTTAGCAGTGTGTCTTGGCAGTCTTTTCATATTGTTACTGGGGTTACTTTTCTTTGAAATGGTTTGCAAAAATACTTCTTTTGTATAAATGTAACTGATTGGTCAATTTACAAAAGGAGTACAAAATATTCCTTTTGTATAAATGTAACTGATTGGTTCAGCAATTTAATTTGTGCTATTTTGATGAATATTTTAAGTTCCTTTCAATCTTTGCTATGCAAAGGTGTACAATTATACCTAGAATTAGAATTGCCAGGTCAAAGCATATGTGTTTTTAAAATTTTAATAAATATTGCCAAATTCTTCCCAATCTGTACCAGTTATACTTCCTTTTTTTAAAACTTTTTTATTTTTATTTTATTTATTTATTTTTTTGAGACGGAGTCTCACTCTGTTGCCCACGCTGGAGTGCAGTGGCACGATCTTGGCTCACTGCAAGCCCTGCCTCCCGGGTTCATGCCATTCTCTTGCCTCAGCCTTTTTACGGAGCTGGGACTATAGGTGCCCGCCACCACACCCGGCTAATTTTTTGTATTTCTAGTAGAGACGGGCTTTCACCGTGTTAACCAGGATGTTCTTGATCTCCTGACCTCGTGATCCACCCTCCTCGGCCTCCCAAAGTGCTGGGATTACAGGCGTGAGCCACCGCGCCTGGCCAACTTCCTTTATTAACCTATGTAAGTGTTGCTTTCTTTAATCTCATCACTGCAGTTGGATTTTTGCAGAGCTTTTGGATGAAAATAAGTATGCCATTATAGTTTTGGTTTTCATCTTCTTTATTTTGAAGGAGGTTGAACATCTTTTCAAAAGATTTTTAAGAGCCATTTGTATTTTTTTGTGAACTGTTTGCTCATATGTCTGTTTTTCTTCTGGGTATAGCTATTGATGTTTTCCCTCTTTGATTTGATTTTAATTCATTGCTATTACTATTTCTCTGTACTGTATCTTAAAAAGGATAAAATCTAACTCTTTAGACTGAAACCTTTAGTGGATTCAGTAAAGGTGGTGGAGGAGGAGTAATGTTGACAATTTACTTCCCTTTCAAGCTTCCATAAATTCTTGCACCTAAAAGACTGATTGCTTGGAATCATACATTATTAAATGAGGTCTTTTTGTAGACAGAAAATTCAGTTTTATTCATGCATAATGTTAAAAGCTAATTTTTTTCTCTTGAATGTGTGTTTTGAGAAAAAGTTAATTTTTGATTTAAAGTAAGTTTTCCTAGGCATCTTTGGCTAGCTAATTCATTATATTGGATCTGTTTGTATTATAAAATATTATAGGTATGTTTTTACAGAGAAAATTGGTTGCTTTACTATAATAACATAAAAAAAAAAAGTTCCACCCTTCTTGCAGCCTTTAATTTTTCCTTAACCTAAACTAACTGAACCATTAGAATTCTATAGCTATTCTGTACTGCCAAGATGGAATAGCGATCTGTTTCCCTCTCCCTCAGTATTACATTATAAGGAGCCACCAAAAATCTTTTGACATTAAGTCTTTTTTGAAATGTACTGAAAGGCACTAACTTACTACCTGGACCATTTTCGTTTCTTGCTCATGGTGGTTCTTCTACACATCAGGATGGTTCACCGTTCTTGCCTTAGAACCTGCTCCATGATTACTTTACTTTCTCCTGATTCTTCTCTGTTAACCATTTGTCATCCACTCCAGAAGTTGTCAAGCTACTGCCTGCAAGCGCTAGCCTGTTTTTGTAAATACAGTTTACACATTCATACATTTATGTATATTGTCTGTGGCTGGAGATTTGAGTAGTTGTAAAAGAGATCTGTGACCTACAAGGCTGAAAATATTTGTCTGATCTTTTGCAGAAAAATTTGCCAAGTTCTGATTTATAGTATTGCCATTTCATATAAATGATCTCTTTTCCTGTACCCTATTCTCATCTCTTGTTTGCCTTGTTTACCTTGTCTTTTGTCTGTTCAGTTTCTATTTTCATCTCTTCTTGTGGCTGTATAGCCTTGAATTCTTTAACACTGTATTCACCCTCTACCCAGAATGTATCAGCTGTCAAAGTAGGAAGCATTTATGTAAAGAATACACCCTCCCACCCCCACTTCTTTGAATCCCAAACCTGAAAAATGTTGATGGAACTTTTAATTTCACATTTTGTGAGGCGGCCTTTGCATTAAAATAAATTTATAGCATTAAAAAAATCAGGAGTGGTTTCTTTCAGGGATTGTTGAGTGTGTTTTTGCAGGATTGTTCATTTAACACATTTTTCAGTTAAAAACACATTATTTAACATAGAGTAGATATGTATTAAATGAAGACTGTAGAAAAGCAAAAAACTAATGTTATTTATACAAACTATTCACCAACAAATAGAAATAGCTTTGCTTATCAGCCATTTAAACTGTTCATTAAAATGAATCTATTTTTTGCTATGGGAGAATGAAGAAGTATTTGTGGTCTGAAGTATTATGGATTTTCCTCCCATAATTGGTGGCAATAATCTCTTTGAAGCTTTAAATAGTCTTGCCTAAGAAGGAAGATAGGGCTTTCTCTATTTTTTTTTTTTTTTAAAGAAAATCTCAATTATTTGGAAGAAACATTTTTCCTTTTGGTCACTTTCATTTTTTTTCCCCCCCTTAAGATCTCTGGAAAATATTTGTGTTGGAAAGTAATCATTTACTCCTTCCTATCTTTTCTGTTACTTCCTAGTATCATAAAAACCATAATTCTTTTTCTTTCCCTTTAGTGGCTTACAGAAGAGACGAAATGTGGTCTGAGGGACGATATGAATATGATAGAATTCCGAGAGAACGAGCACCTCCTCGAAGTCATCCCAGTGTAAGTTACTCCTACATATTGAATGATTAAAAAACCTAGTGTCTGAGTTAATTTGATAGACCAAAGCTAGGCCAAGTGTCAGAAATTTAACAGTGTAGGTTACAAAAGAGATCAAGCTTATCTTTTAAAAGTTAAAAGCTCGAAAATAAAAGACAACGTTTTATTTAAGTAGAAAACTTATTATTTATATTTCTTGTTTAAGTTAAAATGAAAGGTTTATATTTAATTTAATTTGTGGACAAAATTACAGATTTTATAAAGATTATACCATCAGTTAACAAAGAAGTATTTGAGTACCTGCTCCTGCTGTTATTGGCTGTTACCTGTTTTTTTTCTATATTCCTAAAAATGTTACAAATTGAATATATGAAATTCTAAAAGTAGGCTTTCATTCTAAGAGAGGGGAACTCTCTTCCTAGCATGGAAACATGTTAATATCCCTTGTTAGGATTGCTGCAGGTATGCTGTCCTGTGGTCAGGCAGTCTGGATGGTAAGTAAGAATGCCTTGAGGCTCAGGGTCAGGCAGACAGGCAGCTTCTGGTGTGCTCTCCTACTTCTTGTCTCTTTGTTGCTCTGGGAATTGGGGATTTTGAGCCAAGTCTTTTCTGAGCCCAAAGAACTTAGAAAAGTTTACTATTTTTTCTATTTTTGTTTACTATTTCCAGTGCTACATCTAGTACTTAGCAGGTAATAGAAGCTCAATATTTATTTGAGTGACTATGTGTACTGACTCCCCAGAATCCCCTATGGAGGTCTAAAGGAGGGTTTGGGGAAGGTCAAAAGCTAACTTAAACTTTTGCACAGACCCATTCTAAGCACCAAGGGACTAAGGTTGTGGTGATGGTATATGAATATATTATAGATTCATTATATACCATCAGAAGCCACAAATATTTATTTCTATTTTAGTTATTTTTTACTTATGTCACATTTAATCCTATAGCCCACTTCGATGGGTGGTATCGTCTTTAGGTTTGTCATTGTCCTAAATTACAGTCCAGGTTGGGGTTATTTAAAATGATTTAAGATGGAACAAATAAAGATGCCCATTATAGTTCAGGATGGCCAGACTTAATTATTACTATATGTCATTTATTTCCAGGTTAATTTGTAGACTTTATGTTTTTAATCAAAATCCCAGTGTTTTTATTTATATTTTTTACTTAATAAGGTTATTCTGTAGTTTACTTGTAGGGAAAAGGGATGACTTTTTTCTTTATTTCCCCTCTTCCCTCTGCCACTCTGCCAAGGATATATCCCATTAGGAATTTTTCTTTTCCTTTTTTTTTTTCCGAGATGGAGTTTCACTCTTGTCACCCAGGCTGGAGTGCAGTGGCGCAGTCTCGGCTCACTGCAACATCCACCTCCTGGGTTCAAGCAATTCTTCTGTCTCAGCCTCCTGAGTAGCTGGGATTACAGGCATCCGCCACCACACTTGGCTAATTTTTGTATTTTCAGTAGAGACGTGGTTTCACCATGTTGACCAGGCTGGTCTCAAACTCTTGACCTCAGGTGATCTGCTCACCTTGGCCTCCCAGAGTTCTGGGATTACAGGCATAAGCCACCATGCCCAGCCTCTTTTCTTTTTTTTGAGGCAGTCTTACTCTGTAGCCCAGGCTGGAGTGCAGTGGTGCAATCTTGGCTCACTACATCCTCTACTTCCCGGGTTCAAGCAATTCCTGTGCCTCAGCCTCCTGAGTAGCTAGGATTGCATGCCACCATGCCTGGCTTTTTAAAAATTTTATTTATTTATTTTTTTGAGATGGAGACTCACTCTCTTGCCCAGGCTGTCATGCAGTGGTACATTCTTGGCTCACTGCAACCTCTGCATCCTGGGTTCAAGCAATTCTCCTGCCTCAGCCTCCCGAGCAGCTGGGACTACAGGCATAAGCCACCACGCCTGGCTGATTTTTGTATTTTTAGTAGAGATGGGGTTTCACCATGTTGGCCAGTCTGGTCTCAAATTCCTGACCCCAAGTGATCCACCTCCTTCAGCCTCCCAAAGTGCTGGGATTACAGGTATCAACCACTGCCACTGCTACCCACATACAATTTTTGTATTTTTAGTAGAGACAGGGTTTTGCCATGTTGGCCAGGCTGGTCTCGAACTCCTGGCCTGAAGTGATCCGTCTGCCTTGGTCTCTCAAGTGCTGGGATTACATGCGTCAGCCACCACTCCCGGCCCCATTAGGAATTTTAAATTCTGTGTTTTGAAGGTACTTAAAAGGGTTTTCTGTATGGTTATGCCATCAACTGGGCACCAGTCTGTAGGATTATGTGCTTTATTACTTTGGGGCTGAGGAAAGCAGGTTATTGTATTGATTTAAGATTGTAAAATAAGTGGTGGACCCAGGGAGATAAGGATGTTGATGGTGCTAACCCAGAGAATTATTGAAGTAATACGCCATTTGTTATGGGCTGATAAAGAGAGTGAGGCTGAGAGGGACAGGAGATTGAAAGAAATGAGTGGTTGAGGGACAGGAAAGGCTTAGGGAAGGCTTTGGTGTGGCAGAAAGATAGGTAATCAGTATTTTAGAGTGTGGGATTTCCAAGATGGAACAATTTTGAGTGAAGTTCAGTGTGTGACAATGAGAATAGAGAGCTAGTGTAAGTTATTGGAGTTGAGAGCAAGGAGACTCTTAGACTTTAGATTTGTGATTTAGATCAGAAGCTCTCAATCCTTGCTGTATATTAAGATTTCCTGGAGAGCTCTTCAGTACCATTGTATGGGTTCCGTCTTAGATAATTAAATTTTCGTCTCTGTGGGTGTGATGTGGACCTCGGTATTGTTTAAAAGTTTAAGTGATTCTTACATGCAGAATTTAAAAAATACAGATGTATATGAATTGAAGTCATTGATAGTGACAGGAGTTGAGGTAAAAATGACAGGTGATGGAAATCTTTAATGAATCAGCATATTGTGGAAAAATCTAAACAAAACCAAACATTTTCATTTAATACTATCTGTGTTTGTGTAAATATGAAACAGGCTTCTTATTCCTCATAATTTTATCAGAAGTAAGCAGGTGGGGAGATATGTTTTATAACACCATTGTCCTTAAAATCAGACTAGATGTATTCAGCTGTCTCTTAAATGCCTAAAGGTAAACCTTACTTCCTTAAGTCAACTGACTGCTTGGTTCCTCATGGAGGAGCCTAGATTGTTTTTCTCTTTTTGAGAGCACAGGACCTGAGCAGACCTTTTGCGGTTCATTTCTCTCCTTTTTCTTCAATTCCATTAGATTGGTCTTTCTGTTCCCCCAATCAGCCTCTCCTAGTTTATACAAATCCTTCTTTCTGTATTTCCATATACCTCCTTCCCAAGACTCAGGTCCTTTTATTTCTGGTGCATTCTTTCTTTTCTGGTACATTTTTTTCTGGTACATTTTTGGGGCTTATTTTGGTTAGTAATTTAAAGCCTTCTCTTTCCCTCAATAGGGAAATAAATGGCTCTTGAAAATCATCCCCTGTGCCTTCTGTGTTACATCTGCATCTTAGTTAAATAAAGCATAGATTCTTAACCTTTTTTTGTGCTATGGATCCCTATAGCAGTCTGGTGAAGCCTATGTATCCCTTCTCAGAATAACAGTTTTAAACCTATAAATAAAATGCACAGAACTAAGTGCACTTACATTCGAGAATGATTATCAAACTATTAAAAACCAAATTTGTGATCTAGTAATAGAGTTAATTCTTTAGTAGGCCATTAAATATCAAAAGCTAGTGGTGGCGGTTTCATTGCTGTAATTTTAAAGTAGTGATGAGTGTTCCAAATGATATTTTGCAATACCTGTAACAGCTAGCTGTAACATGGCATAAAATTATCTGTGATTTCTGTTAATAACGAAGTCACAGATACATCCACTGCTGTTGTTTTTATCTAAAGTTAGTTGAAAAAAGTAGTTTTGTATTTACATCTGATTTAATGGACCCACTGAATCTTTGGGTTAAAGTAGTTGAACTAGAAATGTAAATAGTTATATTTTCTTACTTTTAATCTAATGAAAATATAACTTATTAAAAGTTTTGAGGCTGAATACAGTGGCTCATGCCTATAATCTGAGCATTTTGGGAGTCCAAGGTAGGAGGATCACTTGAGCCCAGGAGTTTGAGACCAGCCTGGGCAACAGTGTGAGACCCTGTCTCTACAAAAACTTTTAAAAATTAGCCACGGATGGTGGTGCATGCCTGTAGTCCCACCTACTAGGGAAGCTGAGGCAGGAAGATGGCTTGAGCCCAGGAAGTTGAGGCTGCAGTGAGCCGTGTTTTGTGCCACTGAGCTCAAGCCTGGGCAACAGAGGGAGAGATCCTGTCTCAAAAAAAAAAAGGAAAAATTTTTTTCAAAATATTCGCTTAGATAATCTAATGTTATTTTAAAAACCATATTAGCGTATTATATTGGTATATATGAGAAAGTTCATAAGAAGCATTATTTGTAAGAGCGTCAAACTGGCAACAAACCAGATGTCCAACAGCAAAGTTGATTGTTTAAATTATACACCAATGAGAATAAATGGGCTACTCCCAGGTGCAACAACATGGATAAACTTCACAAACATAATATTAAAAGAAAGAAGTCAGTCACAAGAGTTTATTCTGCATGTTTTATTTTATGTAACATTCCAGAACAAGTGAAAGTGGTTTCTTCTGGGAAGAGGAAGTAGTGACTGGGAGACCGCACAATGAACGATTTTGCTGCGCTAGGAATATTCTCTTAATCTGGGTGGTACTTACACCTTGTGAAAATTTATCCAGCAATACATTTGTGATTTGTACACTTTTTTGTATGTATGTCATACCTCCAAAGTTTTGAAAAGGCAGATTATTTTTTTCAAGATGTAAAACTAGTTAAGTTGGTAACCCACTATTATTAGTGCCTGGAAGAGAGGAAGGTAACATTCTATTTTGTTTTGTATATTTGAATCCTGTTCTTTATCAAAAAACAATTTTACTGCATTTCTCTCCCTTTTTTTCTTTTTTTTTTTTTGAGATGGAGTCTTACTCTGTTGCCCAGGCTGGAGTGCAGTGGCATAATCTCAGCTCACTGCAACCTCTGCCTCCCGGGTTTAAGTGATTCTCATGCCTCAGCCTCCCTGAGTAGCTGGGGTTACAGGCGCCCATCACCACGCCCAGTTATTTTTTGTATTTTTAGTAGAGATGGGATTTTGCCTTGTTGACCAGGCTGGTTTCGAACTCCTGACCTCAGGTGATCCACTCGCCTCGGCCTCCCAAAGTGCTGAGATTACAGGCGTGAGCCATCGCGCCCGGCTTCTCCCTTTTTTCTTAGTACACCCTTTGCCCCATTTATGATCAATTCTGATACAAAAGAAATGTATTTGAGGAACTACTAGATGTGACATAAAGTGCAATGTGAAGTGGTGACTGTTGGGAAGGTACCTTCTGTAGTAGTATGACCTCGTTAATAAAAGCAGCTGTTTTCTGAGTTTCTAGCCTTGATAAACCTGAAAAGACAATTGAACACTGATATACTTTGGTTTTGATGTTAAATTATACTTAATTTGAGTTTTGGCAATCTTATCCTCAGTGTACAGCTTAACAAATTTACCAGTCATTATTTTAGCACTTTATGGTATGCTTTTAAATTCTTTACGTATAAATAGTAAGTCACTTTTATAAGGGGCTTTCGCAGAAATTTTTATTTGGTCTTAAACTTGGGTAGGTAGGTGGAAGACTAAAGTTCAAAGAAGTGCACTACAGAGACTTTGTATGTAAATGTATACGCTTCTTCTATAGGAAGGAAATCAATCATCACAGAATATCTACACTTCCAGATACCTGTAAAGCTCTTGTTTTTAAAGCATACTTTCTGTCTTTAAACCTATAATTTCTATGAGCTTAGTTATCTGATTTCTTAACCTTTATCAAGTTTTGTGACAAAGTGGCATTTATTTATTCATTCATTCATTCATTCATTCATTCATTCATTCATTTGTACATACATACGCACAGGGTCTTGCTGTGTCACCCAGCTGAAGTGCAGTGGAGCAGCTATAGCTCACTGCAGCCTCAGACCCCTGGGCTCAAGCGATCTTCTCACCTTGGCTTCCCAAATTGGGATTACAGGCATGAGGTACCATGCCTGGCCCAGAATGGCTTTTAAATACATGTAAACTTCCACTTATAGGGGTCCAGCTTCTTAGCCTGTTGGGAAACAGGTAGGTAATATGGAACATTTTAATGAAGCCGCAACATAAAATGTCAGTTTTTCCATTAGCTTATTTGAAAATGGGAGAGAAGTTCCAGTTTCAGAATTTTTAAAAGTTGTAAAGTTTGGAAATTAGGATCAGAGCACTAGCAGTTTATATTCTGGACAATTACAATAGAGCTGGGGCTGAAGCAGTCCTATCTGCTTATCCCTCTTCGTTTTTCTGTTTCTTTAACAAATACATTATTTTACATTAAAAGTTTTTTCTGGTTTTGGCAGCAGCAGGGAGAACAATATTGACGAATAGTGATGTCAAGAGCAGGTTTTTTTTTTTGTCACATTTGTGGTAAATTTGAGTTACATAGTTAGTTTTTGTAATTAAGTAGTTAAATAACAATATTTACTTCCTTAGATTAATTGAATCTTTTTTATAATTCTTGTCGTTGTTTATTTCTCTCTCCTAGAGAGTTTAGCCAATCAAAAATAAATCCTTTAGTAAATCCAGAACATAATTTTGTAAGTATCTGAGCCTTTGTAGGGAATAGATGGGATGCATATCAGTTCCACTTGTTCTCAAATGTAAATGTACTCAAACCATAATCCAGAAATTTTTCTTTTGACCAACTTGACAGTCAAATCTACTTAATTTAGTAATTCAGTTATATAGGTATTTCATATAACATTGTTTAAAATGTGTTAATGTTGAAATATTTTTTCTTTCCATTCTTATTTCATGAAACACTTTTATTCAAAATCTTCACAGGCATATTTAAATTTCTGTTCTTTTTATGCCCCACATTTTTTTATTATTTTATACAGTCATCAGTGTTCATGTAAATTTTCCCATGTACGTACCACTTCCCAATATTTTATTATGGAAGTTTTCAAACATACATCAGTCAAAAGAATTTTATAGTGACCATCCATATACTCCCCATTTAGACTCAACTATTAACATTTTACTAAACTTGCTTTATCATGTATTTATTCATGCTATTAATCCATCTATGTTTTTGAATACATTTCAGAGTAAATTGTGGACAACAGTATCCTTCCCATTAACTCCTCAAGCATACATATTATTAGCTAGAGTGCAATTTTTTTAATAGTTTTTTTAAATGGGAAAGTTACATACATGAAATGTAAAAAAAGTGTTTCTTTGCTGAGTTTGATTTAGTAATATTCCCTTGTGTAGAGTTGCCTTGAGAGGTGTTTTACTTTCTTTGCTGACAGAATTGCAAGGACTTAACTTTCTTTTTGTTGTCACTATTTTCAGAAGAAATGTGATCAATTTTTGGCTATGTTCTCTAATAACATGTCTTAGCTCTCTGGGTCAATACCAGTTTTCATGTTTTTGACCCACTGTCACCAAAAGACATTGGAATGACTCAGAAACACCAATATTTCATTGAAGAATCAGTGAGTGGAGTAAATCAACAAGTGCTACAATGGAAATGCGTGTTGTAGACTATAGGGATCAGAGTTAGGAAATCACAACCTTTGAAAGCAAAAGCCTACCAGCCTGTGTAATAGAATATTTTAGTTAGATATAGTTTGTATGGTACTTTTCTGTAAAAAGCATGTGATGCCAGGGTATAATATATATATATTATGGATGTGGTGCTTACTGTGTGCCAGGTGCTGTTCTAGGTGCTGGGAATAGAGCAGTAAATAAGACCAATAAGGTTTTTATAGGCTTACATTTGCATTGTAAGTTGATTGTCATAGGACATAATGGCGTTATTTACATATACCATTGTATTTACTTACTTCTTTGGTAGGTTAGTGTGTTTTAGTTGTTATTTGATGTTTTGTAAGGGGAAAAAAATCAAGCATATAATAACATTAATGTGATCAACTCCCAAAGGAGAAATCAATTATCAGCTTCTTTGCCAATCTTGTTTTGTCTATGCCTCTACCACTTTCTTTCCTCCTAGATTATTTTGAAGTAAATCCATGATACCACACTTCAGATGTCATTAAGTATTTCAGTATCTATTGCTAGAAGATAAAAATGTTTAGGGGGGATGGTCTTAATGCTTTTATATTAATACTTTCATTTTAAATTAAATTTTTTTTGTTAAAATGAGTAAATTTTAATGACATATTGGAAAAGAAATATTTTTAATGAAACATTTAATAATTTTTACCTAGTTAATTATGAGATTTAACCACCGTATGGATTTTTTTTTTTTTTTGGAACAGAGTCTTGCTCTGTTGCCCAGGCTGGAGTGCAGTGGCATAATCTCGGCTCACTGCAACCTCTGCCTCCCAGGCTCAAGCAGTTCTTGTGCCTCAGCCTCCCAAATAGCTGGGATTACAGGTGCGTGCCACTACACCTGTTTAATTTCGTGTATTTTTAGTAGAGATGGGGTTTCACCATGTTAGCCAGGCTGGTCTTGAATTCCTAGCCTCAAGCTGATCTGCCCCCCCTCGACCTCCCAAAGTACTGGGATTACAGGTGTGAGCTACCATGCCCAGCCAGTGTGAAAAATTTGATACAGATTTTTATATTGAATCAAATAAAAACCTTCAACTTGGTGCTTTTACTTACTAAAATGAAAGCATTCCCTGTAACAGATAGTTATATTGGAATGTGTAGCAAATTAAGAAGTAGCTGATTATTTTCTAACAAAACCATTTCACCATTTGGAAAACTAGGTATTTTATTCTGACCGGATTCTCATTAACATAAGCAAACCGAAGAATTCTTATTACACACACTTAGAGGGTCTTGCAGTAGTAATCTTAGGGGTGAAACCTCACCCCTAAGATGATGACAGATTTGAAAGTTTAAATTTCATTGTAGTATAACTTTCCAAAAGTATTTAAGTTTATGTGCAAGTTTTTTTTTGTTTGTTTTTAATATCCTGCCAGAGTAGATAAATTATCAATAGATAGACCTTTTCTTTTAAATGAGCTACATGTACTTTTTATTTTTGGTCTGACTGATCATACCATTAATACTAACTTTGGAGTAGCAAATCCTATAAATTCTATGCATATTTTTTGGAAATGCTAGTAACATCCGCAGAAAATTCTGATCTTTTTGATAAGGATACTTATATAATCATTAATATGTAGATATATATTAATCAATATCTATGTTAGTATGTAGATATTTTTACTAATAAATAGAAGCAGTGAAAATTGATATCATTGATGGAGTAAATTGAGATTTTATATTTAAATTCAAGATTTGAAATATCTGCATTTGAAATAATAGAAACGTTTCAACTCCATTGAGTTTATTTTTTGATTAATTGAAAGTTACCCTGTTATTCTTAACCTTTTAAGATATTCTTTATAAGTCATAATTTTTATTTCTGGTTTGTATGTTATGGGGCCATTGTTTTCCAAGGTATTTTCCTGTTTTTTCTTTACATTTTTTATCTTTATTTACTTATTTTTAATATAAATTTTATTGGGTATATTTGAGATTTACAACATGATGTTAAGGGATACATATATAGATGCACATACACATGGATGCATATTCATAGTACAGTGGTTACTGTAGTGAAGGAGACAAACATTCATCATCTCACATAGCTATCTTTTTGTGTGATAAGGACACCTAAAATTTGTATATTTCACAAAAATTTCTAATACAGTACAATTTTATTAATTTTGGTCCTCATATTGTACATTAGATCTCTAGACTTATTCATCCTACTTATCTGATATTTTGTATTCCTTGACTTGCCTTTCCCCATTTCTTCCCCTACCTGTGGTAACCAGTTACCTCTATCTCTGTATTTGAGCTCTGTTTTGTTTTTTTTAAATTCCACATATAAATGACATCATGCAATATTTTTGTGTGTGTGTGTATCTGGCTTATTTCACTTAGCATAATGTCCTTCAGGTACATCCATGTGTCATAAATGGTAGTATCTCCCTCTTTTTGTAAGGATGAATAATATTCCACTAATATATTTATATACCAGATTTTCTCGATCCTTTTGTTCATCCATGGGAACTTAAGTTGTTTCTAAATTTGGCAATTGTGAATAATGCTGCAATGAACATGAGAGTGTGAATATCTTGAACAGGTGGTGATTGCATCACCTTTGGGTATACAATATACCCAAAAGAGGGATTACTGGGTCATGTGGTAGTTCTATTTTTACTTTCTCTAGGAATTTCCATACTGTTTTCTATAATGGCTGTACCAATCTACATTCCCACCAACAGTGTACTAGGGTTCTCTTTCCCTCATACCCTCGCCAACATTTGTTGTCTCTTGTCTTTCTGATCATAGCCATCCTTAAGGGTGTGAGGGGGTATCTCAATAGTGGTTTTAATTTGCATTTTCCCTATGGTTAGTGATGTCAAGCACCTTTTCATATACCTGTTGACCTTTTTTTTAAAAAAATATTATTACTTGGAGATGGGGTCTCACTCTGTTTTCTCAGGCTGGAGGAGTACAGTCACCAATCAGCTCACTGCAGCCTTGAACTCCTAGCCTCAAGGGATCCTTCCACCTTAGCCCCCCAAGTATCTGCGACTACAGGTGTGAGCAGCTGTGCCCAGCTGGCCTCGTTTTTTTTTTTTTTTCTTTTTTCTTTTTCTTTTCAACTATGCTAGCATCTTGGTGTAGTCAACACAGAGTTGGCATGAACCAGGGCCAGAATGCCAGTCAGCTATTGGCTACTGTTCTCCCAGCAGTGTAATGCTTGCCTAGGTACAAGGCAACCTAGGCAGCTGCCTACAGCTAGGGAGCTGGCCATTTTTATGTCTTGTTTGGAGAAATGCCTGTTCATGGTCTTTGTCCATTTTTAAATTGACTTTTTGCCAATATGTTTCTAAAATGGAGGTTCCAAACATATCAGTAGTACCTTAAGCCCGTGTACCTATGTTAGCATATAGAAAGGGAAATTACATGTTTACAGCTTAATGTGAGATTTGCGTAAGAATTTCAAACAGTATTGTTATTTCTATTCATGTCTGGCAATGCAGGTAATAAAAATACTCTTTGAATTTCAACAATATAATCTTTTTGAAAGGGCCAGGTGTGGTGGCTTATGCCTTTAATCCCAGCACTTTGGGAGGCCCAGGCAGGTGGATTACTTGAGGTCAGTAATTCAAGACCAGCCTGACTAATATGGTGAAACCCTGTCTCTACTAAAAATACAAAAATTAGCTGGGCATGGTAGCATGCACCTGTAATCACAACTACTCGGGAGGCTGAGACAGGAGAATTGCTTAAATCTAGGACGAGTAGGTTGCAGTGAGCTGAGATTGCATCACTGCACTCCAGCCCGGGCTGCAGAGTGAGACTCCATCTAAAAAAAAAAAAATTTGAAAGGGAAATTCTAAATTCTTTGCCACTCATCATAGATTTTTTTGGGAGCAAAAATCCTTGAATGGTATACCTGGATAAGACATGAACACTTTAAAAATACAGTCCTGCTTTGTTACAGGCTCCTGCAGTCATCTTTATTTCCTTAAATCTTTTCATGTAGCTAGGGAGTTTTCTTTAAGATTAGGTATCTACAGAGCAGAGATGGTATAATGTACATATATTTGAACACTTTCTCAAAATACCAACTTGGTCCTTATAGCCAGGTATAAGAGCTGTTACTGAATTTTTTTTTCTTTTGCTGATTAAACAACTTTTATTTTTATTTTATTTATTTTTTTGAGATGGAGTCTTGCTCTGTTGCCCCAGCTGGAGTGCAGTGGTGCAGTCTCGGCTCACTGCAACCTCCATCTTCCGGGTTCAAGCGATTCTCCTACCTCAGCCTCCTGAGTAGCTGGCACTACAGGCATGCACACCTCACCTGACTAATTTTTTTTTTTTCAGTAGAAACGGGGTTTCACCACATTGACCAGGCTGGTCTCAGCCTTCTAACCTCGAGTGATCCACCAGCCTTGGCCTCCCAAAGTGCTAGGATTACAGGTGTGAGCCACCATGCCTGGCATTAAACAACTTTTAGAATGATTGTTTTCATTTACTTCAGTTGGTAAAGCAACTTTTTAAATAAGTAACTAAATGTGATTTGAATTTTACTTCTCCTAAAGTTTTACCAAATACATTTTACAATCCCCAGATAACTTTCTATTAACTGGGGCAGTTGAACAGAGGAACAGAGTGCTTTGTAAAACAATAAGCTCTCTATTCATAGAAGTGTTTAGGCATGCATACTCGCCCCACCATCCCTCCAGATAATCATATTCAAACAAGACTGTTGTGTAATGGCTTTTTATGGTTTATTGGAATTTGGAGAAGTCAGTTATTCTGATTTTATGAGTGACAAATTTTCAATTAGAAATGCTGTAAATTGTAATTTTACTAATTTTGGCTTAATGCCAGGTTTTTTTTGGGGTGGGGGGCAGCTTAATATTTCCTTAAATTTAATTGAAATCTCTGTGAAAGGTAGTTTGTAGAAGAATGAGTCATATATTGATTTGTGGTATCATTTTATGTAAATGTAGAATATATCTTATAATTTAATATCTAACATACTAAAGCAGGTAACCACCTTAGATCCCCATGGGAAAAATTAGTTAGATCTTTTAAGCTCTCAAATAAATATAAACTACTGATTTTATTTTTTCCTGACCCATTGAGAAATTTCCTACATGTTGAGAGATTTGAATAGTATATAGTCATTTAATAACAATTGAATAGTTGTAGTCATTAGGGCTAAGAAGTAATTTAAGGAAACAGTTTGACGTACTTTGTATTTTTTTCCATAGACTTGCACAGTAGTAATCAATATAGCAAACATTTTTTGAAAACTTATTGTGTGCCTGAACACGGTACTAAACACTTTGCATTCCATTTCTCATTTAGTCCTCACAATGCCATGAGGTAGGTGTTAGTATTAATTTCATTTTACAGGCTTGGGATGATGGATAAACAGCTCTGAATGTTGGGCTTTATATTTTGTAAGTTTTGGTTTTTTCCAGATTGGTTAATTCATATTGATCCTATGTTATATCAGGCTTTACAGTTTTTTTTTTTTAAACATATATTTCATTTGATATTGATTGATGTGCCATGAATGCCCAAGTCCAGATTATGTATGGATATATGTTCTGTAGCTCTCTACTTCTTTTCATTGATAATCATTTTTGTTGTTTTATAGCAGCCACTAACCTAAGACATATGTTCTCCCTGTGTCCAATTCCCCAAGTCTCACAAAAAACCTATTCATTTTTTAAAACATTAACAATGTATTGCAGTACTTTGAAAATTAATTCAAAATTTATATCAGCTTTTATTTTGCTTCTAGACGTGTAAAGCCAAAGGCTCTCCTCTCTCCATTACTGCTGGAAAAATAGCAAAATGTTTCCTTTTGATCATTCTGGCTCAGTATCATCATTAGCTGTTGCTCGTGTGTAAATAGTTTATATTTTTTCTAAATAGTGTAGTTCAAACACAGTAGACCAAATATGAGTGCTGTCTTACATAATTTTATTTCTAAAATTGTTAGGCAATTAGGGATAGAGCTACTGTAACATTCTGTCTTAAGTTTATTTTTTATTAAAATGATAATATTGTATTTTTTCTTTTATTTATGATTGGTTTTTGCATTGCTGCATGTTATTTTGAACACCTGGCTTTCTTCATTGAACAACTTGATTTCTTTTAATCCATGTGAAGACCTTAGTATTGAGTTATATTTATGTTATTTCATTAATGCTTTTGTTTATACATTTAGCTTATTTGATTAAGGGTAAGAACTCCTGTGCTTTTTTTAAAACCTTTCCAAAACCAAATAGAGAAATTAGTGATTTGTATATATTTCTTTTTGTCTGTTTTAGGATGGCTACAATAGACTAGTTAATATTGTGCCAAAGAAACCACCACTGCTAGACAGACCTGGTGAAGGAAGCTACAGTAGATATTACAGTCATGTTGATTACCGAGACTATGACGAGGGCCGCAGTTTTTCTCATGATCGAAGAAGTGGTCCACCTCACAGAGGAGTATGTAAATTTCCCCCATGTACTAATTGTTATTTCTTATAAGTTTAAAATTAATGTAATTTTAAAAATTTATGTGACGGCCATGAAAGCAGTTGAATAAACACTTTCTGCTTGATGCTCTCATGTGAATTGCCTGCTGGAGCTGTCAGATGGGACCTAGTAGTCAAGAATCTTGGGGTGCTGGACAAAGTAGGTAAGCACTCTGGGTGGCACTATCTAAATGAAATTAATTCCAACCAGCCTGCTTTTTTTTAATCCCCTAAAATTGGCAGGGATTTGCAAAACCATTTAAAGGTAATCTATTGTCTTGGTACTTAATAAGTGATGGGCAGGTGGTTACCATTTCTTACTAGATGACCTACCTTTCTTTTTTTTTTTTTTTGAGACAGAGTCTTACTCTGTCACCTAGGTTGAAGTGCAGTGGCGCGATCTTGGCTCACTACAACCTGTGCCTTCTGGGTTCAAGTGATTCTCCTGCCTCACCCTCCCAAGTAGCTGGAATTACAGGCACGTGCTACCATGCCTGGCTAATTTTTGTATTTTCAGTAGAGACAGGGTTTCACCATGTTGGCCAGGCTGGTCTCGAACTCCTGACCTCAAGTGATCTGCCCGCCTCAGCCTCCCAAGGTGTTAGGATTACAGGAATGAGCCTCTACTCCCAGCCTAAAGTCTGTTTATTAACTGAGATTAGAAAGCACTCAAAACATTGTCATAGGAAGCAATTTAAAGATGTTAGCTGGCTGGGTGTGGTGGCTCACACCTGTAATCCCAGTACTTTGGGAGGCTGAGGTAGGTGGGTCACCTGAAGTCAGGAGTTCAAGACCAGCCTGGTCAACATGGTAAAACCCTGTCTCTACTAAAAATACAAAAATCAGTCAGGTGTGGTGGCAGTTGCCTGTAATCCCAGCTACTTGGGAGGCTGAGGCAGGAGAATTGCTTAAACCTGGGAGGCATAGGTTGTAGTGAGCTGAGATCGCATCACTGCATTCCAGCCTGGGTGACAGAGCGAGACTTTGTCTCAAAAAAAAAAAAAAAAAAAAAAAAAGTTAGCTGCTATTATTATGATTACAACTTGTTTCTCTTGAGCATTCTTAATAATCTAGAAGTGTGTATTTAATGTTGCAGTAATCTGTAATTGAACTTAATACTATTCCTTGATGGAATTCCTCTGTCCCACCTTGCATGTTTTCAGTATTCCTCAGCTAGGTTGTTATCCTACCTTTTCTCTTTTTTCTCCACCTTTTCTCTTTCCCCTCCTCTCCTACTGTATAATATGACTATTAACAGTACATATTCAAACCCTGTTTATAAAATATTTTGACCTCACTTTGGCTGTTGGAATTAGTTTTCATATTTTACGCTTGAAGAAATGGAGGTAAGGTGATTTACTCAGGATGGGTATATATGGGAGTCTGGTTTTTCTTCCGACTGCGTCATAGTGACCCCTAACAATTCCAAAGTTGTCATGAGACTATTCAATGTTTTCTTGTGTTTGTTTCTAAAGTTTGGGGTTTTATAGCTTTCTTACTTTTCACAGAATTGATTTTTATTTTATTCAGTTTTTGTATGTCATGCTGTTTCTTTTTTGTGGCCCTCATATTTACTTTATTATTAAATTTTTATTTTGTTTCAGTAGCTTTTGGGATTCAAGTAGCTTTTGGTTACATGGATGAGTTGAATAGTGGTGAAAGTTTGAGATTTTAGTGCACCCTCTCATTTGTTACCGCTTTTATGAAAATGCTATGTGAGTTTTCTATTCATTGGACCAGTTTGTATTTGAAATCTCATGAAACTGATTTTTTTTTTCCTAAAAACTTGTAGCATAATAGAGCTTCAATGGCAGTTTTTTCTAATATTGTTACCAGTTGTATTTGTCTTTATACTTTTGTGTGTATAACTTTTTTTTTTTTAATTCCCTTCAAACAGACAAGCAGGCTTGTGATCCTTAAGACTCTCATGACACTAATTCTTATCTAGAGTTCAGTTATGTAATGCAAGCAGATTACTTGATTTAATATTTTATTATTGCGGTTAAGTTTCGAATTGTGTTTATATTTAATATTGAGATGGAAAATGATTATATTTTATTTATATAAGAATAGGGTATGTGATGCTAAAGAGGAAGATTTATTTTAGATGAATCCATTTTCCTGATACATAATTTGCATATTGTATTATTCTATGTATAATTTTATTTATTTATATTTTGAGATAGCATCTCATTCTGTTGCCCAGGCTGGAGTGCAGTGGCACGATCTTGGCTCACTGCAACCTCCAGCTCTTGGGTTCAAGTAATTCTCCTGCCTCAGCCTCCCAAGTAGCTGGGACTATAGGCACACACCACCGTGCCTGGCTAATTTTTGTAGAGATAGGGTTTCACCATGTTGGCCAGGCTGGTCTTGAACTCCTGACCTCAAGTGATACACCCTCCTCGGCATCCCAAAGTGCTGGAATTACAGGCGTGAGCCACCATGCCCAGCCAATTCTATGTGTAATTTTAAAGTAATTTGGTGTGGATTGCTATATGGTTCTTTTTGATGCACCTTTGCATATATGTCTGTCTTAGAGAACAGAATGTGCTTTATTTGATTAATTTTAAATTTATTTAAACTTAACTAAATTTAAATCTTATTCTGATACAGATTATCAGTAAGTGACAGTTTCTTATATTGTTTCCAGTTTGGTTTTTAATTGAAAATAAGGTGAGAAAATAAAACTTGAGCAGGAAAATGGGAAAGTGGCAAGTTTTTCATTGGGCTTGAATCTGAAAATTAGTGAGAGAACTTGACAGAAGGAAAAATGTGAGGTTGAGAAATGTGTGCTTTATTAAATTTAGACTATGTCCTCAAATAGCCCTTTACTGTTGTGATATTGATATATGTGTCTTTGGCAATTAGGTGGTTTGAGTCTACCAAATAAATAATTTAAGCATTTTAATAGAGATAAATGGTACCACAGGTTCTCAGTTAGTCTACTCTTTCAGTTGTTGAAATGGATGACTTGTTGAATGTTTTTTCCTTTTTATGCCTTTGAAGTTGAGGGAAATTTAGACTAGTTTCTGATAGTGTTGTTAGATATATCCCACTTGTCCAAAATAATGTAAACAAATAGCTAAGTAGCTTTTTTATGTTACAGGATGAATCTGGCTATAGATGGACAAGAGATGATCATTCTGCAAGCAGGCAACCTGAATACAGGTAAAAGGATAAAAATAATAGCATAAGTACTTTGATACTTGACTCATCGAGATGTCTGCTTTTGAAATATAGACTCAAGCACATAGATGAAATATTTTACTGGGATTTTAGAGTTTGAAAGCAACAAGCATTATATTCTTTATGTGACTATGCAGTATAATAGCACTGATAACTAGTGTTCCACATAACTTGGCATTTTGTAAATCATAAAAAATATATTTAAAAATATTTGGGCCTGGTGTGGTGGCTCACACTGGTAATCTCTGTGCTTTGGGAGGCCAAGGTGGGCAAATTACTTGAGGTCAGGAGTTCGAGACCAGCCTGGCCAACATGGTAGAACCCCGCCTTTACTAAAAGTACAAAAAAAAAAAAATTAACTAGGCATGGTGGTGGTCGCCTGTAATCCCAGCTACTCGGGAGGTTGAGGCAGGAGAATTGCTTGAACCTGGGAGGTGGAGGTTGCAGTGAGCTGAGATCATGCAACTGCACTCCAGCCTGGGCAACAGAGTGAGACTCTGTCTTTAAAAAAAAACAAAAAACAAAAAACTATTGATGTAATTTTGCAAGTTAATTATTAAATTAATGTGTGGTATGGATTATGAGGTTTACTTAATTAGAACTTAATTTGATAGGTTTGCTTAATTAGAAAGTAAGGCATTTTTTCAGAAGTATTCTGGAAATACTTGGGTTCTTACAAAGAGTATTGTAAGGCATTATCTCAGTTTCTTTAATAAAGTTCTTTTGGGAAACACATTTTGCAAGGGCCTCCATCATTGTTGGCTTTGATTACTTATAGAGGGCATCTAATAGAATAGTTGTGGGAAGGAAACGATGGACACATTTAAATCGATTGATAGTTTTTGTTTTTAAATGACATCACAGTGGTGGTATTGGAAGTTGTAAAAGGAGCCTTGTAAAGATTTCTTATGAACTATCAGGGAAAAGAACCCCAGTCTCATAGAGAGTGGCAAGGCATCAACTGTCACAACTTCATAGATGCCAAAAGTAGACAAGATTCGGTGAATCAGAGCAAGACAGATTTTTATTCACAGCACAGCAGTCAGCAAGAGGATCAGGATTGTAGTGCAGGTTCCCTGTCCCCAAATCCCACAGGGCGATATGATAGGCAGAGATGGTGGCTATGCACACAGTGGGATACACTGTGGCTGTGGAACCCAGGGTCAAGAGCTTGGTACCTTTTGTAGAAAGCAGAAAGCAAGCTAGTCCTCTTTTCCCTGGGAGTGACCTGCCATGGTAGTCACATTGTGGTCACCTTAACCTTTTTAATCGTCTCTGTAACCAGCCTCAGAAACTGTTCAGTGTCAGTGGATAGTTTGGTCTTGGAATTTGACATACATGGCAATTATGTGCAGGGACATTCAGAACCCATGGCAGACTGTTTCTTCCAAAAGAAGTAATAGAACAGATGC
The DNA here is from genome assembly GCF_003255815.1 of Theropithecus gelada. NCBI lineage: Eukaryota > Metazoa > Chordata > Mammalia > Primates > Cercopithecidae > Theropithecus > Theropithecus gelada. The sequence goes on from NW_020257754.1 coordinate 602,786, forward strand.
TGAAAAAAATGCTTTGATAAAATTCATCACTGAGTAGTTATAAAAATAGCCAGCTGGGAATGGAAAGAGAATTTCCTTGACTGGGTAATTGGGCATTTGCTATACTGAGTAGTAAAGTTAGAAACATTTGCTTTAAAATCAGAACCAAACAATGACACCTAGTCACTGCTTCCACTCAACATGGTAACAACCCCTACAGTAAAGCGAAAAATAAATAAGTTGTAAGAATTAGAATGAAAAACACAACTATTTAAAGATAATATAATTATGCAGAAAATCTAGGAAAGTCTATAGACTACAAGAACTATTAGGAAATTAGCAAGGTTCAATGTAATAAGATCAGCTATCAGCATAAATTAGAAAATTTGTTTTCAAAATACTTTACCATAAAAACTGTAATGAATAATAGGAATAAACACACCAAAAGTGTATGAGACCTATATAAGGAAATTACAAGTCATTTCTAAAGGAAATAAAAGTAAATCAGAGTAAAAGGAGAATCATGACATCCTTAGCTAGGAAGACTCAATGTCATATAAATATCAGTTCTCCTCAAATTAAGGTGATAATTTAATTTGGTTCCAGTCAAAAATCAAAATTTTTTTATTTTTTATTTTGCATGGAAGTTGACAAGTTGATTTTTAAAAGTAATATGAAAGAGTAAAGGGCTAAATGGCAAAAATGCCTTGAAAAAGACGTGAAGACTCAAGATACCATATGTGCGTAATTATAAAGCTGTAGTGATGTAAACAGTGTTGTACTGTTGATGTCAAATAGACCAGTGAAACAGAATCTGCAAATAAATCTAAATATATCTGGAGTTTTGGATATAGTAGCAGTGGCATTACAAATCCAATGGAGAAAGAATGAACTTTTCAATAAATAGTGTGCTGAGATAAATATTTAAAAAACGTGACACCGGAGCCTGATATATCCAGATAATGTCTGATATAATTAAGACCTATATGAAAAGCAGAATTGTAAAACACTTTGAAAAATTAGATCATCTAGTGGCTTATTTTTCTCCTCCAAAGAAATATCTGCAAATAAATTTATTTTAACTTAATTGTTTTTATTTATTTTTATTATTTTTTATTTGTATAATTTTAATGGATACAAGTGCAGTTTTGTTGCATGAATATATTGTGTAGTGGTGAAGTCTCGGTTTTTAGTGTATCCCACCACTTGAATAATGTATATTGTACCCATTAAGTAATTTCTCATCCCTCAGTCGCCTCTCACCCTTCCAAGTCTCTCTTTTCTCTCATTCCACTCTCTATGTCCATATGTACACATTATCTAGCTCCCACTTATTAGTGAGAAGTGAGGACATTCAGTCTCTGACTTTATGTTTCTGAGTTGTTTCACTTAAGATAATGGCCTGCAGTTCCATCCACGTTGCTGCAGAAGACATGATTTCACTCTTTTTTATGGCTGAATAGTATGCCATTGTCTGTATGTACTGCATTTTCTTTATCCAGTCATCCATTGATGGACATTTAGGTTGATTCTATATCTTTGCCATTGTGATTTTTCAGTTTGTAAAATAACAGTTTTTATGTTAATTTTATTTTTCTCTTCCTGTCTTTTTTAAAAAAACATTTTGTGTATGCATATAAAATTTCACATAAATGAAATAAAAACACATATATAAATCTCTCATCGCCACAGCCATGATAACATCTTGGTATAAATTCTTCCATATTTTTCTCTATATTCATAAACATTTAGGGTTTTTGATTGTTTAACTGAGTCTTTTTTGTTGTTTTTTTTTTTGGAGACAAAGTTCTGTTGCCCAGGCTTGAGTGCAATGTTGTGATCACGGCTCACTGTGGCCTGAAACTGCCAGGCTTAAGCATTCCTCCTGTCTTAGCCTGCCAAGTAGCTGGGACCACAGGTGTGCACTACCATACCCATCTATTTTATTTTATTTTATTTTTTAACTTTTTTGTAGAGATGAGGTCTCACTTTATTGCCTCAGATGGTCTTGAACTCCTGGGCTCAAGCAGTCCTCCTGCCTTGGTCTCCCAAAGTGCTGGGATTATAGGCATGAGCCTATAATCCAACCAAATTGAGTCTTTTTAATGGCCAAGTAATAGTTCATGGTGAGGATATGCCAAATAATTTAGCTAGTCACTCTGTTTACAGTACAAAACAGTGCTGCAGTAAATTCTGGTACATAATATTTTCATGAATTAGTACTTTAGTTTTTATAAGATAGGTTACTAGAAGCAGAATTTCTGGGTCAGTGGGTATATATATGTATTGCAAATATTAATAGATGTCAGTTTGCCTGCTAAAAATGCTTTTACACATGTGTTTTATTTGTTTTTAATAAAAATCTTAACATTTTAATTTGAATAGTTTATTTTTCTTATTTAATGTAAGTAGTTTGAAATTTCCTTTAAGTAGTGCCATAACTGTATCCCATGATTCTGATATATAGTAATTTACACAGATTCTGACATACTGTATTCTAATTATTCTGTGATGATAGTGTTGCCCCTGTACTGTAATTTTACTTTTAAAATCCATGATTATTAATGGTTCATTAGTTGGTCAGCTTCCATAACTATACCATGGGCATTAAAACAAGGTATATTCTCTGTTTTCGGGGTATGGAGTTAATTCTGGATGGTATATTCATTCATTTATTAAATATTTCTTGTGGTGTTTGATGTGTCAGATGTTCTTCTAGTCTTTGGGAATATAAAGCCTTCAATTTCATGTAGCCTACATTTTAATATGAATTATACATATTTAACAAATAACAAAACATAATTTTTACGAAGAAAAAGCAGGGAATAGAGAGTATTTGTATTGTCCATATCTGCCTATGTCTTCACTTGATGTTTGAGTATCTTCAATAATGTCTCAGGTTTTATGCTATCACAGTAGCTATAGCTTTTACTGCCTGGCATCTATCTGGCTTCTGTAAGCTGGTCTCTATATCAGGTGGGCTCACTGAAGCTTTCCTACTTGAAAGACTTTGTGAACAGAAAATAGCTGTTGTTGTAGAAAAAGATTTAATGCATTGTAAACCATGCAAAGAGAATAGTTGTATCTGTTGGTAATGTTCTGAGCAATTAGGAAAGCCATGTCAGTGTTTTTGTTTCTGTCAGTGGGGTATACAAAGTGATTCTTTGTCCTGTAGGAAGAAAATATTAAAAGATTTGAAAAACTGACCAGGGACGATGGCTCACGCCTTTAATCCCAGCACTTTGGGAGGCTGAGGCAGGTGGATCACTTGAAGTCAGGAGTTTGAGACTAGCCTAGCCATTATGACAAAACCTCGTCTGCATTAAAAATACAAAAATTAGTCAGGCGTGGTGGCACACACCTGTAGTCCCAGCTACTCGGGAGGCTGAAGCAGGAGAATCACTTAAACTCAGGAGATGGAGGCTGCAGTGAGCTGAGATCACCCATTGCACTCCATCCAGCCTAAGCAACAGAGTGAGACTCCGTCTCAAAAAAAAAAAAAAAAAAAGAAAAGAAAAATTGCGAGAATAACTGAAAGAACTCCTGTAACCCTTCACTAGAGATTTCATCAATGTCTCCAGAAATGCCCCCAGTAATGTGCTTTATAGCAAAAAAATTTAATCTGGGCTCACAAATCACATTTTCATAGGCTTCTTCAATCTGGAACAGCTCCTTAGTCTTCCCTTGATTTTTATGGTTTAGTGTTTTTGGCAAGTTGTTTTTTTTCTTTCTCAGTTTAGGTTTGTCTTGTATTTCTTCATGATTAGAGATTAGGTCTAGGTTGTACGTTTTTGCCAGGACAGTTCCTGAAGTGATGCTAAGTTTTTTTTGGTTTTTTTTTTTTTGAGACGAAGTCTCACTCTGTCACCCAGGCTGGAGTGCAGTGGCGTGGTCTTGGCTCACTGCAACCTCTGCCTCCCAGATTCAAGTGATTCCCCTGCCTCAGCCTCCGTGTAGCTGGGACTGCAGGCGTGTGCCACCATACCTGGCTAATTTTTGTATTTGCAGTAGAGACGATGTTTCACTATGTTGGCCAGGCTGGTCTCGGACTCCTGACCTCGTGATCTGCCTGCCTTGGCCTCCCAAAGTGCTTGGATTACAGGCATGAGCCACGGCGCCCAGCCGCTGAATTCTTTTTCTTCCTATAGGCTGCACATGTTGTTGGTTTGTGCCCTTATTGGTATCTTTGACTTTTATCACTTGTTTAAAATGGAGTCTGCAAAGTTTCTTTACTATTAAGTTGTCCTTCCCCCTGAAATTGCTTTGTGTGGAGATACTTTGAAACTATGTGATTGTATCATTTCTTGTTCACTTTCAGCTGCTAGTTTTAGCATCCACTGATGGTTTTGCCCGAGTTAATTATTAATATTATGGACATAGTATTTATGTCCCCTCAAATTCATGTTGAAATCTTAGCCCCCCACTGTGATGGTATTAGGAGGTAGGCCTTTTGGGAGGTAAGATTTGGTCATAAAGGTGGATTCCTCATGAATGGGATTGGTACCTTATTGAGAAGAGACATAAGAGCTTGCTCTCCACCATGTGAGGATACAATGAGAAGACAACCATTGTCAAACCAAGAAGAAGGTCCTCACTGGACACCAGATCTGCTCGTACCTTGATCTTGGATTTCCCAGCTCCAGAACTATGAGAAATATAAATAGTTTGTTGTTTAAGCCTGTGATAATTTGTTACGGCAGTCCAACCCTACTAAACAAATATGATGGGTTTTAATGGGTGGTTAGCCCATTCTTTCTATATTTATTATGCTGGCGTTCTATTGTAAGGAAGAACTTTCTCTTCACCTCTTTACCCCCTTAAAACAGACAAAACTTTGTTTATGTATGTATGGACTAATAGATTCCTATTTTATTCAGTGGGTTGTAATTCATTGCTGTCACTATTTTGATGCTCAAATTTGGCCAGTGAGAGTCCCTTCAAGTTAGCTTCTGTGGTTGGTTGGTTGGTTTTGTTTTTCAAATATTTTCTTGTGACAGAATATATATGACACAATAAAGTATGCCATTTACGTAATTTTTAAGTACACAATTCATGAGCATTAATTCTATTGACAGTGTTGAATAGAATTAATTTAATTCTAGTGGGTACAGAAACCCACATTTGAAGTGTTTTCAACTTTTGGCATTGTGAATAAATGCTACAGTGAATATTGACGTACAAATATCTCTTTTGAGTCCGTGTTTTCAGGTTTTTGGGTACATTTGTAAGAGTGGAATTACTGAATCATATGGTAATTCCATGCTTATCTTTTTTGAGGAACCACCAAGCCATTTTCCATAGTGGCAGCACCATTTTACTTTCCTGTTAACAATGTAGAAGGTTCCCAGTTGCTCCACATTCTTGCCAATGCTTGTTATATTCCGTGTGTGTCTGTGTCTGTGTCTGTGTCTGTGTGTGTAACCATCCTTGTGAGCATGAAGTCGTATCTCATTGTGGTTTTGATTTGCATTTTCCTAATGATACTAGTGATGATGAACATCATTTCTTGTGCTTATTGGTCATTTGTATATCTTTGGAGTAATGTCTGTTTTGAGTTTTTTGATTTTTTTTTTTTTAAACTGGGTTTTTTGTCTTTTTGTTGTTGAATTTTAGGAGTATGATATTAAGCTATTCCTGATACATGATTTGCAATATTTTCTTCCATTCTGTTAATTGTCTTTTTGCTTTATTGATAATGTTCTTTGATGCACATTTTAAATTTTCATGAAGTCCAATTTATTTTTTTTCTTTTGTTGTTCATGCTTTTGGTGTCTAAGAATCCATCGCCAAACCAGGGTCATTTGTGTTGTTTTGACATGTCGACATCATTCTTTGGTCACCTCTTTCTGACACAAGATGTTTCAGTCTCAGGCTTCTCTGCCTCACTCTAAATGCAGGTGTTTCTCCAAGGAACACAGGCTTTCTGCAGTGGAGAGTGATTTTTTGAAGCCAAGAATCTGAACACACAGACACACACAGACTTTTACTTCTGCATTTATTTTTATACAGTGTTTGTATGTATTCATGACTATGAGATCATGGCAATACCTTTTCCTTTATTTCATACTTTTATCTCCTTTTTCCATCTGTGGGAAATCTGGCTCCCAGTTGTTAGGAGAGACAGTCCTCTGTGGGTGTCTTACACTTCTGCGCATCTTGCCGAGATATGCAAGACTCTGTTCACTCATTATTCAGGGTAGTTCTCAGAGATGTGTTTGTAATGAGCAATCTTGAAATGTGTTTGTAATGAGCAATCTTGAAGGCCAGAGTAATGTCTCCCTGTTTGTCAAATAGCAGGCTTGCTTATTGCTTGGTGTAAAAAGTTCAGTGTTCCTCAGTTGTGACCCACACCCACTGCATGTGCCACATATATCTAGGCTTCTATCACGTTACCCCTGGACGTGGTACCAGAGCGAACTGACACAAACATGCCAATGCTTGTGTTGCTTGCCGTGCTATGAGTGATAAAGTTTTTTTTCTGACCCGTAAGTCTGCTAGGATCCAGGAAACAGTAACAGTCTAATTTATAACCTTGTAGGTAAGATAAAGTCAAATTCCAGACCTGACACCAGTATCATCACTGTGTTTGTTCACACCCCTAAAAGTGGTTATTATTCTGACCACATGAGTCTTCCTTCTTGCTCTCTCCAGCACCATTTTAAAAATTAATTATTTAATTAAATTTTTTATTTTTATTTTTTGTAGTTTGCCACCACTGGGTGGGTATTACAGGGCCACCTTGCTTTCACACCATTTTCCACAGGCCTATTACTGGCAGTGGAACTTTATGCCCTAGCTGTTTTTTTTTTCACGTTGTTATGTGTTTCATGTTGTAGAACATTATGTACTTTATAAATCTAGCATACATGTATTAGTGGTTTATATTCAAATGTGTTTTACTAATGGAAGTGTAGAATTATTGGAAGCAACTGAATTAAATAACAGCTAATGGAACAAAAGAGCATGTGTCAAGTTTTCTGTCTTTTTCCCTGCTGCCCACTCCCCACTGCCCCGCCCCACTCTGAAAGTGATCACTTTCATATTTGGGTATGCCTGGTAAAGTTATCTACATTTCAAGTGTGTCATCACCTGCTCACCTTGTTTCTGTATTTACACAATGATTATAATGTCTTTTTTTTTTCAAAACATGTTTGTAGATGAAATTCAGAATATATCAGGATTTATTTCATTTCGTATCAAAGAAACATGTCATACTCTACCAAGAGTTAGTGACTTAGGATGAGTTGTTTTCAGGTCATTTTCTCCCCTTGTAGTTATGAGATCTTATAATAAACCTTAGTGGTTGGGTGCAGTGGCTCACACCTGTAATCCCAGCATTTTGAGAGGCCAAGGTGGGCGGATCACTTGAGGCCGGGAGTTTGAGACCAGCCTGGCCAACATGGCAAAACCCTGTCTCTACTAAAAATACAAAAATTAGCCAGGCATGGTGGCACATGCCTGTAGTCCCAGCTACTCAGGAGACTGAGGCATGAAAATTGCTTGAACCTGGGAAGCGGAGGTTGCAGTGAGCCAAGATTGCACCACTGCACTCCAGCTTGGGCAATAAGAGTGAAACTCTGTCTCAAAATAGAATAAAATAATAGTGATAAATCTTAGGATGGAACTGATTTAAAGTATTATATAATGTTTTAAAATATGGAACAAGAGTATCATCAAGTGGCCAATATACTTTATTTTTAAATACTAGGGGCTGGGTGTGGTGGCTCACGCCTGTAATCTCAGCACTTTGGGAGGCTGAAGTGGGAGGATAGCTTCAGCCCAGGAGTTCGAGACCAGTCAGGGCAACATAAGGAGACCCCATTTCTACAAAAAAAAAACAAAAAAATTAGTTGGGTGTGGTGGCATGCGCTTGGTACCTTTGGAAGCTGATGTGGGTGAATTGCTTGAGCCTGGGAGGTTGAGGTTGCAGTGAGCTGTGATCACAGCACTGCACTCCAGCCTGGGTGACAAGAGTGAGAACCTCTCAAAAAATTTAAAAAAAAAAGGCCAGGCAGGTGGCTCACGCTTGTAATCCAAACACTTTGGGATCCCGAGGCGGGTGGATCACCTGAGGTCAGGAGTTTGAGACCAGCCTGGGTGGCTCACGCTTGTAATCCAAGCACTTTGGGAGCCCGAGGTGGGTGGATCACCTGAGGTCAGGAGTTTGAGACCAGCCTGGCCAGCATAGCGAAACCCCATCTCTACTAAAAGTACAAAAATTATCTGGGTGTGGTGGCATGCTCCTGTAATCCCAGCTGCTCGGAAGGCTGAGGCACGAGAATCACTTGAACCTGGGAGGCAGAGTTGCAGTGAGCCTGGGCAACAGAGTGAGACTCTGTCTCAAACAATAAAAAATAAAAATAAAAAAAGTACTGGGGTACTTTTCTGTATTCACTTATGGAAATTTTTGATTAAGTAGTGTTGAGTATTTTCATACTTATTTTTTTAAAAATAGAGTAGATTTTCTGTTTAATTTTACTGTAGCAAGTTTTATCTTAGGCAATTTACTGTTTGACAGAGAACAATACTATAGAACATTTTTGGTTTAATTAAGTGGTGCAAATGTTTTTTGAGTAGTACAAATGTTTATATGTAGGGCACCATGCTTATATCACCAGCTTACCATCTAGAGAGTGAAATGAATGTACAAGTAGATAACATAATCTGAAATAGGGTGAAGCTGTATAAGTGCTCGAGGAAGACAAAGCAACCCTTATCCTGTGCTATGGTTCTAGAAAAAGTTCACTGTAGGAGCTTTATCCTATTAGCAGTTACTACTAAGAAAATATTAACTGCTGAGAAATATTAACCAGGTAGGGAGAGGAGGGGTAAGGTAAACTAATGAGATTGTAGTTTATTTTGTGTTCGGTGTAGAGGATGACTTTTAAAGATGACATTGGAGATTGAACAAGAAATTATGAATATCTGAATTGGAGAAGGGGAGTTGGAATGGGGAAAAGGGTTAAATTTGATAGATACTTAGGAAGTAGAAAATTAACAGGCATGCTTGTTGGATGTGGAAATAAGGCATAGAGAAATATCTGTATTTTTTATTTATTGTGTGTACAGTATATATTGCCATATATAGGAGGAATGGTTTCAAGGGAGGAGTTACATTCAAAATTGAGATTATCCAATGAGATGTAGTTAGACAAGACGGATGAGCTATAAAGTCAGAACCCAGGGCAACACCTTTATGATTGTGGTGGAAAATGAAACTTTTGAAACAGTATATTTTGGGAGATTGAGGTCATCAATGATAAAATACTCAGCAGAATTGAAAACACAGTAGAAATTAGAGACCATGAAGCTATAGTGGGACCAACCTGTTGGTTTGTGTGATTTTTCTCTAGTGTGATTTTTTTCTCTTTATGGCAATCCAAGTAGATATCTGTGAGGAAATCACAGATTTTGGAATTGATTCAGGCTTTGGATTGGCTAAGATGATACATCAGAATTGCAAGGGCAGAAAAATTGTTGGTATTTATAGAGTGATCCAAATACTGCCCTTTAGGCTGAAAGGGCAATGAATAGAATGGGGTTCATTGATTGCTCAAAAATATAGGAGACTAAGGGCATTTGTAAAGTGGAGATGGAGTTATTGTAGGAGTGAAAAAAACCGAAGGATAAGACATCGTGATTAGAGTGTGAAAATGCAATAAAAATGTAGCTGCAGTACACCCGATAATGAATGGCAGAGTTTAGGATTTACACATATGGCTAAGGAATTGTGAAGAGAGAGGAGATGGTCAACCTACACGAACCTACATTATTGCACAGATAATGTGAATTTTGAAAGTCATCCACGGTGTGGGTAGGATGTGTGGTAACAATGTGGACTGTGCCATTGTGTTAACTTCTTCAGGGAATTCGAGGAAGTTACCGGGAGGTTGGTAATGTGGGGTACAGTAGGGTGGCATGAACTTATATCAGGAATTTTTTGGGCTTCTCCCTGTTTTCTTAGGAGATGGAGAATTTAGAGGTTCATATAGCCCAGGCCTTTGAAGTAGGGTTCTCAATGTGTATTTACTACTCAAGAGCTTGATGAAAGATAGTATTTGTGTTCAAATGCCAGGTCTCAAAGGAAGAAGTTAGAGGGGTTGATTCATAAAGAGGCCGAGGATGTGAAAGCTTTTACAAGATGGACTTAAATTACTGTGTACACAAATACGTTCACTACACATAAAGTTCTTATAATGGTTACAGGTAAACAGCTCACATATTTATCTGTGGTGATAATGCTCCTATTATCCTATATTACTTATAGAGTTAGAGTAGCTAGGCAGGGAATGGAAATGAATGCCAGATTGGAGCAGCTGCTTCTTGTTATCAGCCGATCTTTTCTATTTGAGTATGTAAGCCCAGCATGGCCTGCTTCAAAAGAAGTCAGAAATCCAGATTTTTAAAATGCGAAATCTCTCAATTTTTTTTTGTTCACAGCTAATTAGAAGCAGAGTTTTTACCCCAGAATTTGCAATCTCTGGGGTAGGGTAACAATCTGAGATTCTGGAATGAAGAGCCTGTAATATAGTTTGACTAATACAGTGGTTCTCAATCTTGGCAGTACTCTAAATCTCTGAATTATGTGGAAGACTTTTTTTTTTTTTTTTTTTTTTAATGCTACTGCCTGGGTCTCGCACTTGGAGACCTCATTCAGTTGGTCTTGGGTGAAGCCTGGGCATCAGTATTTTTTAAAAGCTCATCAGTCCAGGCACGGTGGCTTGCACCTGGAATCCCAGCGACTTAGAAGACTCAGGTGGGAGGATTGCCTAAGGCCAGGAGCTTGAGACCAGCCTGGGCAACAGAGTGAGACTCCGTCTTTTAAAAAATAATAAATAAATGAGTAAAATAATAAAAAAGAGGGGGTTGCTCATCAGGTGATTCTAATGTGAAGCTAGACTTGAGAACTACTGGTCTAACAAATAGCACGAAGTGACAAAGTCCAGAAACCATAGGATCATGTTAACAATTACTTTCTTGGCCATGTTCTCTCAGCTATGGTAACTTTATCTCTCTATATCAATGGTAGCAATTCCCTTTGCTTATGTTTCTAAAACTTGTGTCCATAAAAATCACTTAGAAGCTCATTATAAATGAAGATGTTGAGGCTTTATCTTGAGATTCTGATTCAGTGAGTGGAGTCTTGGAATCTGTATTTTTAACAAACCCACAGGGTGATTGTGATGCAAATGGTCTGGAGGCTGGAATTTTGAGAAACACTGACCTGTATTTTGTTTTCTAATGACTGACACATCTGTATCTTTGGCTTTGGCTTTTCTTCTGAACTCTAGATCTCTGTGTCCAACTGCCTATTAGACATCTTCACCTAGAATCCCACATTTTTTCATTGAAATGCTTGCAGTGACTGCTGCCTATTCTTCACACTTCCTGGGCACATGATTAGACTATATTTCCTAGCCATCCTTGCAGACAGGCGTGGTCACATAACCAACCTAGCTCCAGTGGAATGGAATAGGAGCTCTACATGTATTCTTCTACACACATATTCTACCTCTTCTATGTTGCAGGGTAGGCCTTGGAGTGGAATGATATCAAACATGTGACCTTCGAAGCCACATGTTGAAATAATAGAACAGTGGTCACCCTAGATCCTTGGATAAAATTGCATGGGGCCGTTTCTCACCTTACTGGGATGCCTAGACTCTTTTGTCGTTGTTAGATAGACTTCTTTTGTCTTTGAATCATTACATTTTTTGGTATTTTTGTTTAGCAATTTAGGCGTATCTTACCTTTATAAGAGCAGGCACTGTTTTAGGTATTAGAGATCAAACTGTGAATAACACAGATAAGATATCTGTTCTTAAAGAACATGTTCTAGGCTGGCTCACGCCTGTAATTCCAGCACTTTGGGAGGCCAAGGCGGGCGGTCACCTGAGATCGAGAGTTCGAGACCAGCCTGGCCAAGATGGTGAAACCTGGTCTCTACTAAAAATACAAAAATTAGCTGGGCATGGTGGCGTGTGCCTGTAATCCCAGCTATTGGGGAAGCTGAGGTGGGAGAATCGCTTGAACTGGGGAGGTGGAGGTTGCAGTGAGCTGAGATGGTGCCGTTGCACCTTAGCCTGGGTGACAGAGGGTGACTTCGCCTTAAAAAAACAAAAAAAGTTCTAGTTAGAAGATCTCTTAGTCCGTATCTTATGCCTAGAATACTTTTTTGGTTTGTTTGTTCTACTTTTCCTAGAATACTTTTAACTGTAAACATGTGATTTTGTGGAAAGAGCTTTGAACTTGACCACCAAACTTCTAATCTGAACTCAAGCAGAGAGACACGTTTGATTTTTTGATAGGATAGAAGAAGTGATGGGGAAAATTCCTTGGCTTAAGTCACAGTGCCTGTGCTTTTCCGTTTCATTTAAAATAAAAGATATTTGTGGTTGTACTTCACTTATTCTTAAGCTTGCCTTGCTAATTACCAGGCTGCTTTCTCAAAATAATTCTTGAAATCTTAATTCTTTTTGGAAGTCCCTATTGACTGGAAAGGAAGTAGCCAATATTTTATGTGAATATTTGTGCATATTTGGATGTGGGAAGGAGAGAAAAATGAGGTTCAGAATAAGAAGTAAATGCTTTCCATCTCTGCATTCTTCCCTTCCCTTATATCCGTTTCTCCCATTTTGTTGTATTTTACTCATAAGCAGTGAACATATATCTGCTGACACTGAGGGTTCTGTCACCTCTTACCTGTTTTGACTGATGTGAGGGGCTGGAGTTACCTTGGGGATGTGTATTAACAGGAGAATCTGAGCTTCAAAAATCTGCTTTTCAAATAAAGCATCTAAAGTAATCTGCAGTCACACATGGTTCAAGGAACACATTTTGAGAGACTGCCTTAGTTCTTCCCTTCCTCCATTCTCCTGATGACTTTGCATCTTTTATATGCCAGGCAGTATAGCTGAAGTGTTTGCAATGTAGCCAAAGACACTGTCCTAACTCTCAGGCTGTGTACTCTGTGATAATAAAAAGCATCAGTTTCGTCAAGTGTGTTTTTTGGAGGCCTCATAATCCTGGTTGTATTGTTATTTGTGTTTCTTCAAAGGCCCTTTTTGATTTGCCGTATAAATTCATTGTATTGAATGCATTGTATCATATATGTTGATACCTTCATTTTCAACATAGCTAGAAACCTATAGTTGGAAGGCTTTTGTTGTAAGTTTTCTCTGCATGGTAAATGGACCTTTGTCTTACTTGCAGTTTTTACCTGGTGATTTATGGAACAGTATTAAAAATATGTCCAGACTTTAGTATACTCTTTCTCTTTTTGGCATGCTTCAGGGTTATGGGTAAAACAACAAAAAAAAAATTCTTAAAATCAAGATGATACTTGCACAAAGAAAATTATACTAGTTGATACTGAATGGTTTTACAGCTAACCGCTAGTACCAGACACTTTTTTTTTTTTGTGACAGAGTCTTAGTCTGTCGCCCAGGCTGGAATGCAGTGGTGCGATCTCGGCTCACGGCAGCTTTCACCTCCCAGGTTCAAGCGATTCTCCAGCCTCAGCCTCCTGAGTAGCTGGGATTACAGGCGCACACCACCACACCTAGCTTATTTTTGTATTTTTAGTAGAGACGGGGTTTCACCATGTTGGCCAGGCTGGTCTTGAACTCCTGAACTCAGGTGATCTGCCCTCCTCGGCTCCCGAAGTGCTGGGATTATAGGTGTGAGCTGCTGCGCCCGGGCTTTCTTTTCTTCTTCTTTTTTTTTTTTGGAGACAGGGTTTCCCTGTGTTGCTCAGGCTGGTCTGTAACTCCTAGGCTCAAGCAATTTGCCTGCCTCAGCCTCCCAAAGTGCTGGAATCACAGGCCTGAGCCACCGTGCCCCAGTGAGTTGGCATTTTGAACACAGGTTTTAGAACTTTCCTGAAGGCTGAGTGAATATTTTTAAAGATTAAGTGTCTACTTAAGCTTTGTCATGAATAATATGCAACACTTGGGTTTGGCTAGAAATCGCTAGGGATTTAATGGTCCTAAAAGGGGAAATACTACTCTGGCCCATAAATGAGGGTTAAACTTCTAGGGTCCACACAGAAAATATTAGATAGGACTGCAAATATTATACTTTTCTGACTGTTAGAACACCTTTCTTATCTTCATTAACAAGTTTTTTTCTCTCTCTGTACACATCTGTATATTCATGTCTGTAAATATCTGGCTTTTTCTAGGCCTACTTCACAAGATGTTGCAGAATACTTTTAATTCCTTCTCATTCTTGTCATCACAATTAACTGCTGAACATAGTTTGCACTAGGCTTCAAATGTCAACCATGAGAGTTTCTATCTCTGAGGGAAAAAAGGAGAGATTATAAAAGAATTCCACTAATCCATAAATGAGAAGGGCATCTCGATGTTTATTACTGTTTAATTTTCCTTCCAACACTAACAGAGGCACAGAGGCTCATACACAGCTACTATGAATAATGGTGGGTACTCTGTAAATACTCTTAGGTACTAGTGCACATGATGTTAGTTTTACAAAGCAGTTGAGTCCTATTTCTGTTAAATTTTTATCCCCTAGTATAAAAACACAATTTATGATAAATCAAGTAAAAATGAAAAATCAAAGTCTTAGTTTCCTTTCTTTTTTTAAATTAAGGCACCATGGAAAGGTCAAACTAAGCAACCTTATGTCTTACCTTATATTCAAACAAAACCCTTTCCTAGATCTAATTCTTTGGCACAGTAACTGGTTAGAGGAGATCATTTGCCTATTTAATAGAGAAAACTTATTTTAACTTTGTTATCTTAAATATTAATATTTAGTGAGGCGATTTTTTTGTCTATCTTCCATTGAATTATCTTCATATCCTTTGTCTATTTTTTATTAGTGTGTTCATCTTATTCTTAGTGGTTTTGCTAGCATTCATTAAAAGATTGAAAGTAAGTTATTATTATTATGATTATTACGTTTTTGAAACAGAGTCTCGCTCTGTCACCCCAGGCTGGAGTACAGTGGCACGATCTTGGCTCACTGTAACCTCCGCCTCCTGGGTTCAAGCGATTCTCCTGCCTCAGCCTTCCAACCAGTTGGGACTACAGGCGTGCACCACCATGCCTGGCTAATTTTTGTATTTTTAGTAGACACAGGGTTTCACCATGTTGGCCAGGCTGGTATCGAACTCCTGACCTCAAGTGATCCGTCCCGCCTCGGCCTCCCAAAGTGGTAGGATTACATGTGTGAGCGCTGTGCCCAGCCAAAAATAAATCATTAAATATTAATATTTAAGACTGGCATTGATGTTGAAACTTTCTCTTTTAATTGGAAATTTGCTTTCAATCTAGTTCTAATTTTCACCTTAGAGGCCTTTCTGTATATAGTTTATACTTGGTATTTTGATACAAAATGGCTCTTCCTGTATACTTAAATTTTTTTTTTTTTTTAAAACAGTTGTTTTGGGTGGGTGGCGGGGTCTTTTTCTTCTGTCTTTTCCATCCAAACATTTAACTTTTCAATTCACCTGAATTTATCATGATACGTGATTGCTGTCCTTCCCATATTGTCTCAGTTATATAAAATATTTTAAAGCTTGAGAGTCCATGTATTCATGTAAGGTTAAAAATGAGATAACTGATGATGAAAAGACTAAAACCTAAAATTGTAATATAGATACCATTCATGTCAGAATTGCTGTGTCTGGAGAGGTTAGGAAAATGAAGCTCAGAGAGGTTAATTATATTAAGGTCAAAAGGCCATATATAAGTAGATGAATTAACTGTTGAATCTGTATCTGCCATTAAGGAGTAATCTGAGATGTGGAACTCTAAGTAAATGTGTTTCTCAAAGTTATTTACTCACAGAACCCCCTTTTATGTTTTGTAGTAGAATGGGAAATACTAATATTTTGTGGATTAGTGTTCTATGCAACATATTTTAAGAAAGGCTTTTCGTCAGATCTCTGGTAGAAAACAAAATATGAACCAGCCAAAACATTTCTATCATTATTTAATTATTTTTTCTTTCCAAAATACAATTAAACTTTTAAAGCACAAAAATTTTAAGATATTGGTAAAAGATGGGGTGAAAAACTCCATACCTTTCTTGATAATCTGTGGGAAATATGAAGCTGTAGGTAGCCTCTTTCTTCTTTAATAAATTGTGCTTGAAAACTTTCAGGAAGTGCATAATTATTTAGATTAGAGGTTGACAAATTACAACCCACAGGCCAAATCTGGTCAGCTGTCTGTTTTTGTAATTAAAATTATATTGGAACACAGCCATGTCTATTTGTTTGTATGTTATCAGTGGCTGCTATTGTCTGTCAGAGGAATGTTGAGAAGATGTGTTGGGAGACCATATAGCCACAGTGCCTAAAATATTATTTGACTTTTGAAAGAGCAAACATTTTCTGATCCCTAGTTTAGTGAGCTGCATTCTTGCCTACTTTACTTTGTATGTTTTATCTGCATAAAGACTCTTTCACTGAAGTTCTTGGCATTTCATCCTCTGTAAAGTAAGTTCCCTGGAAAGTCATGCTGAAGTCTTTTTCTAGAAGCTTTATTATGGCTTAGTTTTAAACTCTTACAGACATGCAAGATTCCATAGTTTTGCTTTCCTGAATGACATGCAGCTATCAATACAGCAGTTGTATTGGCATGCCTGGCGCTTTCTTGCTGCAAACCTTTTACTGGTTTAATGGAAATTATACCAGGGTACTAGGGTAAATAGACATAACTAACATCTTTTGAGTGCTGTATGCCAGGCTCTGTTCTAAATTTTTTACATATATTATTTTGTTTATTCCTCACATCAACTCTGTGAAGTAGGTATTATTATCACCACTTTATAGTTGAGGATACTAAAGCATAGGGAAATTAAATAACTTGGTCAGGGTCATCCAGTTCTTAAGGAATGGAATGAGATTTTTAACTTTTCCCCCAACTTACTTGCCTTCTAATTCCTTGATTCTTGAGATGAGTTCGGGCATATTTCTTCTTCCTCATTACTTTCTCTAGGCCTCTTTTTCCACATCATCTTTGAACTTCCTCATTTACACCACCGTATCTTACTGTATTCTCTGATGAATTTCCAGCAGTCCATTCCTTCTTCCTTGATGATTACAATTTCTGGCTCACAGTCTTCTCTATCCAGTCTGCCTCTGTATCCTGATTTAATGCCACCTTTAACTCGAGTTCTTTCTTGTATTTTTCAACTTTATATATCCACAGGCATGGTCAGGCCCTACTTTTATCACTGGGAATTGTTTTGCCTTTATCATGAACTCTGAATTTCTGCTTTCTGACTTCTGAACAATTCACTTACATATAACTCTTACATGCTAGTGAAGAATTCAGTCCTTTTTAACGTTTCGTGTGCATAGGAATCACCTGGAAAACCTTATCCAGAAGCCTGGGTCACACCCCTAGAGATTCTAATTCACCTGGTGAGGGTTGATGCCCCCATGAATTTGCATTTCTATCACCTTTCCTGCAAATGCTGAGGCAGGTAGGTCTGTGGAGGTACATTTTGAGAAGGATTGCTCTAATTAATACTTTGCCCCAGAGGATCAGTAAAACTTTCTAATCTGCCTAAAGCCTCCATTCACATTCTTTCTTTCTTTACTTTTTTGATGACTTCTGTAATTACTGAGACAAAGGCCTTCTGATGAGAACTCTGTCGTATTTTATTTTCTTGAAATAAGAGTTTTTCTATTTACTCTTTTCATATTCTTCTCTTCTACTTAGTCCCTTTGTCTCACTTTTTCCAGTTGACTTTTGGCTCCTTTACCATTAACATTTTTGTGTCTTGGGTTAGTAGTTTCCCCTTCTATAGTGAATTGACTTTTTTCTATCAGCCTTCAGTAATATTTCCTCAAAATATCATTCCCTCCCATCTTCCCTCCTTCAGCCTGTTTTGGAAGAAAAGTTACGGCTTTTAACTTCTTCACTAGCTATATCTTAATTTCTTGCAGTCTGCTTTGGTTTCCAAAATTTTACTGGACTCTTGGACTGACAGATCAAATGATTTCTAGGTGGTTTTGTTTTGTTTTGAGACAGGGTCTCACTCTGTTGCCTAGGCTGGAGTGCAATCTGTCTCCTAGATTCAAGCAGTTCTCCTGACTCAGCCTCCCAGGTAGCTGGGATTACAGGCACACACCACTACGCCCAGCTAATTTTTGTAGTTTTACTAGAGATGGGGTTTCAGCATGTTGGCCAGGCTGGTCTGGAACTCCTGCCCTCAAGTGATCCACCCCGCCTCGGCCTCCCAAAGTGCTGGGATTACAGGTGTGAGCCACCGCGCCCACCCTGGTGTGTTGTGTTTTGTTTTGTTTTGTTTTGTTTTTGAGACAGAGTCTTGCTCTGTCACACACACTGGAGTGCAGTGGCACGATCATGGCTCACGGCAGTCTCTCCTGGGCTCAAGTGATCCTCCCACCTCAGCCCCCTGAATAGCTGGGAGTACCAGTGGGTGCAACCTCGGTCAGCTATTTTTTAATTTTTTGTAGAGACAGGCTTCTCTGTGTTGCCCATGCTGGTCTTACACTCCTGGGCTCAAGCAGTCCTCCCACCTCTGCCTCCCAAAGTTCTGGGATTGTAAGCATGAGCCACTGTACCTGGCCAACTCCTAGGTCTTAAATGCATAGTCTCCCCCAGACTTGCTATATTTGATACTGTCATTTTTCTTTTAAACGTTTTCTGCCTTTGCTTTTCACTCACTGCTTTTTTAAGGTCTCACTATTCTAACTACTTCAGTTCTTGTTCACATAGTACTTTAATCTGTTACTGCTTTTTCTAAAGTTTGTGATACTTTTCCCACCATCTAAATCTATGCTGTCCATTATGGGAGCCACTAACTGCATGTACCTTTTGAGTACTTGAAATATCGTCAGGTTAAACTGAAATATTCTGTAAGCATAAAATGCACACTGGATTTTTAATATTTAGGCTGAAAAAGAGAATGTAAAATAGCTTACCAAATTTTTAAATTACATGTTGGTAATACTTTGGATATATTGGGTTAAGTAAAATAAAATGCTAAAATTAATTTGACTTGTTTCTCTTTACTTTAGATATGACTACTACTTCTGTGGCTTGGCTATATTTCTGTTAGATAATATTAATCTAAATCTCATATTTCCTTAAGACCGGGATCAGTTTTCTGATCAGCCTTCTTAAACATTTGGTACAAAGTAACAGCCTTCTTAAACATTTGGTTCTCACCCCCTCTCACCCTACCATCCTTCCCAATATACTTAGCTTCTTCAAAGCAAGAGTAATTCCCCATAGTGCTGTTCATATAGTGGACACTATATACATTATGTAATACATACACACACATCTGAAAAAGTGGCTAATGTTACCACTTTATCAAAAAGGATACTTATGAAAATTGAGGCCTGTTGTGATGTTTTTACCTAAATTGGTGGGGAGTAGGAGAAGGATTGATGTGAAGGGGAGAAGAGATATTATTCTATTCTGAGCTATTAACATTTGACACTTAACATCCCCCAAGTGTATCCTGCCACCTCAGGCCACTGATAGCTCTGAACTGCTGTGATTTTACTGCCATCTGGTGTCAGATTCGGAAACTGTAGTTCAACATTTTGTCTCTTCATTAGAGGAAGGTAGGCAATCTTTCCTCTGAATGTGGGCCTACTCTTCTCTATCCTGTAAGCAAGTTACCAATAAGAGTCACTTAACTTCAATGTAGGAAACCTTTATTTTCCTTGTTGGTATACTCTTTCCTTGGCTTCCATGATAAATGCATTCTCCTTTCTAATGTTTCTCTGGCTGTTCTCTCAATCTTCAATATCCCATTTCTCTCTTCATGGTAGAGTTTTTTAGCCCCACGTTCTAGGCCTGCTATCCTTTTTTCCTTTGCTTTCATCTGCACCAGGCTTTAAGGTACTGCCTATTTACAAATTTATATTGACAGCCAAAAACTTGCTCTGAGGTTTAGACTACTATCTTTAGTTGCTCACCTAGATATTGCACAAACATCTTAAACATAACATGCTCCCATCAAAATCTGGACCTCCCACCTGCATCCTCATTTCTCAAATTTATTTTTCTAATTTCATTAATCTATCATACCAAAATTATGGGAATCAGCTTGGCATCCTATCTTTCACACTTCATTAGTAAAAACATTAACTACATCCCATTAAGTCTAGAGGGTATATTCTTGTACATGTAAAATTTGTGACCCCTCGCCTGCTCCTGTCCCATCTAAGCTACCACTGTCTCTTGCCTGGACTAAGTTAGGTTCCTTGTTAGTCTCTCTACATCCATTCTTGACTGCATTCACATGTTTTATGTATATTTGTCTAATGTCAGCCTCTCCTGTTATCCTGAGAGTTCTGTGGTGGCAGGGACTGTGTACATTTGGCTCACCATTGGGTCCCAGCACCTCACACAATTTCCAAAAGCTTTTTGTTTAATAGCAACCATGTCACCACTCTGGTTAACCAGTGCTGTTGGTGTGTCCCTTGTAGTTTTAGTGACCAAGGAATTCTAGTGCTAGAATTCCTTAATGCTCTATTTCAGTATTAGTGTTCTATACCAGTTCATTTACCATAAATGAATTTAAGCTATTTTCTGCTTTTTCCCAGGGAAACTTACTTGTGTCTGAAGGGACAATATATTTGGGGTATTAATCAGCTAGTGTTCAAATGAACTTTAGGACAACAGCCTATTTATATCCTATAGAATGCCAATCAAGATGCTGAAACGATTTTCCAAGCACTTGAAATTGCATGCTATTGGTTTGCCTCTTAGCACTCTTCTGTCTGAAATTTAATATCTTTAATGTTGCAGTACATTTGTTAAATCATGGATTAAAACCTGTTTGACTCTTAAGTGTTCTTTTAATAGAGGCTTAGTTGATGATGGTTTCATTTAGTAATTTTGGTTTGACATTTTAAAATGGTTTTGCTTTATAAGGTTTTACTACTAGGGCTTACTTGGTGCTTTGAGTTGATTGTATTTCTCAATAAAAAAAATTTAATTTATAAAAGTAGAGGTGATTTATAAAAAGTAGTTATTTAGAGATGGGCAACAAT
Organism: Theropithecus gelada; assembly: GCF_003255815.1. Lineage (NCBI taxonomy): Eukaryota > Metazoa > Chordata > Mammalia > Primates > Cercopithecidae > Theropithecus > Theropithecus gelada. The sequence continues at coordinate 623,781 of NW_020257754.1, forward strand.
CTATGTACTGAGGATGCAAACTCAGAGAACAAGAATTTAATAGGTATATAGCAGGGTTTCTCGGTGTTGGCATTATTCACATTTTGGACTGAAGAGTTTTTTGGTGTATAGTGTCAGGGGCATGTCCTGGGCACTGTAGGAAATTAGCAGCAGTCCTGGTCCCTACCCATCAATGGAACTCCCCTCACCCATTATGATAATCAAAGATACCTGTAGACAATGCCACATTGTCCTGGGGGTGGGTGGGCAAAATTGCATATCCCTTGAAAACCAGTAGTTTCTATACTTAGAAGGGGGTAACTGGCCATGAAGTGTCTTACTTGGGAAATCGTTGGCGTTTCTAAGCGTTTTTGAGAATATGGTAGCTGTGTGGTATATTGTTAATGGCAAAGAGAAATGGAAACTATATGACAGGTTTTTTTTTACATTTTAGAATTTGTGCTTGCCTAAAATAAAGTTAAGTTTTGCACTTAGCCACCTGGTTCTATTCCAAACTGAAAAAGGGTACATTCTAAATCATATTTCACTGATACTGTTTCATTTTGTTAGCTCACTTCAGCAGTTAGGTAGTGATAGAAAAAGAGAACCAAGAGTACAATTTAAAGAGTAGCTTATAATCAGAGCTTTTGCCATTGTGCTTTTATATATATATAGGGTATAGAGTGTAATTAACTTATTCTACGTTTTTTTTTTTTTTTTTTCCAAAGGGAAATGAGAGATGGCTTTAGAAGAAAAAGTTTCTACTCTTCCCATTATGCAAGAGAGCGGTCTCCTCATAAAAGGGACAATACTTTTTTCAGAGAATCACCTGTTGGCCGAAAGGATTCTCCACACAGCAGATCTGGTTCCAGTGTCAGTAGCAGAAGCTACTCTCCAGAAAGGAGCAAATCATACTCTTTCCATCAGTCTCAACATAGAAGTATGTATTTTAAGACTTCATTTTTTCCTCTCACAGTCTCCTCTGATGAGAATGTACTGAATCAGATTTCCTTATAGGTGTAAGAGATTTATTTTTTAAACTTTTTATTTTGAAAAATTTCAGACTTACAGAAAAGATGATAGAATAGTATAACAAACACCATACACACACATTTTTTTCAAACTATTTGAAGTGGCATTCTGTATGACACTTTGCCTTTAATTTCTTCAGCATGTAAAAGAGGACTTTTTTTTTTTTTTTTTTTTTTTCCGGGGTCTTGCTCTATCTCCCATGCTGGAGTGCAGTGGCATTATCTTGTCTCACTGCAGCCTCCGCCTCCCGGGTTCAAGTGATTCTCCTGCCCCAGCCTCCTGAGTAGCTGGGATTACAGGCGTGCGCCACCACGCCCGGCTAATTTTTGTGTTTTTAGTAGAGATGGGGTTTTACCATGTTGGTCAGGCTGGTCTCGAACTCCTGACCTCGTGATCTGCCCACCTCTGCCTCCCAAAGTGCTGGGATTACAGGCGGGAGCCACTGCTTCCGGCCAGCCTTGTGAAATTTAGAATGAAAACCTCCCTTACTCTTTTCCAACCCCCAATTTTATTTTATTTTTATTTTTATTTTTAATTTGGCATGCCTGAACCTACATGGTATTCTGTACAATCTTAGCTTGTCATGCTGGCTGAGTTGTTAGTATGTGTTTGAATAAATCAATGACAAAACTACTTTTCTAGAGAAAACATTCTTATCTTTGCAGCCTGCGGTGGAACTTGTTCACAAAACATTTTCTTGTGCCTTCTGTATGCAAGGCACTGTGTTAGTGTTAAACAATGACGTCCCTGTCACTAAAGAACTAGAATATATGTTTATATTTCTCACCAGCTAATGTCAACTTTATCAGTATGTTAATATATATAAAATATAACTGATACAATAATTGGTATGTCATAAATGAGTTGACATGAGCATGTCAAGGTGAGAAAAATTAATTTACACTCTGGGGATGTAAGAACATGTCATAAAGGAGATGACATTGGGCTCAGCCTTATTTCAGATTTCTACAAGTAAAGAAGCGTCTTCTAGTTAGAAGGAATTATGAGCCAAGGTGCAGAAATCAGAAAAGTTCAGGATATTTCCTTTTGAATGTCCTTCTCATTAACTGTCTTTTTTCAAATAATAAGAGTTTTAATTTAACAGCCTTTGCCTCTTACATGATGAAGGTGATGGAAAACCATTTGGAGTCATCAGATTGTCTTCCCTTGAAGCTGTTGCAAGATTGTTGAGTTTAGCAAACATTTACTGTCTACTGTTTGCAGAGATAGATAGAGTGGGGCTTCCCAAAAAACATATTTTTGGATACAGGCATTTTCATGATTATGCAAGAGATAAGAAGGTTATTTTAAGGATTTAAAACACCTTATGTTTTAAATGCACAGCAGCTCATGCCTGTAATCCTTGCACTTTGGGAAAGCCAAGGTGGAAGGATTACTCGAGCCCAGGAGTTTGAGACCAGCCTGGGCAAACATAGTGAGACCCGTGTATCTAAAAAAAAGAATTAAACAATTAGCTGGGTATGGTGATGTATGCCTGTATTTTCAGCTACTCGGAAGGCTGAGGCAGGAGGATCACTTGAGCCCAGGAGGTTGAGCCTATAGTAAACTGTGATCATGCCACTACACTCTAGCCTGGGCAGCAGAACGAGACTATGTCTCTAAAAATAAATAAATAAGTAAATAAATAAGCCACTTACATATATATGCCTGATTGTCCAAAATGTGCTTGGGACAGTTCTAGGTAACTGAAGGTTTTATTGTGGAGACTAATGTTAACAAGTATACTAGTATTTTCTCTTTTGCTTCTATGTACCCCACCCCTACCACAAAAAAAAAACCTTAAGAAGATAATCCGTAAGCCAAGCTTGTCCAACCCCCGTCCTGCAGGCCACATGCAGCCCAGGATGGGTTTGGATGCAACCCAACACAAATTAGTAAACTTTCTTAAAACATGAGGCTTTTTTGTGAAAAAATTTTTTTTTTTTTAAGCTCACAAGCTGCTGTTACTGTTCGTCTTTTATGTGTGGCCCAAGATGATTCTTCTTCCAGTGCACCCCAGGGAAGCCAAAAGATTGGACACCCCTGCTCTAAGCTCTTATGAATGCTCACATGCACAGACATATCCAAAATTAGCCAGATACCATCTAAGACCCCCCAAAAAATTTTATTTATTTATTTATTTATTTTTTTTATTTTTATTTTTTCTGAGACAGAGTCTTTTTCTGTCACCCAGGCTGGAGTGCAGTGATGTGATCTCAACTCACTGCAACCTCTGCTTCCCGAGTCAAGCAATTTTCCTGCCTCAGTCTCGCTAGTAGCTGGGATTACAAGCATGCACCACCAGGCCCAGCTAATTTTGTATTTTAGTAAAGATGGGGTTGCACCATATAGGCCAAGCTGGTCTCGAACTGCTGACCTCAAGTGATCCACCTGCCTCGGCCCCCCAAAGTGCTGGGATTATGGGCGTGAGCCACTGTGCCCTGCCCTTAGGATCTTTTTTTTGGGGTGTGTATGACTTAAATCCATATCCAATAATGATTTTCATTAACGAAGAAAGTATCTTTGGAAACTGATTATGAAAACTTTTTAACAAAACATGAATAAAAGAAGCTTAAAAGAGATTCTTACTTGACAGCTTATAATGAAATTATTAAGGGTAGTTATTGGTGAATTAGCTTTTATTTTATCCTCAAAAACAGAAATTTGCGGGGAAAGCATCTTCTCTCTGTTGACCTGCTTTGGGCCTCTTAGTGGCCAAAACTCTTAAGGTCTGGGGATGAAATGTGGATGAGCCATAATGTGATGCTCCTGTCTTAGGGTCTCCAATATCCTTCACTCATCCTTTGAGGGCTCATACCTTTAATATTTGGAGTGATTTAAAGATTAAGTTGGTAGACTAAAATATGGGGTAAATTGAATGAAACAGAGCATATGACTTTGTTAATGCCTGCATCTATCTGTCTTTCTCTCTCTCTTTCTTTCTTTCTTTCTTTCTTTCTTTCTTTCTATTTAGCTTTCAAAGTAAAGTTCTTTAATCAAGAAAAAGTTTATTCTGGGAAAACTCTATTTTCAAGTATTCCTTAACTACTTGGGCTGAACTATGAAAATTTTTTCTATTTTCCTTTCCTGTTTTCAGAATCATTACATAAGAAATCTTGCAAAAAAAGTTAATGGAGGTCGTATTTTAAATAATACATGGGAAAAGTTATTATTTGACCTATTTCAGATACCGGTTTTTGCATTAAATCTAAATGTCACAAATATTGCAGCACCTGGCTTTTCTTCAAAAGAGAACTAAGACACGGGGTTCTTCACTTATCAGTCACTTAAGCTGGGATAATTACCCACGTGTTAAAATTAAGTTTTCTGGTATAAATTGAAATTTTGACAAAGACTTAAAATATTATTATAAGTATAAATAACAGATTAAAATAATTATGCCCTCATTTTAAAAAATTAACAATTTTTTCCTTTCTGTTCGTACTTTTAGATTAATTTTTCCTATTTTAATGATCACTATTGGTTTGGCTATAGTGATTTTACGACATTTTTAAATTCAACTGCTTATTTCCCATTTTGTGCTTACACACATACACACACATTTAATTAAATCTCTTCTACTTAGCCTTTTGAATTAATCTTCTGGAACTTTGTACTTCTTCAAACTAATTATCCTTCTAAATCAAACTTGTTTTCATCCTGTACTTTACTTGCAAGAATATTCTTACTATAACTTAGTTGGGCTGACCTGGATATGCAATATTATTTTTAGTTCCTTTTTGTTGTCCATGTTCACATGCTAGCAGTGCAGATTGTCCTAGTTAACCTCATTTCCTTTCTCCCTGTGTATTATGATGCTTTCCCAAGTAAATTTTTTTTTATATTTACCTCGTATACTCGAAGTTTATTTTTATCATAATTAATCTAAATATCTCCACATTTGTCAATTCTAATACTTATTTTCTTTTTTTCCCTCTTTGAAATGATCCCATGTTTTCCTATCCTACACTTTTATCATTTGCCTTTTATTTAAGCTATAACATTAAAAGTGATGAAAAAATCACTAAGTTTGGTCTCCCACACCTATTTTTTGTTAAAGTATTAGTACTTCTTGTGATAAATTTACTAAATCACAATCTACTCCTTCTGTATAGCTCATTCTTTATGAAAGAATTAAAATCTTCTTCAGTAACATCTACTTAATACTAGTTATTCTTTTTAGAGCCATATATAAAGATATTTCTTCCTTTTATGTTGTAACCTGTTATATATTGGAGGAGTACTATCATATTCATGATTTTTTTTCCAGGTTTAAATATATTTGGTTTATTTTGCTGTTCCTTTTATTTGTCATGGTTTCCAGACCTTTTGCTTTCCCTATTTTTCCTTCTGTTTCTTGTAATTTATAATACCAGAAGTGAATTTTTATTTTAGCAACCACATTTCATTACTGGATTGTAGGCAACTGAAACCTAAGCTATTTTCACGTAAACAAAATACGTGAACAAATGCCTCTCAGGCTGTACTTTTTCAGGTGCAGTTGTTTGTGTGTAGTTAATGCACTGAAAAAAAAAAACAAACTAGAAATGCTACATTTTATCTAATTAACTTTAGCTTATTTTGTTTTATAGAATTCTCAAAATCTCATTTAGCGATTCTGTATATTAGTACCCGATAAGAACAGCTTGTATTATCTGCAAATTAAGTATGCTGGATATGTTTTGTATTATTTGTTAATAATTTATGTTGAGGAGCATAAGGCCAACTGTGGAAACCTCTAGAGATCTGTTAACTTGAACCTTTTATCGGCATTGTTTGTTGCTATTCAACAATTATGATCCCTTATCTTTACTATTATCTTATTTTCATTTCCACTTGAGAATCTCAAGGAAGACCCTTCAGGTGTTTCTTGAAACTCTTAAGTTACAAATATTTCTTCTATCAAAACAGTAACATAGAGATTATCTTGCTTTGTTGTTGTAAATCCACTATGGCTCCTAGAGATGAAACTACCTCTCTGTTAATTCATTTTAAACATTTGCTAGGGATTAATCCCACATTTATCAGAGATACTTACATATTTAGATTCTGTGACATTTTGGTTGAATTTTAAAATACTTTTACTTTGCAAAATTTGCAAGTTTATTGTTTATTTTGCTTGGCCTCTGTTTTTTCTGTAGCTCTAACTTTGGGTCTAGCTTCCCTTATTTTTCTTATGTCAATGACCATTATTAAGAATAGAAGTTATTTTTAAAAAACATACTATTAGTCATTAGTGTTTAATTGTTTTTAAAAATACATCTTCTAAGAGAACTGAAAGTGTACAAGAATTAAAAGTACTGTTTTGAGACAAGTATATTTGGAAGATAGAGTTCATTTTTGAATGTCAGTCTAATAGAAGAAGACATATGTCTTAAGACTGGTTGGCTATAAAATTTGAAGTCTCCATGAATTTTTTGATTATAGCTGAAATTCTTTTTTTTAAAAAAAACTATTCTAGACTTATTGGTAATATAGCCGAAATTCTGATAAAATTTTGAACTTTAATTTTGCTTTTAGGTGAAGGCTTTTCTGTGCAGATTTGAAGAAGTAATATGAATATAGAAATAAGGCTTTATCTTCAGATCATGTATATTAGGCAACAGGAAGAGAGGATAAAGTCATTCTCTTAGCAGTGAAATATCGTAGCATTTCTTGGTTTGAAGCCCACTATGTTGTGTTCAATACATACATCTCTTAATCAACACACATGTATTGAACATAAATTGTTTGCCAAGCAAGATAGATTCAATCTCTGCCCTCTGAGTTTATGATCTAGTCAGGAAGACAAACAAGAAATTAAATAGGAGTAAACATTTTAGGTGACATCTGAAGGGTTAGTAGAAGGTGAAGGATGCTAGTGGAGAAGGTTTATGGGGATGAGTTACATCATGTGGAGTCCCTAAAGTATAATTTAATAGTTCCCTGAAACATTTTAGGCTGTCACTTGATCTAGACTATTAATGCGCTGTTGAGTTAGATTCTATAACATATTCTTCTTGTTTGAGGATCCATTGTTTACTCACAGGAGAGCTTTGGCTATGAGTTTTGTAGCTAAATCCTAAGATTATAGCTATAGCTTTTCTGGCATCTTAATGATCAAGGTTCTAAAACAAATCAATTAATGCCATATGCATAGGAATTTTATTGTATCCCCGTTTTAGCACTTAGTATATTCTGTCAGTAGCAAACGTTCATAATGTGTGCAGATGATGTTTTCCTTATATATTTAAAAGTGTGCCCACATGGTTTTAGCTTATGTATTAAAGGAGATCTCTACTCAGAAGTGTGCTTCCAAGTATTCAGTCAGTTGGCCTTTGCTTTAACTTGTTGCAACTCTGACCTCCAAAAGACAGATCTTGAGGGAAGCAGAGGTGATGCAATGCTTTCTCTACCCCTCTACCTGTTTCTTTTCTCTGGTACTTTTTGGTGTCTTTAACATGAGAACATTTTTCTTGTGTCTCTTTTCTAATTCATATGTTCTTGAGTAAATCAGTAGATCTCTGAGAAACATGTTTTTCCTAACCAAGAGTCCCAAATACCCACATCTTCATCCATGATCCAGTAAAAGAATTTTCTCATCATCTGTGTAGCCACATCTTCATTTATTTATATCTGAATTTCTCTTCAAATATTCAGCTGTTGAAGAAGAAATCAATGTACTACCTGTGTTGGTGAAGTTTGTTTCTTGATGGGACTTGCACTCAAAAATACCTGGTTTGTCCCTGTTTGCCAAGCACTGCGCTGAGAATCTGATAGTTTGCAAGACATAGCCCCTAACTTTATCATCTCTTATGATTATGTTATTTTTTTTCCCCTGCAGTGTCCTTTTTTCCTACCTGGGTTCACTTGATGTAGGATTGGATGAATCTGGTTAGATTTATCATTTCTTTTAGCAGGAAAACACAACAGCAAGAAAGTGTATTTCTAAAAGATCCTATTAGATTGCATTCAGCCATTGCATTCAAGGAGTCACCAAATACTCTGAAACTCTTGCAGAACTTCCTGAGTGTGTTGTGGAATGTTAAGCTGCTTCTCCGGCTTTTGATTTCACTTCAATGGGAAAAACATTATATGGAACCAGTATTTGAAATTCCTTTTTATTTCCTTTTTTCCCCATTTATTCTTTCACTTATTAATATATAGACAGGGATTTTGGTTTCTGTACTGCCACTTTCAGAATTTTTTTTTTTCTGGTTTCTTTTCTCCATCCTAATTTGGAATTCATTTTCTTTAGCAAGTCACAACAAAGGCAGGAATGTTTTCAACCTTTTTAGCTTGCTGTCAAGCACAGAGGTAGTGTCTGCTTACAAAGATCATGAGTGAGATGAATTTGAGGTAATAGCTCAATAGCTAATGAGTAGCAGTCTGTTAGTTAGAAGGTAGAACAGTGAGTGAAAGAGGCAGATTTTAGAGACTTTTATATTCATTGTATTGGTTGGAGCCAAATAAAAATAGAAAAAAAGATTAAGGTTAGGAGGAACACTCACATTTAAGGAACAATAACCAACAAAAATGAAAGAGAAAGCGGTAGCCGTGAAGATGTAAGGGGGCAAACAGAAGTAAAAAGATACGAAAAACAAATAGCAAAATATTAAGAAAAACTTGTTTATAAATCATTAAAGTGCTATAAGAGGATAAGAAGAACGAGACCTTTTAGTTTTAATATGAGCACATCAGTGGAAACTTTGGGATGAAGAGTTTAAGTACAGTGGTGGTGTTTCTATTGTCTCTTATTGCATTACAAAAAAAAAACAAAACCCAAAACTTAGAGAATTAAAACAATAACTACTTACTTGTTCATGACTGCAATTTAGCTGGGTAGTTTTACTGGTCTGTTAGAAGATTGTTAAATAGTCCAAGCCTACCTAAGACAATGCTAAAGGGAATTTGTAATTATATGTGGTAATGCCTACAGTGTCTCTGAAGTTTGGAATCAAAATCAAACACATCCACAGTGGTGTGTTGGTAAACTGACTCTCCAAGCTTAAAAAGATAAGATTTGTAGCATTTGCTGATACCTATGGAGTGTATCTCTCATAGTTCAGCTTCCAACATGGAGTAACTGAAGACAAAGTTAAAGGGATGCATGCAATCCACTATCAGGAGCTAATATGAATTGGCTTAAGGCTCCAGTACTTTTCTCTGAAATATCACCATTATCTCTTCATTCAAGAAAGAATTTGAGGCAGCTTAATGAAATAAACACTTAATAAAATAGGATTAAATAAGTGGAGCAGGAGTTTTATGTAAAAGGAAAATAAGGATAGGAAAGTAAAAGTAAGAATAAAGTTGGTAGTATATGAAATAAATGCCCATCATAAGGCTCTGAACAGTTGCTATAGGTGAACTAAGAGTTTGGCCAAAACAAAGCTAAAAGAATCAAGAATAAAGTTAGTAGTGTATGAAGTGATTGTCCATCGTGAGGCTCTGAGCAATTGCTGTAGCTGAACTAAGGGTTTGGCTGGGCGTGGTGACTCACGCCTGTAATCCCAGCACTTTTGGAGGCCGAGGCGGGTGGATCACGAGGTTAGGAGTTCAAGACCAGTCTGGTCAAGATAGTGAAACCTCGTCTCTACTTAAAAAAAAAAAAAAAAAAAAAATTAGCCGGACGTGCTGGCAAGTGCCTGTAATCTCAGCTACTCGGGAGGCTGAGGCAGGAGAATTGCTTGAACTGGCAGGGGGCAGGGCGAGCGGAGGTTGCAGTGAGCCGAGATCATGCCACTGCACTCCAGCCTGGGCAACAGAGTGAGACTCTGTCTCAAAAAAAAAAAAAACAAGAATCAAGAAGAGTGTTGACAGTCAGCAAATAAAAACAAGTCAGCTTATCAGGAGAAACAAAACTTGCTGGGATGCTAGAGAGAGATCAGTGAATAATAAAAGGATACTGCATCCTCAACATTATTGCAAAAGTAAAATGGCAATATTTGCATGATGTTTCTTGAAACGTTTTAAGGCGAGATGCTGATAGTGCCAAAACAATTCAGAAAAAATGTTATTTTCTCAGAAAAAAATGTAAAATTGGCAACTTGGGATCTGTAGAGAAGGATTTGAAGTCATTGTTATGGAGTTTGTATCTTACTGAAAAAATACCTGGGAGCCCTGACTACTGGTATATTTAGGCTGTTTAGTAAGATGATTCCATCCATATCATTAAAAGTTTGCAGACAAGGAAGCTAACAAAATATTTCAAGATTCTAAATGTGGGATAATTAGGGGCTCAACTAGTATCCTTTTTTAACTGGTAGGAGTGATCCATCTTTCATTTTTGACTGTGTATGCAGGTGTGCTCCTTTCCCAGGCCTTCCAGTGACAGCTTTATGGATGGAGAGAATTTGACTAGGTACTTTCAGTGATGAATAAGATGTGATCTTTGTCTTCAGCTTTCAATGTCTTGTCTTGCTATGACCCTTTTCTCATTCCTTTCTGCCCTTGTTATCCTTGACTGGTCTTATCCTGACAGTTCCCACTGGCTTCGCGCCTTAAGTGGAGATTTTTTCCTCCCATTCTTTATTCCCCTTCAGTGGTGATTGCTTAGGCAGCCCAACTTGAAAGTAGGGTAGGAAAGAGTTTAGGGTCACCAGAAAGTGCTCAGAAGGCCCTGTTCTCATCACTCTTACTTCTGAGTTCTTCTCTTGTTCCTCTTGGGCACAGAGGTGCTGCTGTTAATTCCTCCCTGCCCACCTTTCCATAGAGTCCGTGCGTCCTGGTGCCTCCTACAAACGGCAGAATGAAGGAAATCCTGAAAGAGGTGAGTTTTGAGCTAGACTCTGATTTGGGATTGTGAAGGGGTGGGAGACTTGAATTGATAGCGGTTATGGAAATGGGGAAAGTGTATAACTGCTCCATTAGTCTGTTGTCAGAACCAGAGTTAACAGTAGACCTAGGTACTAGGATTTGGGGGGCATTTGTGGGCTGGTATCTGGGCTAACCATTCCTGGTTGGGAATAGCCACTCCATAGAAGATCTGTAGAATAGACAGGCCATTGGAAGATAGGACCTGACAACAATAGGATCAAGTGATTTCTATTTACTTTTTTTGTGCTCTTTCTTTTGCTATTTGTATCATTGTTTTCTTTATCCTTTGCTACTTGCTTTCTGCTTCCATTGTTGCAACAGGGATATATGAATATATGTGGATATATGATAAACCTCCTGCACCACCGTTCAGTGTTCCTTTGCTTCTGTGCATGAAATTGGTTGATAACGACTTAAATTAGCCTTCGGGCAGCTAAAATCAGGAAAGGTCTAAGACTATACTTTGGGATCATATGTTTGTAACGGAAACACGAAGCAAAAGATCAACAGCTGCTTGTGACAGGTTTTTTTCCCCCTCTGTGTCTAGCTGATATGTGCTAAAGAATTGAGCCTGTAATTATGCCTTTAATAAGCATAATGTGCTGTGCTGGTTGGTCCAGTGCCTCGTCTCCTTTGAAGGGATTGCTTATCTGAATAGGATTGGGAGGTCATTGCATCTTAGGGAAAGAAAAGTGAGGTTCATCTTTTTATCTGATTTTCGAGTGCCTACCCTTTTCTTGAAGGACTTGAGCTAAGTAGGCCACGGATATTTGGAAATGAATAAGCTATGACACTTGTTCCTCCGAGAGCTTTTGTTGTAGTGGGATACACTGACACTATCACACTACAATGTGAAATTTGCCACATGCAATGGAAATACAATAAGGAATGACTAAATAAATCATGTTCTTGGCCATTTGGGATACAGCAGTGGTTCTTTTGAGTTTTAAGGTCTACAAGAACTTTTAAAGTTGCTTAGGGTGAAAGCCTCTTGTGGTATGACCTGTTAAAAGACTCTAAGGCTGTATCTTTCTAGTGCTGTTAGAGCTTAAAAATTGGAATATTCAGCCTAGGGCAGGAGTCCTCAACCTCTGCACAATTGACATGTAAGGCCAGTTAGTTCTTTGTTGTTGGGGGTGTCCCCCATAGCAGGATATTTACCAGCATCCCTGTTTTCTACTAAATATGTGCTAGAGTAGCCATCTCCCACTTGTGACAGTCAAAAATATCTGCACATACTGCCAAATGTCTGCAGAGGGGAGATGTGAAATTGTCCTTAGTTAAGAACCACTGGGCTAGAGAAAGCGTTTTGGGTCTGTAGGACATTAGAAGGGTGTTATTCACCACTGTCCTAGGTGGTTGGAAGTCTTTGAGCCTCCAGGACCTTCTTATCTATCTTGGCTGTGTCAGGAAGAGCGTAAGAGGCTTTTTGACTGAAGCTGGCTTTGCCTCAGTTTCAAAGTCGCTTTATCTCTGCTTTTGCTCCTGACTGCTTTCCTGTTAATCCACTGTCCAGTCTCGACCAGCTTCTGTGTGACTCCATATTTGATGCCACTTTCTCTTCTCATGTTATTAATTTTGTTAGTTTTTCTAGCAACAAAGGGCAGAGGATTATATATTTGACACATATAGACAATTTAATGAAATGTTTTTCTGTAACAGCTCACTGTTATTAATTTTTAAGAGTATATTTAACTAAACCTATCTTTTAGGGAGTTGTTGAACCTGCTAAAGTAATATTGTTTAAATGTATTTTCTGGCTCAAGTTTCTATAAAAAATGATATACATACAGCACTATGTGAGTAAAGTGACTAAAGGTAAAGATTAGTGACTTTATCTCATAACAGGTTTATTGTTAACCATTTAACAAATATTTAGGCATTCATTAATGCCAGGCACTGGATTAGTGCTCTGAATTACAGCTTTCTAACTTTATGTTTAAAACTATCTAAACATTTCAGGAATATCTGTTAAAGTTCCTATATAGATCCTCCTTGAGCTACCCCTTAATTAACTAGTCCTCCTTGGTATCTTTATATATAATAACTATCTTTGTATTTTTATTGTGATATATCAAACATTAGTATTTAGGAGCATGAAATAAGTAGCATTCATGGTTTTAAAAAACTTTCTTGAAGTCTCTGTGGCTCCATGTTTACTTACTGGCAGTGCTGTGGCCTAGACTGGCTTCTGTGATATCCTTTGGTTCCAGGTTATTTCAGATTGTTGATGGCGATCAGCCTCTGAGAGGTAGTTTTAGATAGTAACCTATTTAAAGTTTTTAGTAGTAAAATAAAGTGTATGACCCCCTCATTAATTCCATTACAAAATTACTTTATCAAAAACAAATTAGCTAGAAAAAAATTACATCTTATATTTTCTTATATAGATAAAGAGAGGCCTGTCCAGTCTTTGAAAACATCAAGAGATACTTCACCCTCAAGTGGTTCAGCAGTTTCTTCATCAAAGGTTTGTTATATTTCTAAAATCAGTTTAAAGAAGAATTACAAATTGAGATGGACTGACTAGTATAGATGCTTTTATTCTTTACTGTTACACCAAGGGAGCTAATTTGCTGCATTTAAAAACTTCAATTTTTGGCTAGGTGTGGTGGCTCATGCCTGTAATCCCAGGGCTTTGAGAGACTGAGATGTGAGAGTTGCTTGAGGCCAGGAGTTCACAACTAGCCTGGGTAACATAGCAAGACTTTATTTTAAAAATTAAAAATTAGCTAGATGTGGTGGCATGCACCTGTAGTCCTAGCTATTCAGGAGGCTGAGGTGAGAGGATTACTTGAGCCCAGGAGGTTGAGCCAGCAGTGAGCTATGATTGCACCACTGCACTCTAGCCTGGGTGACAGAGCAAGATGCTGTCTCTAAAAAATAAAAATAGGCCTGGCACAGTGGCTCACACCTGTAATCCCAACACCTTGTGAGGCCGAGGCGGGTGGTTCTTGAGGTCAGGAGGTCGAGACCATCCTGGCTAACACAGTGAAACCCTGTCTCTACTAAAAGTACAAAGAATTGGCCGCACGTGGTGGCTCACGCCTGTAATCCTAGCACTTTGGGAGGCCGAGGCAGGCGGACCATGAGGTCAAGAGATCGAGACCATCCTGGCCAACATGGTGAAACCCTGTCTATACTAAAAATACAAAAAAATTAGCCAGGCATGGTGGCGGGTGCGTGTAGTCCCAGCTACTCGGGGGGCTGAGGCAGGAGAATGGCGTGAACTTAGGAGGCAGAACTTGCAGTGAGCCAAGATCACGCCACTGCGCTCCAGCTTGGTAACAGAGTGAGACTCCATCTCAAAAGAAAAAAAAAAGGAAAAGCAAAAAATGAAGAATTACCCGGGTGTGGTGGTGGGCGCCTGTAGTCCCAGATACTTGGGAGGCCAAGGCAGGAAAATTGCTTGAATCTGGGAGGTGGAGGTTATGCTGAGCTGAGATCGTGCCGCTGCACTCCAGCCTGGGTGACAGAGTGAGACTGTGTCTCAAAAAAATAAAAACCAAAACCCCTTACATTTTAAGTAACCACAGCTTGAAAATAGCAGCCCGAGTTTGCCATTTTCTATGAGAAAAATGGGCAGTTTTCTCATTGAATTTTTAACACAGTCTATGCCAAATTTAGTAGTTATTGTTGCAACCCATGTTCTCATCTTGACCATAACCAGGTTGGATGGGTTATATCTGGTGGATTGTGCTTTTATTTGGGGCGTTGAGAGTGTAGGCAGAGACCTAACATGTATGGTGTATTTTTTCTCTTATTAATTCATGCAGAAATCTTATGTTAGTAGGTACATATCTCTATTCTATAGTAGAGTGAGGACTCAGGAGTTAAATTAATTTCTTACGGACACAGCTACCCCTCACTATGTCATTCGTCTCATTCCTACCTTCCTAGCATCTCAAAACATAAATCCTCAGAAATTACAAGCTTGACAAGTTGCTGTTTCCATCTGTTTTCTCCAGTTAGAAGTTCTCTTCACAGATATCATACCCTTTCTCTTAGCCATAACGGTTGTTACATCCGTTATCTGTTCACTTCTTTTCATTCTGCCTTACATACTTTTTGGCTTTTCAGGAAGAGTAGATATCATCTAGCAGTCTATACTGGGTGTTCGGGGGGCAGCTGCTTCCCTGCCTCAGAAGGAAAAAAACAAGCTTCTTTGTGACAACTTGTATCTTTGGAACTTTCCCAGAAGTCTGAGGGTTCTGGGATTCTGGATTTTGAATAGCAAAGACCAACTGGATTATGGTTCTGTCTTAATTGTATCAAGGGTACTTTACCCACCTGGAAGACTGCCTTGGTTTTCATGTCAGGTAATAGATGAAAGAAGAGTAAATAGTACCTGCCTACCAAAGTCACTACAAAAATTCAAATTATTATATATGAAATATTTTCTCTGAAATATACTGCTATCTGTATATAAGTTACAACATAGAGTTTTGTGCTACGTTAAAATGTTTAGTGGAAAACCCGTGTTGGATTTTTAACCACTTTTGTCCGATAGTTTCATGTAGATCAAGCTTGATCTACATGCACCTGTGGCCCAGGATGGCTTTAAATGCAGCCCAACACAAATTCCTAAACTTTCTTAAAACATTATGTGATTTTTTTTTTTCCTTTTTTTTTTTTTTTAAGCTCGTCAGCTATTCTTAGTGTTAGTGTATTTGATGTGTTGCCCAAGACAATTCTTCTCATGTGGCCAAGGGAAGCCAAATATTGGACACCCCTCATGTAAATGTTTGCATTTTTGTTTCACAGACAATAAAGTCTTTTTTTTTTTGTATGTGAAAATAGAGATGGGGTCTTGCTATGTTGCCCAGCCTGGTTTCAAACTCCTGGTCTCAAATGATCGTCCCACCTTGGCATCCTAAAGTGCTGGGATTACAGGCATGAGCCGCTCTGCCTAGCCAGACTATAAAATCTTAAAATGGAATCAAAATATCACAATTTTAGATCCATAGCTATTTTATGTATTCAGAAGGTAGTGCCTTCTTTGATTTGCCCAAGGTCACATGGTAGCTGTGGGGAGCTTTATGAGCCTAGATTTCCTGATTTGGTGAACTCTTTGATGTAACATTATGGCTGCCCATATGTTGGGATACTTTTTCAGAGTTTGTTAGTTTCAAATGATAGGTTTTCAAATGTGTGGACAGAATGATGGTAAGTTATAGTAGGCTTTTGCTTCATTCTTTTTGAAGGACCGGAGGAACGGGGTTTCACTCTGTCGTCCAGGCTGGAGTGTAGTGGCATAATCTGGGCTCACTGCAACCTCCACCTCCCAGGTTCAAGCAATTCTCCTGCTTCAACCTCCCAAGTAGCTGGGATTACAGGCGCCTGCCACCACACCTGGCTAATTTTTGTATTTGTAGTAGAGATGGGGTTTCACCATGTTGGCCAGGCTGGTCTGGTCTTGCACTCCTGACCTCAGATGATCCGCCCGCCTCAGCCTCCCAAAGTGCTGGGATTATAGGTATGAGCCACTGCTCCCAGCCGCTTCATTCTTTGCTAGAGAGAAGTCGTATAATTGTTTTTGGTCTTTAACTTTCTCTTAAATAGGTATGACCCCTCACCCCCCGGAAAAAAACCAGCTTTCTTGGATATATTTGTGTTTGTATATGTGTTTTCTTCTTCTAACTAGCTTTTTAAAAAACCTTCTATTACTAAGTAATAATAAAAGTATTACTTACAATACCTTTTTAACCTTATATATGGGCAGGGCTTTGGAATGAGCTGTTTAAGGTTCCTCAATGGCTGTAGAATATACTTCATATAGATATATTGCTATAATATTCCAGTAAATGTTATAGATGGCTAGCCAGTAGTTTGATGAATTTAACAAGATGTGGAAAAACATCAAATGACCTTTTCAGTTAAAAAAATGTCTAAGCCAGGCATGGTGGCTCATGCTTGTAATCCCAGCACTTTGGGAGGCCAAAGCAGGCAGATCACCTGAGCTCAGGAGTTTGAGACCAGCCTGACCAACGTGGTGAAACCCTGTCTCTGTAAAAATACAAAAAGTATCCGGGTGTGGTGGTGCACACTTGTACTCCCAGCTACTTGGGAGGCTGAGGTTGGAGAATCGCTTGAACCCAGGAGGTGGAGGTTGCAGTGAGCCAAAGTCACGGCATTGCACTTCAGCCTGGGCGACAGAGTGAGACTCCGTTCCCCCCGGCCCCTCCCAAAAAAGCCTAGATTTAAGTCCCAGCTCAGCATTTATTAGTGACTTTGAGCAAGTCACCATCATTCAGTTTTTTAGTTTATAAGTTGGGATAATAAAGCCTCTCTAATCACCTTCATGGAATTCTATTTAATTAAAGTACTTTTTTTCGTTCGTAGATAAAGCACTTGATAAATGTTAGTGCCCCATAAGTTCAGCGCGCAGCACTGTCATCCCCGAGAGGTATATTTGAAATCAGTGATGTGACTTTAGAAAAGTAAACCTTAGTAATAGAAGGATTTTTACGTAAGAGATGGTTATGCCACTAGGCATGGCAGGGCAAAGTGGTTGAAAATGTATGCCAAGGAAGTAGAATGGAATCAGAGAATTACCATAACGGCCCTAAGGAGATAATTTTTAAATGTGTGCTTTACAAGTCATGTCTTATTTACAAAAATAAGCCTTTAAACAATACTGGGGGAATTATATCTGATCCGGAAAAGACATTTTACTTTCTTTATTTTTATATTGAGCCCATGGGCTGATTGATTTTCAGATATGTTTTAGTATAGTAGATTCACATCAGCGAATATGGAAAAGAAAGAAATCCTGAGGCACCAAGCATTATTGTGGATACTTCCAGATCTATTACCTCCTTCAATTCTCACAACTGCTTTGTAAAATGAGCATTGTTAACCCCTATTTTGTAAATGAAGAAAGCAAGGCTCATGGTGTCATAAGTTATGCATATAAAGTCATCTACCTAGCAAGTCATTAAACTGCGATTCAAAGCCAGGTCTGCATATAACTGCAAAGTTCATACCTTGTTTAGTATTGTATGCAGTTAGATAAAGGAACTAGTACTAGGATCACAAAATGAAATTTGAGTTTTAAAATTTTGTGTAAGGCATAGGATTTATGTAACTCACTATACACTGTAAAAACAGCATATCTATACGTTTCTGTTGTATTAGGAGTTTGCCTTACTGAAATTTAGACATTACTTATTTCATTAAATATGCTTAAAGGCACAAAATTGAAATCAGTATGATGTCTTTTATATTCTAAATATAATTAGTGTATGAGTTAATTGTCAGTGCCTTTTGCTTTGTTACTTACATGAATTTCTAGAGTCTTATGTAAATGAAATTAAGAATTAGATCTGGTCTGTATGTCCCAAAGGAATTGCTACTTAAAGTAATTCCATGTTGAATATTTTAGAAGGAAGAAATAAAGAATATACCTGTTCTCCGTATAAATTCGAAGGCTTATGTGATTTTAAATGTAAGTGCAGTGTACTTCTTGGTGTATTTGAAGTTTAAAAGCCCTTGAGAATTGTAACAGAAATGTTCTTCTATTTTTATTAGGTGTTAGACAAACCCAGTAGGCTAACTGAAAAGGAGCTTGCTGAGGCTGCAAGCAAGTGGGCTGCTGAAAAGCTAGAGAAATCCGATGAAAGTAACTTGCCTGAAATTTCTGAGTATGAGGTAAGGCATGTCTCCTTTATGTTTCACATCTGAAAGTTTTGTCTGGATTTTAAATTATGGGTGGAAAATATTTGGTTTATTCCCGTGCTTTAAAATATATCCTCATGGATTACAGGTATTAAAATTACCACACAGAATGATAGTCTGAATATGAATGACTCTGAATTCAGTAATCACACTTTGTCTGAATGTTTACAGTAGTTTTGGAGTGTAAGAATAGTATAAATATGGATAAGAAAAATGTGTTATTTATGTACTTCTTTTAATGGCATTTGCTGTTAAAAGTATCTCAGGAAATCACGCTGAGCCACTAGTTATAAGCCAGTGAATTCAGAACAGAAATCTAATTTGACCTTGGATTGTGGACCATATTTATATTGCTTGTTATACTTCATGCAGATTATCTCATAAATATCCCAAGAAATAAAATTATTCATTGTCTTGGCAACTTGAGACCTTGATGAGTCCTGAATACCGAAAGATGGGAACATTTTTGGGACCGTAGAAAAAGGTTTATGACATGTTTGTATTAATGTATTTTGAAATGAACTGAAAAATTTCTGTATAACCTATAACATCTCTAAAAGGGAAATATAGAAATTTTATGGGCACAATTAAGCTTTTAGGTTCAGAATTTGATACTATAGGAGTTCTTTGACATGACAGGTAGAGAATATAAAAATCTGTCCTGTGACAAATTATTTTATTTGAAGGAGCATTCTGGCTTTTTTGTTTACTTTTGGAATGACTTTTATAGAATGTTATTTGATAAAAGGGATCAAGCATTAATATTGTATGTAAAAATAATACTTAACTACATCTTTATACAGTGAAAAAATCCTTTCCAAAGTAACTAATGTACACTGCTCATAAAAAGTACAACCCCTATCAGAACTTACGCAAACAGAGCCTTTCTTTTTAAAAATGCTGATCTGTCTTTTAGATATCAATTGTTCTTAAGTGGGTCAAGGTTTCCTCCTCATTGTAGCTATAATAATAGATACTTACGCATATTCTCCAGTAAATGTATGAAAAACACCAAGCTGTTCGTCCTTGGTACTTTTCCAGCACTATTTAAAAGCATGAACCATACTTTTCAGTAATACATTTAATTGGATTATTTTGGTTATTTTCTCTAATAATTTAGAATAATGTTTCTATATTAATCATTGATATTTATGCTTCAAAATTGCTGCTTTGGAATATTGGTAGTTTGTTTTATAGAACTGAAAACTTCCAAAAAGAATAATTTCTTTACTTAATACTTTATCTTCAGTTAGCAAGACTTTATTAATATATGAACATTAATAGTATATTTATCCTCCCTTCTCCCATCATTTTTTTATCTCAGGTTTTTGTAAAAGCTCACTACTGTTCTCAAATTTTAAATATTCTACTTGGGTTCTCTCATTTATTGAATGCATCTTGACACTGAATAATCCATGAGTGACTTTGGATCTAGAAATACTTTTTAAACATCTTTTTTTTTTTCCTCTAAAATATCAGGATTTGCTAGATTTCGAATTAATGAAAAGTAAATAACCCTAAAAAAATCTGTAAGTTGAGTCATAGGTCAGACATGTTCTTTTGCTGGATCAAAGGCAAGATATGTGAGAGTAGCACTGATAACCATAATATGTTTATTTGTGTATATCATTATTGTTGAACAGCAGCATCAATTTCATCCCATTCTCTAAAATGTTTTTCTACTTAGATTGATACTTTTTCATACTGGAAATAAAGCATTTGGGAAATCTTTGTGATAGTTTTTGTAGACTTAGTCCCATATCGTATTAATATTTTTCTCTTATTAATATTTTTGCATATTAATATTTTGCTAATTTGTTCTCGGTCTGTTGTTGAATAGTTACTCATTTCTGTGGTCCATGCTTTTTGAGAAATGTAATTTTGGCCTTGGTCCTGTAAACTGATATCTAATTTGACAGAATAACCTGGAAAGAAGAAAGGCCTTTGATGCCAAGCAAGAGTTTGGCAAAGAACTGTGTGTGTGTGTGCATGTGCATGTCTGTTTAAATCTAATTGTGGCAATATTTTATTTTATATGAGCCTTTTAAGTAATGGTTCATGTACTTCAGGAACATTGTGTAAATTTCATTATTATGAGCTGAGATAGATAGAATGCTTAAGTTTCCACCTTATCTTCACTTGCTTCCATCATTACAGTTCTAAGCAGTTTGGGAAAATGTGTGGTTTATAGAAAGTCCAGTAAAATTGAAGGTAAATTCAATAATATACTTAAATACTCAGGCATGTTGTGGTTCCTGCCACTTTTCAGTTTTGTACTTTCATCTTTTGAGCTCTGCTACAGCATTTCCAAAGTATTTGACAGCATAGTCTGAAGGGTCTTAATGGTCTGAGGAAGGAAAAAAAAGATTCTAATAGCCAGTTTATTTGGGAGATGCCAAGTTTAAAAGAGTTAGGTTGGTTTTGATATTTCAACACTTTTTAGAGATTTTAATGTATTATTAATATGCTCATCGGTGTTCAGTAAGAGGATGAATAAAAGAATTTGCATAATTTACCAAACTTTTGACTATGTAATTTTTTTCACAGCATATATTTCAGGATTAGTGTTTTAAGGTACACTTAAAAAATACTGTACTAGTTTTCTTATAGTTTATATAGTTTATTTAAGTTCACTAACTATGCATTGTATATCTACTTGTGTCAGATATTGCTTTTGAGGTGCCATCCTAGCCATCAAGAAGGGTGCAGTCAAGTTTTGTAGAGATATAATTTGTTGTCCTTAAACAAATAGCTGTGAGAGTTTTCTTTTGGTTATCAGAATGAAAAGAAAATTATTTGAAGGATATTAGAATGTCCTGGTAGATGAGACCTAGGCAGGAAGATTATTTGAGGCCAGGAGTTGGAGACCAGCCTGGGCAGTGTTGTGTGGTCTTGTCACTACAAAACAAACAAACAAACAAAAAAAAAAACCAAAAAACCTGTGTGTGGTGGCCCCTTAGTCCCAGCTACTCAGGAGGCTAAGGTGGGAGGATCACTTGAGCCCAGGAATTGAAGTTTGCAGTGAGCCGTGATCACACCATGGCCCTCCAGGCTGGGTGACAGCAAGACTCTGTCTCAAAAAAAAAGGGGGGATGGGGGGAGCAGGTGCACTGGCTCACACCTGCAGAAATAGTGGGACCCTGTCTGTACAAAAAAAAAAACCACAAAAAATTAGCTGGGCATGGTGGCCTGTGCCTGTAGTTCTAGCTGTTCAGGAGGCTGAGGTGAGAGAATCTTGCTTCTGGATGATTGAGGCCGCAGTGAGCTGTGATTGCGTCACTGCACTCCAGCCTGGGTGGCAGAGCAAGACTTTGTCTCAAAAAAATAAAAATAAAAATAAAAAAAAAAGTCTCAATAGAATAGGTTACTTCCTGCTATGGAGGAAAAATTTTAAATTTACGACTTAGGTTGTTTTCACATACAGGATGTTATTTTCGGCTTCAATGTCTGTGCTTATTCTGTCCCTAGTCTAGAATGACCATCTTCCATGGCTCCCTTTCAGATTTATACTCATTCATTGGAATCACTAGTGTTGGAGATAATACAACTCAAGATCTTTCTTGATTCTACTTTTCTACCTACTGTAAAATTTTATGCCACTTTGTATTTCATTGATGACCTTAATTTTTATGTCTAGCAATATATGTTGAATGTATCTCAAACACTTGCCTTGTTTTCCCTAGGACATATGTATCTAATTAAAATAAATTTAATTACTGATGAGCTCTTTTAAATTAATTGTCAGTTTTTTTTCCCCTTTTTCACTTGCTTTTTGTTTCTGAAAGCTCCTGTCTTCTCTGATGTATTTTCTGTGCTCACCAGTTTACGTATTGTGTGTAGGCCTATGTCTTAGTTTTGTGTTGCAGTTAACAGAACACCAGGGACTGGGCAGTTTACAAAGAATGTTGCTAGTGGAATTCTTTTCTTAAATGACTTTTATGCTTTTGGTATAAGTCCCTTAACATATGTAACTCAAACTTGTAAAAAAAACTAGGAATTTTTGTTTGTTTGTTTATTTGTTTTTTGAGACGGGGTCTTGCTCTGTCACCAGGCTGGAATGCAGTGGCGCTGGCATGATTTTGGCTCACTGCAACCTCCGCCTTCCGGGTTCAAGCTATTCTCTTGCCTCAACCTCCTGAGCAGCTGGGATTACAGGCACTCGCCAGCACACCCAGCTAATTTTTGTATTTTTAGTAGAGATGGGGTTTTACCATGTTGGCCAGGATGGTCTTGATCTCTTGACCTCATGATCTGCCTGCCTCAGGGTTTTTTTTTTTTTTGGTAGATTATACATGTATGTGTCAGAAATTCAAATGGCACCAAAGTATTTACAATGTGGCTCTTCTTTGCTACTTCTTGTAAGTTGTTACTATTGAGACAACTCCTTTGATCATTTTTTTCTGTAGATAGTGTCCTTCCAGAGATAGTCTATGCGTATATATATGTATTCCAATACTTAATCCCCCACCTGACTGTTTTAGATGTAATTCACAGTATATTTATTCATTTTTCAATTATTGGTCTAAAACTGAAGTGATCATTATTGATTTATGGGATTTTCTTTTTAATGATTTCAATGAATTGTTAGGCCACAGGAGAAAGGTAGTTTAACTTCTAAAGGTACAGCCTCTTCTCATATTCTCTTTAAATATATTTCTTTATGCATGTACAACACCTCTCACTTCCATTTGGACTTTTTCTCCTCAGTATTTCATAAACTGATCGCTTAAGGAATAGTCATGGGACGAGAATTTTTTTATACATATCTTAATATAATATGAAATAATATTTTGGAATCGAATAAGCCTAGAGGCTTTGTCTTACATAAAATTTAAAAAGTAACAGTCTCACTTGCTTCGGCAGCATATACACTAAAAATTGGAATGAAACAGAAGATCAGCATGGCCCCTGTGCAAGGATGGCACGCAAATTCATGAAGTGTTCCACATTAAAAAAAAAAATAGCAGTTATTTCCTCGTTAATCTATTTCACATATGCTCGTTATGCATAGTGAAATCGAAAGAGTTTTCTCTTCTTAAAACATGTAGCACTTAATATAATTTGCCAGTTAGTGCCTATACACAACCATCTGAAATGCTCTGTTTTTTAAGAAAATATTAAAGATTTCTAATTCCTTTTCAAGGCGGGATCCACAGCACCATTGTTTACTGATCAGCCAGAGGAACCTGAGTCAAACACAACACATGGGATAGAATTATTTGAAGATAGTCAGCTAACCACTCGCTCTAAAGCAATAGCATCAAAAACCAAAGAGATTGAACAGGTGAGAATCTAGTTGTCTACATGTACATAATTTTTGTTTGTGTTGCTTTGCACATGTCAACATTTATTGAATAAATATGCTTCATTTCTTTTTCCACCTGTAACTCTAAAACTACAACTTAAAAAATTATAAAAATTGTGTGAGTTGACTTCACAGTCAGTTTGATCAGCATGGTCCCCCACCTGGATTGTTTATTTTTGAATACAAAACAAACTTCTTTTTTGCAGAATATTAATATTCTAGTTAGTATGAAGCAATTAAAAATTATTAAACAATAGGGATGGGATGGAAGAAATGTTCAATACAGCAAAATGTTAGCAAATATTATTTTTGAATATTGGGATTACAGATGTTTCTTATGTTTTTCATTATACTTTAAAGTATTTTCCAAATATTAAAGAAAAAATAAAGGATACTATTTAAGTCTAGTTTTTTAGTGAAGTCATTCTGAAAAGCAAGACTTTGTTTTTAATGTGCAACTATTACAGGGTTATTATTTTATGAGGATTAAATGAAGTAAATGCAAAATGTAACATTTTGTACAGGTGCTTATTGATGTAGTTGTTACTCTCTAGTGCGTTGAATAAATGTAATTACATTGCTAATAATCTGCTAAAAACTATTGGAAATTAAGAACAAAGTGAAAACTTTTTTCTAGGTGCTATCCAATTTCCACATCAATTAAATCTGTTTTCTTTTGTTGGATAGGGAATGGTCTCAAATCCTAGATGTGACTGTGTAGCTTATGTTAATGTCACACTAATGTGAAAAGATAAGAACCAGAATAGGAAATTTGTCATGCAAACTATTGGAGTTTCAAAATGAAGGTGGTCAGCAGTATCAGATGCTTAGAGGAATATAAGGAAAATGGAAACTGAGAAAATTCTGTTTAATTTGGTGATTGGGAGGCAGTTGGTACCTTTCAAGATACCAATTAAATGAAAGCGTAAGTAAAAGGTTTGCTCAGTAGATGTATCTTTAACACAAAGATGAATGTCCTTATTTTATATAAAATTACTATCCTTTTTTTCCTTTTTTTTTGTTAATAATTACTTGACATATGTTTTTATTTCCTTTTCTCCCCTTACCACAATGGATGCTCTGTGAAAACAAGGGCTTTGTTGTCTTATTTACTGCTACATCTGCCATCACCTAGAACAGTATGTGTAGTAGGCTTATAAGAAATACTTGTTGGATGGATGATGGGTGGAGTCATAAACCTGCAAATGACCTTTGAGTAGTCCCTAAGTACTATATAGAATCTCACAGCCTGTTGCTCAGGCTGATCTCAAACTCCTAGCCTCCAGTGATCCTCCTATGTCAGCATCCCAAAGTGCTGGAATTATAGGTGTGAGCCACTGTGCTAAGTTGCAGTTCTTTAAAGGAGAGTTTCTCTTAAGAATATAACTGGTAGAAAAACTTGACTGAAATAACAGGGGAGAGGGATTATTTTGGGTTACCATTTATTCATTCATTCATTCGATGGAGTCTCACTGTTGCCCAGGCTGGAATGCAGTGGTGCGATCTCAGCTGAATGCAACCTCCTCCTCTCAGGTTCAAGAGATTCTCCTTTTTCAGCCTCCTGAGTAGCTGGGATTACAGGCACACACCACCACACCCAGCTAATTTTTGTATCTTTAGTAGAGACGGGGTTTCACCACGTTGGCCAGGCTAGTCTCGAACTCCTGACCTCAAGTGATCCACCCGCCTCAGCCTCTCAAAGTGCTGGGATTACAGGCGTGAGCCACGGCACCCAGCCTGGATTACCATGTATTAATATTTCTGCTATCTCCTATTGTTATTCATAGATGATCTATTCAATCTTGAGAAAATGGGTTACTAGTCGGGTGTACAGCCTACCTTAGCAGTACACACATAAAATTATTTAGCATGAAGTCAGTTTTTGTGATACTTTATAAAAATCTTCTATCTGTTTCATCTGCAAGTTTAATTATATCTCTGTTTTCATCTGTCTGTTGTTCAAGTACATGAAAAATCTGACACATGTGTTGTTATTATGGCAAAGACAAATAACCTAAAGAAAGAAAAATAAAGGGAAATTATTATATTCTGATGTTACTAGAAAAGTAAAACAGTTATTTGAAGTGCTATAAAATAGAGACTTAATGATGTTAAACATTGGAGTATAATGACTCCGGTTTTGCTAGGGTACTTCGCTTTTCATATGTTGACAAGAAATCAAAACAAATCCCTGTAAAATGTTAGAAAACTAGTAAATGATACATAATTATTTTATAAATTTATATCTAGAACTTGTAATTTTTGAAAATGAAAAAGTTTTACAATTTGTGTGTATGTAATTTTGATGTGCACTTTTAAACATTTTATTTTTATGGATTAAATACCAACTAGGTAAGAAAAATTTAAAGATTTGATAAAGCCAATTATCCAGTAATTATTCTTTTTTTAATATGCTTAAAATATTTTATACTTTTTTATAAAAGTAATAACACAAAAAAAGCCCAGTATGGATGTGACCAGGAAATCAAACTAGGATAATATAGAAATGTAAATATTATTGTAATACCCAAGCTGCCTTTTCTTCCTGTTTCGAGTGCAATATGTTCAAGTATTTTGTAAAGATAAATTACAATACATAATTTTGTGGGGATTTCTATAAATTGGGTCCCTCCAGTCTATTGAATCCCAAGAAAGTCATTAACTTGAGGACATATTGTAACATAAACTGAGTCTCCAGGCCAAAATTTGTTTTAACCCAAATGCCCGCAGATGCCCCAGTTCTTGATGTTCAAAGGCATGTTTATGGAAGTGGATTGTATCAAAGTCACCTCAATGAAGGGGGCAAATGTATCACCGTCTCATCCCTGGGCATATAAGAATTGTTTTAGAATTAGGGGTGCAGATGACTTTTGAAAAAGCCACCTAGATTATAATCAGATATAACTGAGAACCCCTAGTCTAAAATCCTTAATCCAGAAAACACCAAGTTGTATCTCTGAAATATTGTATTGCTAGAGATGAGTCATTTTTAATCATTCCACTTTTATTTGAATGTCCTTTGGATATGATCCACTCTATTACAGCACAACTCACCTCCTTATGCTTTGGATCCTAAGGTGTATCTTCTTTTCTTCTCATTTTCCCAGATTATCTTCTCTTACTTCTATTGGGCTGCCTTTAACGCTCAATTATTGGGCTATTTTCGCAGGCTTTCTGGCTTCTGAGCTTAAACAAATTTCAGAATGTCTCCTGTCAGTATACTAATTCCTAGAGAGACCCAACCTACAAATTTTTGTGTGATATGTACTCTGGTTCACATGTGTGGTATTAATCCCTTGACAATGATAATCCTGCAAGCCCTCCTATACCTACTATTTGACTTGAAAGTCTATGCCACTATTTGCTATCTTACCATTGAGAAATCTTTTTTTACCACATTGCGACTTTGAACCACACAGATTGAAATCCTTCATTATCGCATACCCAACTTCCCTCTATTGCACCTCTAGAGATAAAACAATGTTTACTTTAACTCCTTTTAGTATTTAATATTTGCAAGATCCCTTATAATTTGATTAAAGTATGCTTAGTAGGTCAGTGAGATCCTTTGTTTTCCTGGGATCTAAAACATTTTTTAAAAAGTCGTTTTGTAATTTCCTACTTGAAAAGTCTAGATTAAATTCTTTTTACTGACTAGACTTGGTGGCTCATGCCTGTAATCCCAGCACTTTGGGAGGCTGAGGTGGGCAGATCTCCTGAGGTCAGGAGTTCGTGACCAGCCTGGCCAATGTGGTGAAACCCTGTCTCTACTAAAAATACAAAAATTAGCCAGGCGTGGTGGCGCGTGCCTGTAATCCCAGCTACTAGAGGCTTACGCAGGAGAATCACTTGAACCCGGGAGATGGAGGTTGCAATGAGCTGAGATTGCGCCACTGCACTCCAGCCTGGATGACAGAGCAAGACTCCATAACAAAAATAAATAAATAGATAAATTCTTTTTTCTTCAGACGGAATCAGATAATCTCAGTAAACCTGGGGTGTGTGTGTGTGTGTGTGTGTGTGTGTGTGTGTATGCAAATCTTATGACTAAGAGTGTTAAGGTAGCCAAAATCTTTTAAAGGCTTGACAAGTAGCGAGAAACAGTTACTTAATGAAATAACTAGGAATAGTAAGTAGCTACATTTTATTGGAATATTTTACTATGCAAACTAGTCTTGAAAAAATGAGCACCTTCTGTATCTTCATGCTCAAGCTACAGTGCTTATATTGCGATTCTCTGTCTTTGTTGTACATCTTTGGAGCTTTTCAAAAGTAAAGCTTCTTGGATTTCAACCATAAATATTCTGATAAATTAAAAATTGAAAAATAAAATAAAAATATTTTAAAAAGTAAAATCCAGTAAAAAAATTATCAGAACTCTTCAAACTTGAATATGTACATAAGTGACTTGGGGATTTTGTTAAAATACAGTTTCTGACTCAGTAGATATGGGATGGGAGGTTTAGATTTTGAATTTCTCACATGCTCCCATTTAATGTTGATTCTGTTAGTCTATGGTCCCTATTTGGAATAACAAGAAATTGGAAGGAAGTGACTGTTCTCTTTAATTCTGCTGTTTCTAATGTGCTAAAAGATTGAGAACGATTACCACCTTAGTATTATGAGGATTAGAGACGTTCCATCCTATATATTTTTTAACAGAGGTATAATTAATATACAATAAAATGCATAAATCTTAAGTATTCAGTTGGATGAGGTTGTTGTTGTTGTTGTTGTTTTTTGAAATGGAGTCTCACTCCGTCGCCAAGGCTGGCGCCCAGTGGTGCAGTGTCGGCTCACTGCAACCTCGCTTTCCAGGTTCAAGCGATTCTCCTGCCTCAGCCTCCCGAGTAGCTGGTATTACAGGCATGCGCCACCACTCCTGGCTAATTTTTTATATTTTAGTAGAGACGGGGTTTCACTGTGTTGGCCAGGCTGGTCTTGAACTCCTGACCTCAGGTGATCTGCCTGCCTTGGCCTCCCAAAGTGTTGGGATTACAGGTGGGAGCCACCACACCCAACTAGTTGGATGAGTTTTGACAGTTAACACACTGTAAACATCATTCAGAACAAATACATATGAAAGTCCTTTCAGATATGAATAGTTGATTTTATTGACTATAATAAGGATATAGTTAGGAACTAAAGTTATGTTCATATCTCAAAAGCCTGTGTTCTGATTTGCTATTGAGTATCCTCCAACCCATCCAGTAAGGACTGCATTTTAGGTGATAACATACCAAAACATAAAATTTAAGACACAAGAGATCCTGCAGTAAAGAGTTTTCTTCTCACCCATAACTCTCAGCTGCCCAGTTTCTTTTCTTAGCAAATAGACATACTGATATGACCTGCGTATGTATGTGTATGCACACAATTCACATACAGTATGCATATGTATGTATAAACACATACATACATGTGCATATACCTGGATCATAGTTGATCCTGATGAATAGAGATAAGAGTTGATGTGTGTATCTCTCCGTTCTTTTTCTTTAAATACAAATGGTGCTGGGCATAGTTGCTTTTCTGCTAGGGTCTGTCTGCAAGAGGCCCTGAGTCATATGGAAATTCTGTGTATCTCTCTCTCTCTCTCTCTCTCTCTCTCTCTCTTACACACACACACACACACACACACACACACACACAGCGCGCGCAAGTGACTATACTCTGTATTCTGTTCAGTATTGTTAGAAGTCATTCCATATTAGCCCATTATTAATAGATATTTACATCTGTTATGAACTACGTTTTTAAATACAGTCCCCGATTTCTCCATATATTTAAAAAGATATGCATGTATATTTTTAATAAGTAAAGCATTGCATTTAAAATGAATAATTTTGGGACGTTTTGGGTTTAATACTGTAGATGTCACATGCCAGATTTGAGAATAATCAGAATATGAGTTTGCAAAGAATCTTAATTTCTTGCTTGTACTAGTCACTGTCAATCTTTCTTAAAAATTGTATTTGTAAATACAATTAATAAAACCTAAACCAAAACAATTGCAGGGATGTGCCTGAAAATATTTTTTAAATACATTATACGCTTCAAATTACAAAAACTTGCTGTCTGTAGAAGGACATGTCTATCTTTGTTTTTATTTGGTAGATAATAACTGAAAAAAGAACAAGTACCATGAATTCATTTTTAAACCTCTTTGGCTCTTTCAGGAGTACTCTCCTAATATAATGCTGTTTTATGAAAATGTTTATTTTTCTACCTATGAGCTGGGGTCCCCAACCCCTGGGCCTGCGGACCACTACTGGTCTGTGGCCTGTTAGGAACCGGGTGTCACAGCAGGAGGTGAGTGGCCATGGGGAGGGGAGAGGGAGGGCGGGCAAGTGTGCATTACTGCCTGAGCTCTGCTGCTTGTCAGATCAGCGGCGGCATTAGATTATCACAGAAGCGCAGACCCTATTGTGAACTGCAGACACGAGGGATCTAGGTTGTGTGCCCCCTCACTCCTTCCGTGGAAAAACTGTCTTCCTCGAAACTGGTCCCTGTTGCCAAAAAGGTTGGTGTCTGCTGCCTATAAGTATGCTATCTATTGAAAAAAGGGCTGATTATATATTCATCAGGTAATTTATAGTTAAAATATAGATAGGAATCATTTTAGATACAGGCACAGTACCATTTTGAGGTGTTTTTTGTTGTTGTTGTTTGTTTGTTTTTTGAGACAGAGTCTCAGTCTGTCGTCCGGGCTGGAGTGAGTGGCACGATCACACCTCACTGCAGCCTCCACCTCCCAGGCTCAAGCAATCCTCCCACCTCAGCCTCCCTAGTAGCTGGGACTACAAGCGTGTGCTACCAATCCCAGCTAAACTTTTTTTGTATTTTTTGTAGAGATGGGATTTCACCTTGTTACCCATGTTGGTCTCCAACTCCTGGGTTCGAGAGATCTAGCCACCTTGGCCTCCCAAAATGCTGGGATTACAGGCGTAAGCCACTGTTCCCAGCCCATTCTGAGTTTCTTAAACATAAAGAGATAGAGTAATCAGGGACACTTGGGGAAAGGGATTGATTATTTTGATGTACTTTTCTTTCTTTTAACTTCAAAACACTTATCCTGAATATTTATTTGTTTCTGTAACGACAATTTTTATTATAGTCATAGCTATGCCAACCTTGTTATGCAAAAGAAATTTTATTTCGTAGCCATTTAGGAACCTTGTTCATTATTACAATTAGCTAAGAAAATTGAGTTAATTCAGAATTTATTTTGTTGATTGTTTAGTTATTAGCTTTATTAAGAGTCTATTAATATATTTTTTATTTTGAATTCCGTACTATCACCATTGGTGTGACCATATGGTCTACTTACTAGCTGTTCTTCGCTTTTCCCTCCAAATAAAAAGGTTGGGCTGAATAATCTTAGGTCCCTTCCTGATCTAAATCATACTGAAAATTAAAAGTTAAATATTACTTTTTCTGTACACAATTGTGTGTAGCTAATTTCATATTTAACTATAAAGTTTTTTTTTTTTTAAATAAAACCGTTTTAAGGACACAGGGCTCTTAACGTTAAAATAAATTTTTAAGTAACCTTCGAATATACCACTGTTGTGTGTCAGTCAGTAATTAGTATTTGTTGAGTTAATGAATTGTGCAGAGGAGGTTTTCTTCCGTAAATGGGGTGTTACATTTAATTGTAAGTGTTGTAGCTGTGGCCCTCTTCCCTTCTTACAGTATCTCGTTTCAGCTACTACTCATTGCTGGATGATTCCCAACACTCACTAGCTCTTGCTCTTTTATAATCTGTTTTTGTTTTACGTTTAAAGAGGCTGGAAGTAAAGATTAGTCAAATGTACAGTCTTGAAAATGTTAACTAGAGTTGTGGACATGGAAAATAATCAGCTTTTAGCATGTGATGGATTCCAATGAAATTGTTTTCAAAGTAGTGGCAGCTGTATCTATTGTCGTTTCAAGATGTAAGCATTTCATAGTAACCTTACATAATAGAAACATTCTTTGTTTTTCCTTTTTATCAGAGCAAGTAACCAATGTTCTTAAAAGTGCAGCTCTCACCATTATCTTGTCTAGACATCAAGTCTACCCTACTGTATTTAACAATCCATTATTACCAACCACTTGTTCAGATTTTATATATATACGGTTAGTAAAATATACTCACATAAGATTTACTTCTGAAAGTCTGGATTCCCAAAACAACTTGAAAAGAAATGATTTATTCTGACCTAATTTCAAAGAGTTTGAAAGTTACAGTTTACCAGATTCTGGTCATGTTGTTACTCCAGAAGCTTGTTGAAGTAAAAGTATAAAGTTTTTATTTTAAGAAAATCTAAAGCTATCTCTATAAGATAAGTAGTATCATATTTAAAAGCAAGCATCTCTAAAGGTAATTTAGTTATTTTGTACCTGATATCTCTTTAAGTAGGAAGTTTGCTGAATCTGTTAAGATGTTATATTTACATCAAGTATAAAATATAGACAGTACAGATACCAAGTCTTGTAAGAACCATGCTTAAAATGGTATGAGTACCTTAAGGGATGAGACCATCTTGGACCTTATCCTTGGGGATGTTACCACTGAAACAAAAAATACCCAGTTATAAAGCAGTTTCAGTAAAGGTTTTCCCCATGGCATAAACCCAAGTATAAGCTTCATTTTCTCACCTCTTCTCATCCACTGTCTACCAGTGTTAGGTAAGCATTTTACCTAGTGGTTCCAAATTACTGTTCCATGCTGCTCAATTTTGTTTTCTTAAGTCAACAATTTTTTTTTAGTTTGAGTATTTCATGGTAAGGACATTTATAAATGGCATGGTATAATGGACACTGGATGCTTGCACTTAGTGTTTTTACGTCTTAGAGACCTTTTCCTCTTTTTTATTTTCTTTCTTTTTTTGAAACAAGGTCTCGCTACATTCTCCAGGCTAGTGTAGGACCCCTGGACTCAAGGGATCCTCCTACCTCAGCCTTCCAAGTAGCTGGGATTATAGGCGCAAACCACAGGGCTCCTCCCTTGTTAAATGGAATTAATTATAAGTTCTCTCACAGAATTGACAACCTATTATATGTGAAAGCCCCTTCTGTATGAAGATCACCATACAGGTGGTTATGGTAATGTTAAGTAATACTTTCTGCCTGTTTCTTTGCAGCTTTGCAATATTGATTACTTTCAAATTATTTCTTAAGAATATTTTAGGCCGGGCATGGTGGCTCACGCCTGTAATCCCAGCACTTTGGGGGACTGAGGTGGGTGGATCACTTGAGGCCAGGAGTTCGAGACCAGGCTGGCCAACATAGTGAAACTCCATCTCTATTAAAGATACAAAAATTAGCCCAGTATAGTGGTGGGTGCCTATAATCCCAGCTACTCAGGAGGCTGAGGCAAGAGAATCACTTGAACCTGGGAGGCGGAGGTTGCAGTGAGCTGAGATCGCACATTGCACTCCAGCCTGGGCAACAAGAGCAAAACTCCATCTCAACAACAACAACAACAACAACAACAACAACAGGAATATTTTATAGCAAGTTTGTGATATAGGTTTATCTCTGAAAGGTCAGCGTCAAGATTTGGGCTATTTGACTCTTACCTCTTCACTTCTTTGGTTTGTTGTTTTTATCCTTTCCCCCATCTCCTTCCTAATTTGTTAAAAATGAAATGTAAAAATGCTATTAAAAAATAATTTGTTTTGCAGCCAGGCGCGGTGGCTCATGCCTGTAATCCCAGCCTTTTGGGAGGCCGAGGCGGGCGGATCACGAGGTCAGGAGTTTGAGACCAGCCTCACCAACATGGTGAAACCCTGTCTCTACTAAAAATACAAAATCAGCCAGGCATGGTGGCGTGTGCCTGTAATCCCAGCTGCTCGGGAGGCTGAGTAAGGCAGGAGAATCACTTGAACCTGGGAGGCGGAGGTTGCAGTGAGCCAAGATTGCGCCATTGTGCTCCAGCCTGAGTGACAGAGTGAGACTCCGTCTAAAGAAATAAAAATAAAATAAATTGGTTTTGCTTATTTTGGGGGACTTTGTGATTTTGCTTTTACATTTTTCATTTGGCTTGCTCTTTTTATCTCAGTGTTCCTTATCTGTTTTGCTAGATATAAGAAGTAGCATAAAACGATTAATGTTTCCTCCTCCTTAGAATTCTCTACCATCCCTCTCTTCCTAAAGCATAAGTTCTCATATTTTCCCCTTCATCTGTCATCTCTCATTTTTAAGATGTGATCTGTCTTGAAACATCTGCTGTCCTCTCTTAACTGTTGTTTAATTCAGGTATTGGGCCAGGAGAGAATAAACTTGCATGTTTTATATGCACTTGAGTGGTGCTTGTAATTACAATGTGAGTTAATTGATATTTTCAGTCCATTTATAAGAAACATTTTAAAAGCTGCACTAAGAAAATCTCGTGTTTTAGTTAACGGTAACTTGAAAGTAAACACTAGAAGTGAATTGATGATTGTCTAATGTGTGGTTTATTGGGAGCTAATTATGTTACATTTCATTGTTTTTCTTTCCTTACTCTTCTTTCTTTTTGTATTTTTTATTTCTTGGGTTTTAAAAAGAAAACCATTATAGGACATCAGACAATGCAATATATGTCATTTCTGTTTTGAATACTGATTTACATGAATTAGCTGGGGGAATATTTGTAGGAGTTTTTTGGTCTGCCTCAAAGTCAAATGTAAGATTTTTAATCCCTTAGTTATTTGAACTTGGGGGTAAAATGAGCAGTTCAGCATAATTTAATTTTCCGGTTGGCTGAAGTTAGCCATGCTAAACTCTGCTATGTTTGTTATTATGTTTTGCTTTTTTAAAAAAATCACTTTTAGTGATGTATGTAATACAGAAAGAAGAGTGTTCAAAACCTAGTTGTTAATCTGAGTGCTTTTTCCACAAAGCAAATACTCGTGAGAACTACCGTTCAAGGCAAGAAATAGAATATTACCAGCATCCAATAATCCCTTCATCTCCCTTCGTAACCTTTACCCCCTTCAAGGTAACTACTAAATTGATTCTTAACATTGTATTTTAGTTTTGTCTGTTCCCCACCCCGTAGTGGAGTCTCGCTCTGTCCCCCAGGCTGGAGTGCAGTGGCGCCATCTTGGCTCACTGCAAGCTCCGCCTTCCAGGTTCACGCCATGCTCCTGCCTCAGCCTCCCAAGTAGCTGGGACTACAGGCGCCCGCCACCACGCCCAGCTAATTTTTAGTAGAGACGAGGTTTCACCGTGTTAGCCGGGATGGTCTTGATCCCCTGACCTCGTGATCCACCCGCCTCAGCTTCCTAAAGTGCTGGCATTACAGGCGTGAGCCACCGTGCCGGGCCTCTGTTTTTGAACTTTATACAAATAGAATCTCATGGAATATAGTATTTGTATCTAGCGTCTTTCGTTCAACATTGTGTTTATGAGATTTGTTGATGTTGTTACATGTTGTATATCTGCTTATGGTTTTAATTTGCATTTCCCTGATTAGTGATGCGGAGGACCTTTTCCTGTGGTTATTGGCACATGAGTATCCTTTTTTGTAAAATGCTTATTGAAATTCTTGCCCATTTTTCTAATGAGTTGTCTTTTTTTTAAGTTGATTAGTAGAAGTTCTTTATATATTCTGAATACAAGTTGGTTATATGTGTTGTAGATTTTCTTTCCCATTTTGTGGCATTCTTTTGATATCTTTGGAGGAATAAAAGTTCTTAATTTTGTTGTAATCTATACTTTTCATTCTTTCCTATTATTTGTCTTACTATTTAAAATTTCTGGAAGCTTTCTTATTTTGTATTTTACATGGAGTTATAATCATCTGAAAATGATTTTATGTGTAGTTTGTATTAAATATAGCAGGGATCAAAATTTTTTTCCACTTGGACATCAATTTGATCCCATACCGTTTGTTGGAAAGACCATGCGTTTCTCCGTACTCTGCATTGACACCTGTGTTATAAGGTATCCATATAGGTCTGTATGAATCTGTTTCTGGACTCCATTGGTCGTTGATCCTGCAACAATACTACCCCACCTTCATTATTATAACTTTTATAAGTCTTGATATACGTAGAGCTAGTCTTCCTACCTTGTTTTTCTTTTTTTAAGAGTGTGCCTGTACTTGGAGGTTTGAATTCTGTAGAAATTTTAGAGTCAGTTTTTCAAGCTCTCAGAGACATTAAACAAAGCCTGTTGAGATCCTGGTTCAAGATATCTCAAGAAGTTGTAGTTCAGCTAGCAGCCAGGGCTACAGGGCTACAGACGTGACTGGAGCTGGTAGATTGACTTCCATAGTCATTCACATGCTGTTGGCAGAAGATTTTGGTTCCTTTCCTTGCCAAATGGGCCTCTTCACAGCACTTGCTTATGACATGGCCTCCCCTAAAAGAGTGACACCTTAATGCTTTCGTTGGTTTAGTCTCCAAGTCACATACCATCATTTCTGCCTTGTTCTATCCATTAGAAGTGAGTCACTAAGCCCAGCCCAAAATCAACAGGAAGGAATTTGGCAAGGAGGTAAATGTAGTCATTCCTCAGTATCCATGGGGGATTGGTTTCAGGACACCTCAAAGACACCAAAATCCACGGATGCTCAAATCCCTTATGTAAAATGGCCTTGTATTTGCATATAACCTACACACATCCTCCTGTATACTTTAAATCATCTCTAGATTACTTATAATACCTAATGCAATGTAATGCTATGTAAATAATTGTTTGCAAATCATTGCTGTGTAAATAATTGCACTATATTGTTTAGGGAATGATGACAAGGAAAAAATTCAGTACATGTTCAGTACAAATGCACCCATACCCGTTCATTTTTCTCCCCCAAATATTTTTGATCTGTGGTTGGGCAATCCATGGATGTGAAAGCCATGGATACTCAGAGCCAACTGTACCAGAGGGCAGGGGTCACTCGGGGCTATTTGGGGAATTAGCCATCATATCCTCCCATGATCAGTGTTACTGAAGTTAGCAGGTTTATTACTATTTTCAAATAACTAACTTTTGATTTTATTTATCTCTTTCTTCTTTAGTATACTTTGCCAATTTCTGACTTTATTAATAATTTTATTTCTATTTTGGGGGGGGCTTAATTTACTATTTAAAAAAAAAATTCCTGAGCTAGATGCTTATTGATCTGCAGCTTTTCTTTTAACATTCTTTTAAATTCTGACTCTTGGCCAGGTGTGGTGGCTCACACCTGTAATCCCAGCACTTTGGGAGGCTGAGGCAGGTGGATCTCTTGAGGTCAGGAGTTCGAGACCAACCTGACCAACGTGGCAAAACCCTGTCTGTACTAAAAAAAATACAAAAATTAGCCAAGCATGGTGGCTTTTTTTTTTTTTTTTCCCCCAAACATTACTTTTAATGGCCAAAACCGCAACTACTTTTGCACCAGCCCAGTAAATTCTAGTGCATCCACGCTATGGAATTGTATATAAGGCAGTAGAAGGATTAACAGAATTACCATAGTACATAATGGTGTATTACTCTAGTAGTTAGGTAAGTAGCATAGGAACTTTGGTGTTAGGGGATCTGGCTTGAATCTCAGTTCAACTGCTTAATATGTGTCTTTGGGAAAGTCACTTAACTTTTCTGAGCCTTGCTTTGCTCATCATTGTAATGGGATTGCTGATATTACCCACTTCATAGTAATGTTAGAATGAAGTGAGTATATATATTTATGTGGCCTATGACATTGTCAGTAATCAAAATATCTGCTGTTATTGTTTTGTGGATTAGCCTGGGATCTTGAAATAAGGCCCAAATTTCAATTAAGTAACTGGTAAGTCACACTGAGAAAAAGCTATTCCTTTGGTAATTCCTTGTATTGTAAATTACCGTAGTTTTCCCACTTAACTGGGTTCTAAGACACCCAATGGTTTTCTGAAACCACAGATAATACTGAACCCTATAGGCACTATATTTTTCCTATACATACATATTTAAGATGAAGTTTAATTTACAAATTAGGCACAGTAAGAGATTAACAGTAAGTAAAATAAAATAGAAGAATTAAAATAATGTGAAAGTTGTGTGAATGTGTTCTACCTTCTCTTTCTCTCAACATATCTTATTTTATGAGATATTTTGGACACCTATCACCTATTTTTGGACCATGGTTGACCTTGGATTACTGAAACTATGGAAAGCGAAACTGCTGATTAGAGGTGGGGGGACTACTGTGTAGTCTTTGTGAATGGATTAAAATTTACTTCATTAAACCCAAAGAAAACATGACAACTCCTGTCACTTTTATCTAGTGATTCTTTCTTAGTAGAAGGCAAGGAAAAGGGCAGTGCAGATACTGGAGAACTGAAATGTGCAGGTTGGTGATAATATGCTGTTATATTGTCATCTCCATAATTTACCTATGATGGTAGTGATTGTATTGAGGATAATGAGACCTGATTTTTGTGCAGATGTCTTTTAAAGGTTAATGTGCCTGGGAAACAGTCTTTAAAATATGTAACAGCAATGTTATTTAGGGATAGGGATTTTTGTCTTTCATTTATTATTTTAATCATACAATCTCCTTGTTAGATTGGTAAGGAATGTTTTCTTTCATGGTGCCTTTGAAATAATCATTTATGGTATGTAAATTCCTTGCCGGCAAATACAGGTAGTGTACTTTCCTCCCATGAAAAACTGCTTTAAGATTTTTTTTTTCCCTGAACATTGTCCTGAACGTATCCACTCCATTGTCTTTTGCTGTTAAAGAGACTGTATTGAATTGTGTTGCTTATTTCTATCTTTAAGATAATTTAAGATTATTTGTCTATTATGTGTCTATTTTCATTAGTTTCATTGTCTTAAATTGGGAATCTCTATTATAATTCTTGCCCCAGAGTTCTGACAGTTTTATATTGTTCTCCAGAAGTTACAGATCATATGAAGTCCTAATAATAATAAACATTTTTTAAATCTAGAGGGTTTAAATAGTACTCATCATAAATCTCTAATTATCTGTTTCAGTAATTCTTTGTAGCTTTGGAAAAGCTTGAAGAAACACATACGATTCTCTCAGTAGAGGGCTTTCTTACATACAAATATGTTTTCATTCCATGTTTTTTTCTGCAGTACATTCTCTGTTGTGATTGTTAAAACTCTAATGGCCCCATGTAAAGCAAAAGAGTAAATAATGTTAAATTGACTTTTTACTTGAATCTGGCATTAAGGGAGGGTAGTTTGAAGCATGTTTAATTTTTTAAACTTTGTTTTATTTATACTAAAAATATATTCTTCACTGAATTCATCAGTTGCATAGCCAGCTGTGCACAGCCAGAAGTTTAATATCTTTTCTTCCTACCAATAGCTAGCATGTGTTCAGATACGATACTGCCTACCTTATTAACAGGCTGAAAGGAAAATTACCTAATTAATAATCTTTGCATCATTTGAACTTCCTTGCCTGTTGTAGGCTTGCCGTAAATGTTTGTTTAACAGTTATGAATGGAACTGGAAAGGGTGCTTCGGTCTCATGTAGCTTGGCTCTGTCATTTGCTAATTCCAGCCAATGAAGATAAATATTACAGTGAGTCTTCAAGAACCTTTGCTTTTAAGCAATTAGAAAGTAAAAGAAGCAGCAAAACTATTTCATTCATTTGGTTGCAAAAACACAGCCAGCCAG
Organism: Theropithecus gelada; assembly: GCF_003255815.1. Lineage (NCBI taxonomy): Eukaryota > Metazoa > Chordata > Mammalia > Primates > Cercopithecidae > Theropithecus > Theropithecus gelada. The sequence goes on from NW_020257754.1 coordinate 663,164, forward strand.
GCTGTAATGGTTTTCAAAACACACAAGATTGAGAGGATTTCTCATAAAGTTAGTACATATGACTAAAATATTTATTGAGATGTATGTAAATTATATATTCTCATTAGATCTTTACAACAACTTGATTTGGGAAAGGAAGAAATTATTATTATTATTTTTTTTTTTATTTTTATTTTTTGAGACGGAGTCTCGCTCTCTCGCCTAGGCTGGAGTGCAGTCGCACGATCTTGGCTCACTGCAAGCTCCGCAATCTGGCTCACTGCAAGCTCTGTCTCCCAGGTTCACGCCATTCTCCTGCCTCAGCCTCCCAAGTAGCTGGGACTACAGGCGTCTGCCAACACACCCGGCTAATTTTTTGTATTTTTAGTAGAGATAGGTTTTAATCGTGTTAGCCAGAATGGTCTTGATCTCCTGACCTCGTGATCCGCCCATCTCGGCCTCCCAAAGTGCTGGGATTACAGGTGTGAGCCACCGCACCCGGCCTATTTTTATTTTAAAATGTATTTACTTTTGATATGCTGTTTCACCATAATATATCTAGGTATGGATTGTTTTTGAAATTTATTCTGTTTAAGGTAATTTATGTTAAATTATGCCTTCTCTATCCGAGAGTTTATGTTTTTCATTAGAGCTGGAAAATTATAGTGTTATCCCTTTGAATATTTAATATCTTCTATTTTCTATTTTTATGTCCTCCAGTTGAAATTAGGTCGATTTTTTTTATCCTGACTTATTTTCCTTACACTTTTTTGTTTCTTTCATATCTTGTTAAAGACTATCTCTAAGTCTTTAATTGTATTTAATATGCCATGTAATTGATCCATTGAATATATTTTATATATATATATTTTTTTTCAATAACTTTTAGAGTACAAGTGGCTTTTAGTTATTTGGATGAATTGTATAGCCACACTTGTGCCACACTTGTGGCTGACTGCCACAGTTACTACTTGAGATGATTACTACAGCAGTTACTACTGTTACAGCTTGAGACTGTCATTACAGCAGTCACTACTGTTACTGCCTGAGACCATCATTACGAGACTAAATGAAGGGACTAACATAGAAATGATAAAAAACAAACTGTTTTAAGGAAAGGCAACATGTGGAGAAGAAGTCTGAGATTAGTATACCCGCCACCAAGTAGTGTATATTGTACTCAATAAATAGGTTTTTTAGGCCAGGCGCGGTGGCTCATGCCTGTAATCCCAGCACTTCAGGAGGCCAAGGCAGGTGGATCACCTGAGGTCAGGAGTTCAACACCAGCCTGGCCAACGTGATAAAACCCTGTCTCTACTAAAAAGACAAAAATTAGCTGGGCGTGGTGGTGCATGCCTGTAGTCTCAGCTACTTGGGAGGCTGAGGCACGACAGTCACTTGAACCCGGGAGGTGTAGGTTTTCAGTGAGTGGAGATCATGCCCTTGTACTCCAGCCTGCGGGGTAGAGTGAGAATTAGTCTCAAAAAAAAAAAAAAAAAAAATAGAAAGGCTGGGTGCAGTGGCTCACGCCTGTAATCCCAGCACTTTGGGAGGCCGAGATGGGCGGATCACAAGGTCAATAGTTCCAGACCAACCTGGTGAATATGGTGAAACCCAGTCTCTACTAAAAATACAAAAATTAGCTGGGCGTGGTAGTGCCCACGCCTGTAGTGCCAGCTACTCGGGAGGCTGAGGCAGAAGAATTGCTTGAACAACCAGGAGGCAGAGGTTGCAGTGAGCCAAGATCACACCACTGCACTCCAGCCTGGGTGACAGAGCGAAACTCTGTCTCAAAAAAGAAAAAGTAGTTTTTTATCTCTCACCCATCTCACCCTCCTGCTTGTGAGTCTCCATGGTCCATTATACCACTCTGTCTGCCTTTGCCTACCCAGTAGGTTAACTCTCACTTGTGAGAACATACGGTATTTGGTTTCACTTTCTTGAGTTACTTCACTTAGAGTAATGGCTTCCAACTCTATCAAAATTGCTCCAAAAGATATTATTTCATTATTTTTTACAGCTGAGTAGTATTCCTTGGTGTATATATACCATATTGTTTTTAATTCGCTCATTGGTTGATAGATACTTAGGTTGGTTCCTTATCTTTGCAATTGTGAATTGTGCTACAATAAACGTATACAGGCAGGTGTCTTTTTAATTTTTTTCCTTCCATATTATATAAACACATGTCTTTTTGATACAATGACTCCTTTTCCTTTGGATAGATATGCAGTAGTGGGATTGCTGGATTGGATGGTAGATCTACTTTTAATTCTTTAAATCTCCATACTGTTTTCCATAGAGGTTGTAGTAATTTACATTCCCACCAGCTGAGTAAAAGTATTCCCTTTTCACTGCATCCACACCAACATTGTTGTTTTTTGACTTTTTAACAATCGCCCTTCTGGCTAGGGTAATGTATCTCATTGTTGTTTTAATTTGCATTTCTCTGATGATTAGTTATGTTGAACATTTTTTCATATGTTTGTTGGTCTTTTGTGTATCTTCTTTTGAGAATTGTCTATTCTTGTCATTTGCCTACTTTTTGATGAGATTATTATTTTTTCTTGCTGATTTGAGTTCCTCGTAGATTCTAGATATTAGTCCTTTTTCAGATGCATAGTTTGCAAATATTTTCTCCCATTCTGTGAGTTGTTTCCTCTGCTGATTATTTCTTTTGCTGTACAGAAGCTTTTTCTTTTAATTAGGTCCTATTTTTGTTTCTGTTGCATTTGCTTCTGGGATTGTAGTCATAAATTCTTTGCCTAGGCCAATGTCCAGAAGAGTTTTTCCCAGGTTATCTTCTAGAATTTTTATGGTTTCGGATCTTAGATTTAAGTCTTTGTTCCATCTTGAGTTGTTGATTTTTGTATAAAGGTGAGAGATCGAGATTCAGTTTCATTCTTCTACATGTGGCTATCCAGTTTTTCCAGCACCATTTATTAAATAGGGTGTCCTTTCATGAATTTGTGTTTTTGTATGCTTTGTTGAAGATCAGTTAATTGTAAGTATTTGGCTTTATTTCTGGGTTCTCTATTCTGTTCCATTGGTCTATGTGCCTTATTTTATACCAGTACCATGCTGTTTTGATAACTATGTATATGTATATGTATATATATGTTCTTTTGAGATGAAGCGTCACTTTCTCACCCGGGCTGGAGTGCAGTGGCGCCATCTCGACTCACTGCAACCTCCACCTCCTGGGTTTAAGCGATATTCTCCTGTCTCAATCTCCCAAGTAGCTGAGATTACAGGTGCCTGCCGCCACACCCAGCTAATTTTTGTATTTTTAGTAGAGATGAGGTTTCAGCCATGTTGTCCAGGCTGGCCTCAAACTACTGACCACAAGTGATCTGCCCACCTCAGCCTCCCAAAGTGCTGGGATTACAGGTGTGAGCCACTGCGCCTAGCTGATAACTACAGTTTTGTCGTATAATTTGAAGCCAGATAACGTGATGCCTCCAGATTTGTTTTTGGTTTAGGATTGCTTTGGCTATTTGGGCTCTTTTTTGGTTCCTTGTGAATTTTAGGAATTTTTTTCTAATTCTGTGAAAAATGATGTTGGTGTTTTATTATTATTATTATTATTATTTATTTTTTGAGACGGTGTTTTGCTCTTGTCGCCTAGGCTGGAATGCAGTGGCACCATCTCGGCTCACTGCAACCTCCACCTCCCTGGTTCAAGTGATTCTCCTGCCTGTCTCCCGAGTAGCTGGGATTACAGGCACCTGCCACCACGCCCAACTTATTTTTGTATTTTTAGTAGAGACGGGATTTTACCACGTTGGCCAGGCTGGTCCCGAACTCCTGACCTCAGGTGATCCACCAGCCGCGGCCTCCCAAAGTGCTGCGATTACAGGCATGAGCCACTGCTTCCGGCGATGTTGGTATTTTAATAGGAATTGCTTTGAATCTGTAGATTGCTTTTGGCAGTGTGGTCCTTTTCATGATATTGAGTCTTCCAATCCATGAGCATGGGATGTGTTTCTTTTTCAGCAGCTTCTTGTAATTCTCCTTGTAGAAATCTTTCATCACTCTGGTTAAGAATATTCCTAGGTATTTTATTTTATTTATATATTTTTGCAGCTATTGTAAAAGGGATTGAGTTCTTGATTTGATTCTCAGCTTAGTCGTTGTTGGTGTATAGCAGTGCTACTGATTCACATGCACTGATTTTGTAACCTGAGACTTTACTGAATTTGTTTCTCAAACCTGGGAGTCTTTTGGAGGAGTCTTTAACGTTTTCTAGGTATATAGTCATCATTGACGAGCAGCAATAGTTTGACTTACTCTTTTTCTATTTGAATGCCCGTTATTTGTCTTGCTTGATTGTTCTGGCTAGGCCTACTCCATTGAATTCTTAACGTTAGTTATATTCTTCATTTCTAGAAGTTCAATTTGGTTTTCTTTGCAAATTTGCCTAGAATTAGATTGTTTATAGCTCGTGTTATTCTCTCTTATGTATTTAAACATTTTATAATCTGTAACTGATAATTTTAATATTGAAGTGTCAGGGTTTTAATTCAGTGTTGTTTCTGCTGACTCTTACTCGTGGTAGCAGTTTCCCTTGCGTGTATTACATTTTGTGGTTATGAGCTTATATTCAGAATTTAAAGTATGTGTGAACGTAGACCTATCCTTACAAATACTCAAGGGCAACTGCATGTCTTTACTTAAGACCACAGGCCAAAATCTGTCATTTTTATTTTATTTTATTTTTTATTTTTATTTTTTGAGACGTAATCTTGCTCTGTCACCCAGGCTGGAGTGCAGTGGCGTGATCTTGGCTCACTGCAAATTCCACCTCTTAGGTTCAAGAAATTCTTCTGCCTCAGCCTCCCGAGTAGCTAGGACTACAGGTGCATGCCGCCACACCCAGCTAATTTTTGTATTTTTAGTAGAGACAAGGTTTCACCATCTTGGCCAGGCTGGTCTTGGAACTCCTGACCTCATGATCCACTTGCCTTGGCCTCCCAAAGTGCTGGGATTACAGGCGTGAGCCACTACGCCTGGCCAAAACCTGTCATTTTCTTTGACCAGCAGGCAGTTTTTGTTTTCTCATTCATCTTTTCACAGAGATCCTAGCTTTATGTAGATACCTCAGATCCAGCTCACTCTTACATGGGCTCAAGGTAATATCTGTCGTCCCTCCCAGGCTGATTTGTGGTTCTTTTGGGGGCAGCCATGGCTTTACCACTGTATTAGTGTATCACTCTGATTTTTTGCTTTCTCTTCATCGACAGCTCCTGACAGTTTAAAAGAATGTGTTTCTAAATTTTTTGAGGCAGAAGAATTTTCTGAGAAATGTAGTGTGTTGTTTGGTCCTATCTTCATTTTACATGTTTGAAAAGCTCAAGTGACTTGTTCAAGTTCATACTCGAAATGGTAGAACTGTGAACACTTCTTATTTATTGCTTTCTAATATGCTTATTTGCCTTAATCTGAGATTTAAAATTATTTCCAGTTAGAACCAAAGAAGGCCTCTCTGTGGAAGTGACATTTGATCAGACTCTTAAAATTCAGGTAGGATTCTCATTGGTAGAGATAGGAGGTAAAAGGTTTTACAAAAAGGTGAATGACATGCATGTAAGTAGGAAAATAGGGAGCTATAGGGAATAATCAACAATTGTAAGTAGTTTAGTGTGGGTAAAATCATCTTACATGTGAATTTTTAAAATCTTGCCTCCTGTACCCTTCATTCTCCCATTCTACTTCCCAGTCACAGCATTTAATGGCATTGAATTCACAGAGTACAAATTTTTATTTACTGTGGTAAATTAGAAGGAGCTTGAGTAGTCTTGAATAATGATCACAGAAACTTTGTCTTGACTTGGTAGAAATTGGAAGGAAGTGTTCTGTTTCAACCCCAACAGGTGTAGTGCAATTCAAGTCTGGCATTAACCACCTGGAGTCAGTGCATACCCCACAATTCACAGTGTCCAACAGTACTGCCTTTACTTCAGACTTCAGCCTCACTTTGAGTATCCCCAGATCACCTGCACTTCTGTCAACTGGCTACAAATCCAGGGTTTTCCATGACCCCGTAAGGTTCAAGAATATGCTAGAACAACTCACAGAATTCAGGAGAGTGTTATACTTACGATTACAGTTTTATTATAAAGGGTACAAATCAGGAAGGAAGTATTCTGTTTCAACCTTAACTAGTCTACTGCAACTCAATTCTGGCACTAACCACTCAGAGTTAGTACAGACCTTACAAGTTAAAAGACACTGTCTTCAAATAATAACTGAGAAATTAAGGTAGTATGGAATAGGATGTGAATTTATAGACTGTATTTTACTGAAAATTGTAGATTTGTATTTTACTGAATTTTGTAGGTAGAATAAAGATAATAGATAGCAACCCAGTAGTATCATTGTATGAGGATAGGTGGATCAGAGCCAGATTGTTGAAAAATTTGAAAGCCAGAAAAAAAGTGTTTGAATTCTATTGATGGGCTTGTGGAAGAATTTTGAATACATGAGTATTATGATTAAAATGTTTGTTGGAAGATTAGATTGGCTATACAGAAATGTTTGGCTACTTTTTGAGGGAGGGATAATGAGAGCCTAGGTTAAATTGGTAGAGTCTGAAATACAGAAGAATAACTGCATAAGAGTGTGTGGCAGGCACGTAAGTAAAACTCAGCGACCGATTTGTCTGTCTGTTGATCTGTTTACTTTTGAGCACTTGTGAAAGAAGAAGGGTAGTATGAGAGACTGAAGAGGAAAAACAGATTTAATAACTGATAAAGCAAGAGGGGTTATCAGTAGCACAGATACAGTAACTAATCTTGAAAATTCAGAGAAACCGTTTTCTGAGATAGGAGGAAAGGAAAATAAAGGACAACATTTTTGAGGTGGACAGGAGATAAGTTTGGGAAAGAGGCAGTTTTGCCAAGAGTAGGGGGAAATGGGATAGGGAGGAGGAGGAGTCCTATCAGCAGTTGGAGTTCCTGAATTGGGCGTGCAAAGGGCTTAGAATACCCCATATGTAACATGTTGATATAGAGGTCAACAAGAGAGACTAAGTAAGGAGTTCATGATGGCTCAAATAATTGCAGTTTTGGACTTTTTCCAGCAATTCACAGCATCCTTTGAGTAAGGGTAGAAAGGCAAACCGGATTGTTTATCCATAATTGACAAAGTAAGAACACTTCAAATGTTACTAAATAAAAGTTGCCCCCGATAAGGTGGTGAAGATGATGATTTTATAGAAAAAAAAAATAACGACACAAACTTAGTCTCTTTTAGTTTTTAACTCAGTTGTTTATTTGCCAAGAAGTTTGACCAGTTCTGTGAGTAACTAGATTATTGGGACAGTTCAAAATTAAAAAGACAAGTGATAAAAATTAAACTTATATCTATAACTCAGCTGAACTGTTGATCATAATGCTTCTAAAGAGGGAAAAAAGAAAAAAAGCCGTTTTTTTTTTTTTTTTTAAATCAAGTCAGGAAATGGGGAACGTATTTAAAATTTTCCACCTAAACGGAATGAACAATACTATTTTAAAACAAAGATGAGCACTGCAGAGTATTTTGAAACTCAGTCTCCCTAGCCAAATGGAGTATTGCAATATTTTTTTTTTCCTGATGTGTAAACGTGTTAAATGCAATGGCTTCCCTATTTGAAACCCTCCAGTGGTTTCCCATTATACTTAGAATAAAAGTCCAAAGTCTTCACCATGGCTATAGAGACCTGCTAACTCTGTATGCTACCTCACCCTCCAAATTACTTTCATGTTACCCTCGTGGCTCACTGTTCTGCAGTCATACTGGCCTCCGCTCTACTGGGCATGCATTTTCCCCTTCTTTAGAGCCGTTCTTGATTCTGTCTTCTACTAAGCATTCTCTTTCTGGCCTCTGCTAAATGTTACCCTTTCCCTAAAATTTTTCTTTATCTCCCTAACCAGTCTAAGTAATTCTCCATCATTGAACCTACTTTATTTCCTTTATAATAACTTACCACAATTATACATTTTTTTGTTTTTATACATTTTAAAAATATCTTTCCACCTAAAAAGAGAGTTTCCTGAGGATAGGCACTACATGTTTTTTTCACCACTTGTACTGAGGCTTCACTTAATAACTCCTCAAATGTTTGTTGAATGAATTAATGGTTTCTGAGTAATAAGTGCTTTATGTACATTCTCTGATTTAATCCTCACAAAAGGTAAGATGTTATTATAATTCCTGCATTACAAATAAGGAAACTGTACCCCACAAATATATACAATCATTATTTGTCAGTTAAAAATAAAATTTAAAATAAAAACAAATAAATTGGGACTTAGAGTAGGGTTACCTAGCACCCCAAACTTAGGGCTCCGTGACCATAAAATCTTCATCCCTCTACCACATTTCCCTGTCATCTCATTAATAGCTTAAATTCTTTCATACGTGTGTTTTAAAGTAAGAGAGAATGACATTTTAAATGCTTAGAGCATGCTTTTCTTGCCCTTTTTTTTTGAGATGGAGTCTCGCTCTGTTGCCCAGGTTGGAGTGAAGTGGTATGATCTCGGCTCACTGCAACCTCTGCCTCCTGGGTTCAAGTGATTCTCCTGCCTCAGCCTCCTGAGTGACTGGTATTACAGGCACCCACCACCACACCTGGCTACTTTTTGTATTTTTAGTAGGAACAGGGTTTCATCACGTTGGCCAAGCTGGTCTTGAACTCCTGACCTCAGGTGATCTGCCTGTCTCGGCTTCCCAGAGTGCTGGGATTACAGGCGTGAGCCACCAGGCCCGGCCTTTGTACTTTCTATATAGTAGTTACATCTATGGAAATTAAAAATTGAAGAGTAGGGTGGTTTTTAGTTTCACTTTTGAAGATTGAATCGTATTTAAATTATATCTGTGTTGTTTACTGCAAATAAGAAGTTACTTGTGTTGGTTATGTTTGGCCTAAATAGAAAGAAAATAAATTATACCTGTGGTAATATTTTTACATTTTTTCCTTTCCATGTGGCATATTTGTGGATATGAGTGGCTAATTTCCCAAGATTATAACAAGTTGATTCTTATTGTACAAAGTAGTTGAATTTGAAACTTTCACTGTGTAATTATATCTGTATATGATGACTTGAAGGCTAAGAAAGCAATTTAACCTGATTTCTATATGGATAGTTGAGAGTGTGTTCAGTATTTGAGGAGAATGATTGTTGCTGCTTCTGCTGCTTCTAACAGAAATATAGGATATCATAGTCAAAATTGACTTTTAAAGTTATATTTAGGTTGTTCCAATTTAATTAACATGACTTCTTTGCCGTCAAAAAATAGAGTACAGAATGCAGCTGCTACACAATTGAACTATATGGGATAAATACTGGCTTGAATCACTGGACAGGATTCAGTGTTAGAGGAAAAATTTTAGAGCTTTCCTGTCACACCTACACAATGGACTGAAAATTTTCCCTTTTGTTTTTATATATGTTTACCTTTTAATTATTGCTTCATCTTAGTAATATACATTTTAAATAAGTGTCATCTTGAATGGTACAACTTTTGGACTAGTTTTGTTTGAGAGTGTGTGCATACTTTTTTTTTTTTGAAAAAGACAATATAAATAGGTTTTTAGACATTTTGACACTTGTCTCTTTGTGTGTGTGTATGTTTTTCTCCTTTGGCGTTCATGGTTTTGTGGCGAAAATTGTATGTGCAGTGAGGCAGGGTATTTCTAAGTGATTTTTTTTTTTTCTTCTGAGATGGAGTCTCACTTTGTTGCCCAGGCTGGGGAGTGCAGTGGTGCCATCTCAGCTTACTGCAGCCTCCGTTTCCCAGGTTCAAGTGATTCTCTTGCCTCAGACCCCTGAGTACCTGAGATTACAAGCGTGTGCCACCATGCCCAGCTACATATTCCCTCTCCCTCCCTCCCTCCCTCCCTCCCTCCCTTCCTCCCTCCCTCCCTTCCTTCCTTCCTCTCTCTCTCTCTCTCTCTCTTTCTTTTTTTTTTTTTTTTTTGTAGAGACGAGGTTTTGCCATGTCAGACAGGCTGGTCTCAAACTCCTGACCTCAAGACTCCCAAAGTGCTGGGATTACACGTGTGAGCTACCGCGTCTGGCCTCTGATTGAATTTTATTCTCTTCCCACAGTGTAGGAATTCTCTTACAGGGAAAACAATTTTAGTCCAAATCTTATCTTGATTGTGGTCAGGATTTGATTCTCACAAAATAATAAAATGTTGTTAATCCAGTACAGGAATTGGGTATTTTAACTAGAGTATGGTTTGTGCATTTGATTGATGATCACTTTACACAATTTGCATACCAAACATTTTGCTAAGCCAACTATCAGCAAGATTCTGTGTGTATTTTTTATATATGAATAATTGATACTAAATACTGAGTTTTATTTGTCAAAAACAAGTATTTACAACAAAGTGTTTACATTTAAAAGTTATAACATTATTATTAGCTTTCAGGATACTGTGTTTTATGCTTTTCACTATTTTGAAATGACATTATAATGTAAACTTTCTTCCCTGGTTGATTTCAGAACTTGTTTGTTATAATTCACCTTCCTTGTAATTCTAAATCTATTATGGTTTTAGTTGTAATCTTAACCAAGGAATAATTTTTATTGACCACCTCCCTTTGAACAGATTTATTCACTAATATCAGTTACTTTGCAAGTAATATCAGTTACTTTGGTTAGGATGATTAAAATGTCTAATTAAAATTTGAGCCAAGGCCAGAATATTTGATTTTAGAGTTTTAGATAAATCAGAGATACTTAAAAATCAACTTTTTCTCAGCCTTACACTGGGAGGCTCTGAGGTAGTTACAAAGGAAGCAAAAGAAGTGGTTCTGTCCTCAAGATAATGGAGGAGGTAGGAGGACAGAAAGATACTTACATTTCTTAAATATTTAGAGTAACCTAGAAAAATTGATCTAGAAAGACTTTGTGAAAACTATCTTTATTTAATTAATTTATTTATTTATTGAGATGGAGTTTCGCTCTGTTGCCTAGGCTGGAGTGCAGTGGTTTGATCTTGGCTCACTGCAACCTCCCACTTCCCAGGTTCAAGCGATTCTTCTGTCTCAGCCTCTCGAGTAGCTGGGATGACAGGCATGCACCACCAGGCCTGGCTGATTTTTGTATTTTTAGTAGCAATGGGGTTTCACCATGTTGTTCAGGCTGCTCTCAAACTCCTGACCTTAGGCAGTCCACCCGCCTCAGCCTTCCAAAGTGCTGGGATTACAGGCATGAGCCATTATGCTGAGCTGTGACAAATATCTTAAACAAAATTTTGAAGAAATTAGAGAAGCAGCCAGGGGAATGCAGATGGCATATGAGAGAAGTTAAAATGCTTTAAAATGTATGGTACATAGTATTTTAATGGGTGATGAGAAAGTTTTAGTAGCTAAGGTTTTGTTGAATTTAAGTAGATCAGATCTTCAGAAACCAGAGGAGCAGTATACTGGGAAGGTTGGAGGGTTTTTTTGATGTAGGATTTTTGTTATTTTGTTTTTATTTTAATTTTATTTTAAGAAAGATGGCACCTGTGAATAAGAAAGTTTAGAATAAAAATAGGCTAGAAGCAAAACTGCTAGAAAGAAAGCTACTGTGCTGTGATGTAACAGTGCTGTATTGGTTAGGTCCATGCTAGTGTTACGAGTGTAGAAATAGTGAAACCAGAAGTAAGAGTGCACAGAGTCAGATTTCAGCATTAATGGTACCTCTAAAGGCATGTAATCAGTCCTTTTAAAAATACTACAATAATTTAGCAGTTAATTTTTACAAATGACTTAGTGTTTTTCAGAAAATAAGTCAAACCATAAGTAATAATTTCTGAACTTTTAAATACTGTAACACAAATAGCACTAAACCCTCAGCAAAGCCACATTTTGATGTTTATGCTTTTTATTGTGATAGGACACTGAAAATGTGTATGAGGAGAAGAATGGTTTAATGCCTTTTTCCAGGATGTGTTTACATGAAAATTTCTGTTTATGTTGTATCTACATGAGCACATGGTAGTCTTCCACGAAGTAAGGTTAAAGGGGAAATGACAGCCTGCTGTTTCTTTTGGCTCTTGTACTAAGGTGGTCAGCCTTCTGACTCTTATCTGAACCAATCAAATGTTCAGTACTGCTAAAACAAAGATTTTTATTCCTGGCTTTCCCTGTTATTCTTTCCTAAAATTGACTAGTCATTCCCATTTTAGTGATTTTACTAAACAAAAAAGTTACAATGTTGTAAACTAATAGTTCAAGTTTAAAAAATCAGTTTTAAAAAAATGCTACATACTGAAAATATGTATAGCAAGGTTCATTTGATTTTTAAGGATTTCAGTACAATTTGTTAGTTATAATACTACCCTTTTTGCCCTTGTAATTTCTAATAAATAGAAATACTGAGATGTGTTCCTTAATACTTACTTACCCCAAATTATCTGCAAACAATGCATTAATTTAATTTGGCTGGATTCCTACCTTGAATCCTTGGCTGTAGGTAAATTCTATTTTCAAAAAAACTGCTTGAAAATAAGATTAATATCTTCATTTACTAAAACTTAATAGCACTGTTCTTAGTAACTGACACCTGGTATTTACCTTGAGCATAAAGTGGAAGTAGCAATGTGACTAGTTGATGTAATAATGACAACATGATTCTAACATTAGTCTGTTCATTTTTGTGCACAGTATTATTCTAAGTATTTCTCTGATTCTTGGAAGGAACTTAGTAACATTTGAGAAGCCAGTAGCAGTTTATATTTGTATTGCTAGCTGGACAAATCAATATTAATTATAATTCATATACCAGTTACTCTATGAATTTTGCTATAAAAGTATGGATTAGGAAATATCTACAGACAGATCTTGAAAATATGGACTTCCATTTATATATAATAGTATTTATGGATTTTCCCCACTGTACATAATGCCTTCAGAAATAAAAGTAAAATAATGAATTATTTTAAATATTAACTTTAACCTACTTTTAATCTACCTGATACAACAGTTCCTATTTTTAAAATAAAGCTGTGCTATTTATATTAGTTATGAATAATTCCTTTCTTCTGGAAAGAAAAAACACATCTTGGAAGTATTCAGAGTGGTATTGTATGTTACCTAATTGAAAAGTCCCTCTCTGGGAGAAGTATGATTAAGTAAACTGATAATATTCTATTATCCTACATTTGTGTGTGATGAGCTGAAAGCAGATACATTATTCTTTTTTTCCAGTAGGAGTAGCGATAGTTATATTTTCAATGGAAACTTTAAGGATTAGTAATTGTTTAGCTTTTAACATGGAAATTTTTTTTTTTTTTTTTTTTTTTGAGACTGAGTCTCACTCTGTTGCCCAGGCTGGAGTACAGTGGCATGATCTCAACTCACTGCAACCTCTGCCTCCTGGTTCAAGTGATTCTTCTGCCTCAGCTTCCCGAGTAGCTGGGACTACAGGCGTGAACCACCATGCCCAGCTAATTTTTCCATTTTTAGTAGAGATGGGGTTTTACCATGTTGGCCGGGCTGGTCTCGAACTCCTGACCTCAGGTGATCCTCCCACCTCACCGTCCCAAAGTGCTGGGATTATAGACGTGAGCCACCGCACCCGGCCGACCATGGAAAATTATAGCCTATCTTTAACTACGTTGAATAGAGGCTTGTGAAGCACCTTTGATGGGTTTTGCAATTACATTGATGAGAAAATAGATTTATAACATTATGATGGCATTTCTGCCAATGTTAAAGCACTGCTGATAGGCAGATAAGCCTATCAGTGCAAGTATACAGGCCTGCACTGCTCCCAGAAGGCCAGGTAACATCTATTTCATGAAGCAGTCTGTCAGGGTAGGTATATTGCATTTTAAAAGTTTAAAAAACATTATAAAACCCACTCAAACTACCTTCAGCAAGTAAAGGCAAAGTATTGAAAAATTGCGGGGTTTCTTATGTAACAGGACCGATACGAAGTTTAGAACCTGGAACTAGAAGAGCACGAGGCAACTTACTTTCTTCCATAATTTCCCTCTTTCTTCCCTTGCCTCCTTCCGCCACCTTCCTGCCATCCCTGTTTCCTACGTATTCCTTGGTAATGTCAACATCATAAGCCCAATTTTTTGTAAACTAGTGAACTCTAGGATTCATCTTTATTACCAAAACTCTTAAATCGTATCTTCTATAAATGCATATTTTTTGGTTGGCATGTAGTGTAAATACAGCTTGGGGGGCCTATCTTAGGAGACTGGAAAGGGAGCAGCTAAACAGAAACTGCCTGTTTACTGGAGCTGTAGGTAATCCTGACCACCCTGCACTAGCACTTTCTGATCCTGTTACCTTCTAGCTACCCCCACTCGCTTCAGCGACAAAAAAAGAGATTATGGCATACATTTTGAAAGTCTCCCAGAAATACTGCATGAATAAACACTAATTTTTCTTGAGCTGAAAAGTCACAATACCTTGATACTATAAAAAAAAGAAAGCTTTTCTAAACATACAGAATATTTAAACTTTAATGTCACAGAAAACAGAAAAAGAAAAAAGCATAATAACACATGTACTGATACTACATGGTTTTTCAGTATAAGACATGGAGGAATTTCATAGTAGCAAAAGTAACTTCTACTAAAGTCAGCTTTCCAATACAGATTTTTTCTTGAGGTTTTTATTTTATTTTATGTATTTATGTATGTATGTATGTATGTATTTTTGAGACGGAGTTTCGCTCTTGTTGCCCAGGCTGAAGTGCAATGGTGTGATCTCGGCTCATTGCAACCTCTGCCTCCCAGGTTTAAGCAATTCTCCTGCCTTAGCCTCCCGAGTAGCTGGGATAATAGGTGTGCACCACCACGCCTGGCTAATTTTTTTTTTTTTTTCAGTAGAGACGGGGTTTCACCATGGCCAGGCTAGTCTTGAACTCCTGACCTCAGGTGATCGGCCCACCTTGGCCTCCCAGAGTGCTGGGATTACAGGCGTGAGCCATCGCGCCTGACCTATTTTATTTTATTTTATTTTTTTGAGACAAGAGTCTTGCTCTGTCGCCCAGGCTGTAGTGCAGTGGCGATAATCTTGGCTCACTGCAACCTCCACCTCCCAAGTTCAAGCAATTCTCCTCCCTCAGCCTCCTGAGTAGCTGGGATTACAAGCGCACGCCACCATGCTCGGAAAATTTTTGTATTTTTTTTAGTAGAGTTGGGGTTTCACCATGTTGGCCAGGCTGGTCTCGAACTCCTGACCTTGTGATCCGCCTGCCTCGGCCTCCCACAGTGCTGGAATTACAGATGTGAGCCACCGTGCCAGGCCTCCTCAGGTTTTTAAAATGACTGTTATTTTTTAAAAGTTAACATGTGCATCATAGATAACTGAAAAACAAGGAAGCAAGGAACAAAGTCATCCATAATTACAAGTAGTTTACAGTTTGATGGTCCTTCTAGGTCCTGTGTGTGTATACACGATATAGGATTTTAATAATGAAAGAAGTGGGATAGTAGAGTGAATGTGCCTGGTCCACTGGATCATCTGTCAAAAGAAACTAAGGGGAACTTGCCTCTTCTGCAGGATACGTTGAAAATGTCCCATTTCAACCATAAAATGCTCTTTAACCAACCACAGCGTTAAGTAGATTACAGAACAATAATGCTTTTCCCAGCATGGGGCAGATGGGTGATCTGACCTATTTATTTCTGTTTATCTTAGTGGCTTCCTTGAAGCTATATGGAAAAATAACCCACGTTTCAAATTTCACTAGGGGAATGACTTGAGTACCTTAAAGTACAGTATTAGACATGAAACACACACACATACACCCCCCTCATGTATTGTCTCATGGCAGTTAGGAATCATAATCAGATGACCTGCTTCCAGACTCCTCCAAGCCAGTTCCTTTACACCACTCTTCAAAACCAAGCAGGCTCATTTATCTTTGCTAAGGATTTAGTTCAGTCATGGCTTCATTTCTGTTTTGGATTTAAATAATTATCTTGCCTGGTAGCAGCAGTATGATAAGGAGTGAATTTGAGATTTAGGCTGTGAATGTTCATTGTATTTCTTACAATTAACTCCTTTAATCTCTCTGCTTCACTATTTTTATAAAATAAGGCCAGTAACTCCAGAGTGCTTTTGAGGATTCTGGTACATAAAATACGAAGGTCTATATGAAAATGTTAAGTTAGTAAAAATACTTCTCATTTGCCAGGAATTTTAAAATGCCATTATATTTGAATAAGCCAATAAAAAGACCTTTAGAATTGTAACCCACAGCCATCCTTAGACATAGAGACCTTTGCTAGGATTCCTCCCTTTTCTCCAAAAATTATTCTTGTGTGGTGAGGCCTCCCTGAGTTGAGAGCTCAACTCATTGGACCCTGTAACAGTTAAAACTTCTAGGTTCTGAGACGTAACTTCCATATCTTCAGAAGATAAGGAGACCTATATATTGAATTGTCTCCAACCTCTTTTGTGGTAGATGAGCTGGGAAGGAAGTGGAGGAGGTGGGTCTTGAAATAGCTAAGCTGTTTCCTGCTTAGTCACTCCTGCTGACAAATTTCTCTCCTGTTGGAGAGTAACTGGGTGGATCTTGTGCCTTACAGGTTTCTCAAACCAATGTGAGACTTTTTTTCACTTTGAGAACTGGCTGTTGCCAGTTAATTACTTTCTTTTAGCCTTAGTCAGATCTAAAATGTGACCTTTTGTACAGTCAGGATATTACACTTTTCTGATAGATAATATTAAATCATTTCATGAAGACTAGACTGCCTCATCTGTGAAATTGTAAAATTATTTATTTGAATTTATTGTGTTTAAAATAAATTTTCTTTGGATAGTTCTCAAATATTTCTTTTGTAAGCTGTATATAAAAATTAATTCAGTGTTTATATAAGAATTTTGCTGTTTTAAGCAAAAAGAACAAATCTGGAGGCATTACATTACCTAATTTCAAACTAGACTGTAAGGCAATAGTCACCAAAAATATCATGGTACTGGCATAAAAACAGGCACATAGATCAGTGGAACAGAATAGAGAACCCAGAAATGAACTCAAATACTTACTGCCAACTGATCTTCGACAAAGCAAACAAAAATATGAAGTGGGGAAGGGACACCCTGTTCAACAAATGGTGCTGCTACATGTAGGAGAATGAAACTGGATCCTCATCTCCCACTTTATACAAAAATCAACTCAAGATGGATTAAGGACTTACATCTAAGACCTGAAACTATAAAAATTCTAGAAGACAAACTTTGGAAAAACCTTTCTAGACATTGGCTTAGGCAAGGATTTCATGACCAAGAACCCAAAAGTAAATGCAATAAAAACAAAGATAAATAGCTGAGACTTAATTAAACTAAAGAGCTTTTGCACAGAAAAAGGAACAGTCAGCAAAGTGAACAGACAACCCACAGAGTGGGAGAAGATCTTCACATTCTGTACATCTGACAAAGGACTAATATCCAGAATCTACACCAAACTCCCATCAGCAAGAAAAAAAAAACAATCCCATCAAAAAGTGGGCTAAGGACATGAATAGACAGTTCTCAAAAGAAGATACACAAATGGCCAATAAACATATGAAAAAATGCTCAGCATCACTAATGATCAGAGAAATGCAAATCAAAACCATAATGCAATCCCACCTCACCCCTGCAAGAATGGCCATAATCAAAAAAATGAAAAAACAGTAGATGTTGGCATGGATGTGATGAAGAGGGAAGACTTCTACACTGCTGGTGAGAATGTAAACTAGCACAGCCACTATGGAAAACAGTGTGGAGATTCCTTACAGAACTAAAAGTGGAACTACCATTTGATCCAGCAATCCTACTACTGGGTATCTACCCAGAGGAAAAGAAGTCATTATATGAAAAAGATACTTGCACACATATGTTTGTAGCAGCGCAACTTGCAATTGCAAAATCGTGGGACCAACCCAAATGTCCATCAGTCAACGGGTGGATAAAGAAACTGTGATATATATATATAAAATAGAATATATATATTATATATATATAAATATAATAGAATACTACTTAGCTATAAAAAGGAGTGTATTAGTGGCATTTGCAACGACCCGGGTGAGATTGGAGACTATTATTCTAAGTGAAGTAACTAACTCAGGAATGGAAATCCAAACATCGTATGTTCTCACTCATATGTGGGAGCTAAGCTGTGCGGGATGCAGAGGCCTAAGAAAGACACAGTGGACTTTGGGGACTCAGGGGAAAAGGGTGGATAGGGAGTGAGGGATAAAAACGACCACAAATTGGGTGCAGTGTATACTGCCTGCTCAGGTGATGGGTGCACCAAAATCTCACAGATCACCACCATAGAACTTACTCATGTAACCAAATATCACCTGTTCCCCAATAACCAATGGAAATTTTTTAAAATTTAATTAAAAAAAAAAAGAATTTTGCCACTTTAACTTCTTTAAAAAAAAAAAAAAAAAAAACTTAAGGGACTTTCTAAGTTCCGGATATCTTTTAGGGAGCTGAATTGCCATCTTAAACTGTGGTCTGTTTCATTATGATGGATGTTTTGGACATGACTTGGGAAATGTGCAAATTAAGCCTACTCCTCCTTGCTTTTGTTAAAGAATTTTTATTCTCAGACACGACAGTATCAAAAGCCAAATGAAATTATATCATATCGCAAATATTTGTGCTCATTTTCTCAGCAGTTAGAATTTTAAAGCCTATTTTATTATGTATTTAATTGCCTTTCATCCTGTGTTCATGAATATTTTTCTTTAGGTTTAGCCTTTCTATATGTTTTGCATCTTAGAAATTCTTTTCCCAAGCCAGTAATTGACATTGAATACAAAATTACTTTTCTCAAAATTCAGTGAGCAATGAATACGTTGGTTTTTTCCCTAATCAACAGTCTTTAGTTGTTTGTTTATTGTCTGTTGAATTAGAGAAAAAAATGTCTACAGTGTTTCTACCGTAAGTTATTTTAAGTCTAAGAGTTTGGTCTTTGCCTTACCTGCTCATGTCTAGCTCCATTTTGATTCCAGTCTACTATTTTTCCCAAAACTTCCCTATATTCCAAGATTCATTACTCTTTAAACACACTATGCTTTTTTGCTTTCAAGGTGCTTAGAACAGTTCACACTGTCTTAGTGCGCCCCCCATGATCTTTTATTTGGAATAATTACAACACTTTGTATTTATCTTATGGCATTTACCATATTCTCCCTTGTTGTTTGGTAATTTTTAATCTATTGGTCTTTTACTAGAATGTAAAGTCCTTGAACAGAGCATGTTGTAATCTGACCAGTTCCAGTGCTTTAACATAGAAGGTGAGCTCTAGTTGTGTGGCAGGCACATTTATCTGTCATTCACACTTGTGTCAGCATTTGCAGATTTATTAATATCTAACCCATATCGAGAAGATGCAAAGCTCATCCTCCAGGGTCAAAGCAGAACAGATCCATCTTCATTTTATTTTGAAAATTTTCAAACATGAAGAAAAGTTGAAGAAATTGTCTGGCGCACACTCATATACATATCACCTAGATTCTATAATTAAGCTTTTGCTCTATTTATTTTGTCACTTATCTTTCCATTTCTGGATATAATAAGAAATATATATTTGGCCTCTGCCCCCATTTCTTGGCACACAGCTTCTAGAATCTTAAAGTGATAAGTGTCTTTTTGTATGTGAATGAGGGAACTAATGGCTGGGGGAGCTCCTGGATAGCCTCTGTTTAGGGGCTGATAGCCCAGGGTAACCAATCATGTGTTTATAGAGTTGGAACTTTCAGCCTACCCCCTTAACCTCTAAAGGGGTGGAGAGGGACTGAAGGTTGAGCTGTTCTCTGAAGGCCAGTGATCTCATCAGTTGTGTTTTTGTGATGGGTCTTCAATTTAGCTGCTCTTCTGTCTCTGTCTCATAAACACACACACACACACACACACACACACAGATACATATACCTCTACAGTTGACACTTGAACAACTCAGGGATTTGTGATGCTGTCTCTCCCTGCCTGCCCCCCCCCCCCCCCCGCCGCAACATTTGAATATTCAGGTATAACTTTTGACTGCCCCAGAACTTAACTACAGATAGTCTGCTGTTGACCAAAAGCCCTATCAATAATATAGTCAGTTAACACATATTTTGTATGCTATACGTATTATATATATTATATTCATTTTGTTTTGTTTCGTTTTTTGTTTTTTTGAGACGGAGTAACCAGGCTGGAGTATAGAGTGCAATGGTGTGATCTCAGCTCACTGCAACCTCCACCTGCCCAGTTCAAGCAATTCTCCTGCCCCAGCCTCCTGAGTAGCTGGGATTACAGGCGCCCACCACCACCACGCCCAGCTAAATTTTGTATTTTTAGTAGAGATGGGGTTTCACCATGTTGGCCAGTCTGGTCTCAAACTCCTGACCTCAGGTGATCTACCCACCTTGGCCTCCCAAAGTGCTGGGATTATGAGCGTGAGCCACTATGCCTGGCCAATACGCTGTATTCTCTCTCTTTTTTTGGAAGATCAAAGTTTATTTACTATCTGCATACAAAAACATATTGCACATCAAACAACCGAAACTAGAAAAAAAAAGATACTCTACTGAAGACTAGTGTGTAGTTTATATAGAATAAACCTTCTGGAAATTAATCTTTTCAGTAGTTCCGGTTATGTCTGAATGGACATGACTAATTCAGCTTAGTGTTTTAACTAAAGCTATGTTTGATGTTTAAATACTGTGCACTTTAATAAATAAACCAAACAAAACCTCAAGGTAGAACAGTCACTGCCAAATATCACACAGTGTCCCTGCAGATGAGAGTTTAACAAATGTATTCCACTGGTCTGCAGATTTTCCACTACATACAGCTCTTAAAAAACACGTTAAAACAGACCAGTTCCTAGACTAAACTAATGAAGAAATTACAATTCAGTGCACAATATTTTAGACTGCGTTTTATTCTAGTTTTCCTCAGATGAAGAAGTGGTTGCATATTAAAAATGTTACAAAAGCAGCCAGTGCTTTGATAAAGAATGTTACGTTGGGGATCCCACCCCACCCACCACCCCCCATCTCTGCCATATTTTGAAAACAAAATAACATTTCCTATAGCCAGCAACTTTTTAAAAATTTACATATACTATTCTCAAGGCATATCTGATGATATATTTTATAACACAGTAGGTGTCAAAGTATGTTTAACATATGATTTATTCAGGATCCCTCCCCTTTTTGAATTCCAAATGGTGGAACTGAAAGTGTGATGTAAAGATTGGCAATCCATATTCTATCTTTGGCAAGCTGGTACAAGCATTATTGTACATGTAATATAAAAGAACTGTAAACTAGGACTTCTTCGGTTTATGAAACACCATTGAGGACTGCTGCTTCTTGACTGTTTTCTTCTTTTAAGGTATTAATCTTGTCTTCTCCCAGAGTATGCTGTAGCAATGTCATTGCCAGAAGCACTAGTTGGGCTATTTATTGCCTTTTCTGAAGGACCATGCTCTTCAATCACATCTTTTGCTTAGCCCATTTTCAGTAATTGAAGCTGTATCAGATTCAGTCATTCCATCCATCAGAACAGCATCTTCGTCAGTCCTTCGTCTATGAGACCTCATATGACGATTAGTACTGTGATGAGATTCGCTGGCATCAGTGTCTGCAGTCTCATCTGATTCTGTATTATCAAGTAAGCTGTATGGATTGCTGTCTGGATCTTTGAGCACAGAAATGATGGAGGATTTGCCACCATGTGGTCCACCACGACCTTGACCCCCTGAAACACTTTGCATCTTCCTCCTGGGTGTCTCCTGCTGTCACGCTGATGTCGGCTGTCTCAGTCATCATCTCCTGCCAATGACCAATCACTCAGCTTGTCTTTACCCTCAGATTCTATTTCAGAGGGTTTAGACAGCTCAGAATTTGTACTATAACTGGAGGTGTAATTAGGGCCCCGACAACCTCTGCCTCTTCCACTATAAGACCTAGAACCAATCTCTTGTAACTGCTCATCAATCTGTAGGCGTTCCATTCTTAGCTGTTTTACTTCCTTTAGATAAGCAATATGGTACTCTAAAAGAACTTGCACATTTCCAATGGTTTCTTTAGTGCCAACAGATACAAATGGAATCATACCGTCTTCTCTGGGTAGTTTATTTTCACTATCCCCTTCAATTCTCACCTGAACTGTATCAGATTTGTCTACTATTTCTTGAATAACTTTGCCGTTTTTTTCCAATTACTTTTCCAGTGAGGTTCTTAGAAGCCTGAATAAAATCCTGCACAAATTCCAAGAAACCTCTAGCCTTTTTTACAGCATCAGCACTCTCTCTATAGATTCTTAATGTTTCAGTGTCTTCATCTAGCTCAATGGCGGTAACTTCAGGAACCTTCCTAGCTTGCTGAATGTTACTACCATGTGTTCCTATTGCCACCTCCATTAAATCTTCTCTCACAACAAATTCCTCATGAAAAGCTGCTGCAAGTTGTACTTAATTTGTCATTGATTTTGCAGTTGCTTCCTTTTGGGTTGTGATAATTTCACACATATTGAATGCAGGCACTATAGCTCTGATCCATGTGTTCGTAATGCATTTCTTAGCAACCACCAGTGTTCTTTTTAGAAGCTGTGTTTTTAAGAGGCAGTGGGACTGCAGCTTTGAGGAGGACTCAAAGATATCTTTTTCTATTAATACAGCACAAACAGCAACATAGATTACAATAGTTTTGGCACCTTCTGCATTGCAGAGGCCCAAATTAAAGGGTTTAAATTTATCTCCAGTATTTAATATAAATGTACTATCACTTTTTTCCTGACCTCATCAACACATTAGACATTATGAATGGTTCCTTGTATATTACGCCCCAATTGGAGTTTCCTTTTTTAACTTATTTTTATGTACCTTTCATTAAAAGGTTGTAGAACATTTTACAGATGCTAATTTTATTTCACAATGCTCCTATAAAAGTTGTAAGCTTTTATTTTCCACTTTAATGGTAAAATAGTTGCAAATGTGTATTTAATTTACTAGATCACCACTTACCATGACAGCTTTCCCTTCTTTTCACTCCTCAGTCCTCCATGACAACTCTGCTAAATAGAATTGTCTGCAGTGATGAAAATGTTTTACATCCTCATGTCCAGTATGGCAGCCACTAGCATTTGAAATAGAACTAGTGTGACTGAGAAACAGAATTATTTCTGTTTCACTAATGGAAAATAAAATATAGTCACGTGTGGTTAGTGGCTACTGTATTGGACAGCACAGCTCTCCAGTCTCCACCATCCCAACAAGCTGCTCTTGTGGTTTACCTCCTAACTGCCAAATCTAGTCAGTATGTTTCTTTGATCTTTCTCTGGCATTTGATTGACTATGTCCTTATTTTATAAACTCTTTCTTTGGCATCTGTGCCTTCACTGTCTCCTGATTCTTAACTTTTCTGTGGTCTTTTCTGTGGATGACATTGATGGTTTTAGATGTCTGCACTTGGCTCTCTTTGGCTCTTACATTCTCTTAAAGCACACGTTAGCTATTCATTGAACATTTACTGAGTATCAGTTTTGTGGTGCTAGGAAGAACTCTCCCTCCTTCAAGAAATTCCCCTGGCCTCAGCTGACATTACTGCTAAAGATTATAAAATCGATCCCTTCCTCACTTCTGTTTATTTCTTCAGAAGTCCAGACTCATGTACTTAACTTCCTGTTGGTAGTTGGTTCTGGCTGTCTCATGAGTGACTCAAGTGACTACTTAGTACTGAACTTATCTCCTCCTAGTACCTTCCCCATTGAAATATATAAAAGTAAAAAACCTTCCACCTATCACTCTTCACATTATCATATATCTACTGCTTCTTCATTACAGTATCCCCCCTTATCCTTAGGGGATACGTTCCAAGATCCTCAGTGGATCCCTGAAACTCAGATAGTACTGAACCCTGTGTATACTATGTTTTACCAATCCAACAACTGAGAGGGCTACTAAGTGACTAACAGGTGGGTAGTAGATAAAAATTGAATATGGGACCAAGGGAGGGCAGGATGAAGCAGGATGGCGCAAGATCTTATCACACTACTCAGAACAGCATGCAGTTTAAAACTTAAGAATTGTTTGTTTCTGGAGTTTTCCATTTAATATTTTTGGACTGCAGTTTATAGCAGGTAACTGAAATCTCAGATAAAGTGGGGACTACTGTACTTGTAAAGCCTCTAATCTCATCTTTCTTTCACACATCTTCTCATATTTATTGTCCTGGCTCTCAGTAGCAGGAACCCAAAGCATAGATTCTTTCTCATTTTTCTCTTCCTGATACATCCAAAGGTTCCAATTTCTACTTGTAGCTCTTTCCCTCTTTATTAATTTATCTGCTGTACTAAGCCACTAGCATTTCCCCCAAACACCATTTCCTTTTCCTTTTCTTTGTTTTCCTAGAGAGAACTTATCAGCTCTAACATCATTTTCTAGTACTCCCTTCTATAGACGAAGTCAGAATAGTTGTTTCTCCTCTTTCCATCATCATCACTATAGCTGCCTTAGATTAAATACTTCCTATGTAGCAGGCACTATTCTGAGTGTTCTGTATTATCTTATTTAATTGTTAAACAGCACAGTCTGGTATAGGTACTGAAACTCAGGCACAAAAGTTAAGAAAACTTTTTTTCTTCTTTCACTTTTGTGTGATTATTTTTGAAAAAAAATTTTTAATAGATTTTATTTTTTGGAGCTGTTTTAAATTTATAGAAAACCTGCAAGAGCATAGAGAGTTCTTATATGCCCCTTCTCCTTACACAGTTTCCCCTATTATTAACATTTTGCATTACTGTGATACGCTTGTTATGATTGATGAACTAATATTGATATATTAATATTAAATAAAGTCCATAGTTTACATTAGGATTCACTCTTTGTCTCCTACAGTTCTGTGAATTGTGGCCAATGCATAATGTATCATTCAGTATCATACCATACAGTCCCATACAGCATAATTTCATCTCCCTAAGAAATGTCCTATGTTCCACTTGTTTGTCCTTTCCCCTTCCCCCTGGCAACTAATGATCTCTTTAGTGTCTATGGGTTTTTGTGTTTTTAATAATCAGAATGTCATATAGTTGGTATCATAGTGTATAACCTTTTCAGACTGACTTCTTTCACTTAAGATTCTTTTGTGTCATTTTGTGGCTTGATAGCTAATTTTTTTTATGAAAAACATTCCATTGTATGAGTGTACTGCAGTTTGTCCATTTATCCATTAAAGAACATCTTGGATGCTTCCAATTTTTGGCAGTTATAAATAAAGTTGATATAAAGATTTGTATGCAGGTTTTTGTATAGACATAAGTTTTCAACTTACTTGGATAAATACCTAGCAGTGGGATTGTTGGATTGTATGGTAAGACAATGTTTTGCTTTGTAAGAAACTGCTGGACTGTCTACCAAAGTGGTTGTACCATTTTGCATTCCCACCAACAATGAAGGAGAGTTCTGTGGCTCTACATTTTTGACAGAAATTGGTGGTGTCAAATTTTTTTGTGGATTTAAATTTAAATTAAATTTAAATTTAAGTTATGGATTTTAAGCATTCTAATAGATGTGTAGTGGTATCTCACTACTTATCATCGTTTTAATTGTCAATTTCCTAATAACAAACGATGTTGAGCATTTTCTCGTATGTTCATTTGCCATCTGAATGTCTGCTTTGGTGAGGTGTTCATTCAGTTTTTTGCCCGTTATATAATTGGGCAAATAATTTGGGTTTCTTATTTTTTTTGTTTGTTTTTTATTTTTTTGTTTTGTTTTGGTTTTTTTGAGACAGAGTCTCACTCTGTAGCCCAGGCTGGAGTGGAGTGGCACGATCTTGGCTCACTGCAACCCCTGCCTCCCAGGTTCAAGCAATTCTCCTGCCTCAGCGTCCCGAGTAGCTGGGATTACAGGCATGCATCACCGTGCCTGGCTAATTTTTTGTATTTTTAGTAGAGATGGGGGTTTCACCATATTGGTCAGGCTGGTCTCAAACTCCTGACCTCGTGATCTGCCTGCCTCAGCCTCCCGAAGTGCTGGGATTACAGGCATGAGCCACCTCACCCGGCCTTCTTATTGTTGAGTTATCAGTTCTTTGTATATTTTGGATACCAGTTTATCACATACATGTTTTGCAAAGATTTTTTCCCAGTCTGTAGCTTGTTTGTTCATGCCCTTAACAATGTCTTTCACAAAGCACAGGTTTTTAAATTTTAATGAAATCCAATATATTGGGTTTTTTCTTGGATTGTCTTTGATGTTATATTTAAAAGTCATCACCAAACTCAAGATCACCTAGATTTTTTCCTCTGTTACCTTCTATAAATACTACAGTTTTGCATTTATATTTAGGTCTATGATCCATTTTGAGTTAACATATTTTTGAAAGTATAAGATCTGTGTCTAGATTATTTATTTTGCATGTAGATAGATATCCAGTTTTTCAAGCACCGCTCAACTCATTGAAGTTCAATGAAGTCTTGAACTTAACTGTCAAGTTGAAGACTGTCGTTTCTCCATTGAATTACTTCTGTGCTCTGTTTTTAAAGTTCAGTTCACTGTATTTGTATCGGTCGGTATCTGGACTGTCCTGTCCTTGATTTGTCTGTTCTTCTGCCAATGGCATACAGTCTTGATTACTGTAACTTTACAGTAAGGTGTTTTGTTTTTTGTTTTGAGACAAGATCTCACTCTGTCACCCAGACTGGAGTACAGTTGCACGATCTCGGCTCACTGCAACCTCTGCCTCCCAGGGTCAAGCAATTCTTCTGCCTCCACCTCCTGAGTAGCTGGGACTACAGACAACGCCACCATGCCCAGCTAATTTTTTATTTTCAGTAGTGATAGGGTTTTACCATGTTGGCCAGGCTGGTCTCAAACTCCTGACTTTAGGTCATCTGCCCGCCTCAGTCTCCCAAAGTGCTGGGATTACAGGTGTGAGCCACCTTTACAGTAAGTTTTGAAATTGGATAGTGTCAGTCTTTTGACTTTTTCCTTTTTTTCTTCAATATTATATTCAGTATTATGGGTTTTCTGCCTTTGTGTATGAACTTTAAAATCAGTTTGTCAATATTCACAAAATTAATTACTGAGATTTTCATTGAGACTGAAATTTATGTAGGTCAAGTTGGGAAGCACTTGTATTTTAACAGTATTGACTCTTCCTGTCAATTCTTGGACTATCTCTCTATATCTTATTTATATGTTATGTATATTTATATTAATATATATAGTTTATCTTTTATTTATGTTCTATTTATTTGTATCTTCTTTCATGAGCATTTTATAGTTTTCCTCATATAAATCTTGTATGTATTTTGTTAGACTCAAACTTAAGGGGTTTTGTCAGTGCTAATATAAATGGTGTTGTGTTTTAATTTCAAATTCCATTTGCTCATTACTGGTATGTAGGAAAGCAATTAATTGACTTTTGTATATTAAAAGATCCTGTGTCCTGCAACCATGCTATAATCACTTATTAGTTCCAGTGGATTTTGTGTGTTATTTAGAAGTGTGTTGTTTAATCTCCACATATTCTGAGATTTTTCAGCTAGCTTTCTGTTGTTGAGTTCTAATTTAATTCCATTGTGATCTGAAAGCATACTTTATATGATACCTATTATTTCAAATTTAAGGTTTATTTTATGGCCCAGAGTGTTGTCTAACTTGGTTAATAGTCCATGAGAACCTGAGAATAATATATAAAGTTCAAAACAGGTTTCACTGGACCCGAATCAGAATGTCCAGTGCAGGGCTGCATTTCCTCTGGAGGCTCTAGGGAAAATATATTTCCTTGCGTTTCCCAGTTTATAGAGGCCGCCACCTTCCCAAGTAGCTGGGATTACAGATGCGTGCCACCACGCCCAGCCAATTTTTTATATTTTTAGTAGACATGGGGTTTTGCCATGTTGGCCAGGCTAATCTGGAACTCCTGACCTCAAGTGATCCACCCGCTTCCACCTCCCAAATTGCTAAGATAACAGGTGTGAGACACCACACCTGGCCACTAAACAGAATTTGTTATCTGATCATGATTCAAACAAAGAATCTAAAGTTAGGGGCTCAGAAACTTTTTTCTTCCAAACAAATAAATGAACAAAGTCATTGATACCTCTTCCCTAGCCTTTGTTCTTATTCTGATCTCTAGTCTGATGTCCTTTGATTAGACTGCCTTACACTTCTGCATTCAGTAATGTGGTATGTCAATGTTTTCCTTCTCATTCAAGTTGTCAGCAGATCTCAAGGATAGCAGTTTAAGTGGCCTCTGGTAATAGTGACAATGCAAGGCCTAGAAAGGTTCTGCTGTGATATTGTGTCTCTCTTTTAGATGTTAGTGTCATAACTCTGCCAACTCAGTCAGCTAAGTATTTGGCTAGTTATTTTCATTCTCAGCTAACCAGAATGTGTTTTACCTTTTAGGTTTACCGACAAGACTGTGAAACTTTCGGGATGGTGGTGAAAATGCTGATTGAAAAAGATCCTTCATTAGAAAAGTCTATACAGTTTGCATTGAGGCAAAATTTACATGAAATAGGTGAGCGGTGTGTTGAAGAACTCAAGCATTTCATTGCAGAGTATGATACTTCCACTCAAGATTTTGGAGAGCCTTTTTAGATTTTTTTGCTCAGACCAGAAAAAAAAAAAAACAGCTTCTAAAAAATTTTTTTCCTGGATTGTGTAAATCCTTAATATATGGAATTTTTGTGATGCAGTGAAATACTTTATGATAGTTGACCACATTTCAATATTAAATAAACATCTAAAATAGTCTGTTTAAAATGTTTAATTAGAATTTTTGTATTTTTTTTTTTTTTTTGTAGAAATGGGGTTTCACCATGTTGGCCAGGCTAGTCTCTAACTCCTGGCCTCAAGTGATCTGCCTGCCTCAGCCTCCTAAAGTGTTGAGATTACAGGCATGAGCCACCGCTCCCAGCCGACATATGATACCATCTGAAAATGTTAGAATTCTAAGTTGTGATTTTATTGACTTGTTGCTTGCTTTTTCTTAGGCTTTGTAACTTGTAATATGTTAAAGTGTACTATCCTAATAAACTGAATACTTTGGTATCTTAGAGAATATTTGCTTTGAGAATAATTATCATTCAATGATAAAATAGAGCACTTAAATCTCTGAGAGATACCTCAGAAAAAAATCCGTTTTTCCAAGTAATGAACTCAATGTCTTCTATTACAATAATCCTGAAACTCCTGACTCTGTCACTGATGTATGAGACTTAAATAATATCATATACAAGACTAACAAATAGAAGAGGCAATTTGAGGTGGAAGATGAGGGATATTTTAAGTTTGGGACTGTAGGAGATCGATCAGGGTGGTAGGAGAAGCTTTAAGGAAAGACGCAAACCAAACCTTCTTGGAAGACTGGGAGGTTTTGCAAAGCTTCAGAGAATAAAGCTGAAGGCAGCTAATTCTCTTCCCCTGAGGCTGAGGGCGAAGAGTAGGTAACAAGGTAGTGTAAAGAAATGTATCTGGATAAGTTTGTTTACGGATGTCCTCCGGAACCCAACCTTTGATCATCCAGCGCAAGACTGCTCCCTGCCAAGGAGGGTGGCAGTGTTAATGACCCACAAATCGTGTTGGCTTCAGGCCTTTGGCATTCTATCTGTACCGAATAAATACAGAATAAATACAAGCAGCGGCTCCAGTTTATCAGGACTGCACTCTCTTTTCGGCTGCGCTAAAGCCAGCAGTCCCCTAGCCATTCTCACGCAAAATACCTGCGTCTGAATACTCCTTTCATCCGTCACTCGGCCAGAGTCTGCGGGACAGACTTGGCAGCAGGTGCCCCCTGTGAGGAACGCCGCAATGGATCACGACGGAACCCCCGAAAACGAAGGTGAAGAGACTGCGCAGTCAGTAAGTCATTGGTGCTCGCTCGGGATTTCCAAGTTCAGGGGAGTACTCAAGCTAGGGTTTCATCATGGTACAACAGCTATCTGCACAACAGAAACAGTATATAAAAGTATTGAAACAACTGCCTAAAGCCAGTGGAGCCTCAGTTTCGCAGGCTCAGTTAAGGGACCTAATGCAAACTGTTGTTTCCCAAAACCCATGGTTCCCAGAAGAAGGCACGCTGGACCTAGAGCTTTGGGAACAAGTGGGGAGAAATCTTAAACGATATCATGCACAAGGGCAATGGGTCCTGGTAACATCTTTAACGTTATGGGCCTTAGTTAAGGCTGCTTTGGTCCAGCTGTACATGGAAGAGCCTAAGAAGGGAAGGAAGGAGGAACCATCACCTTATCGCCTCCTCTTCCTCCCTCAGTCCCCTTTTACCCCCTTTACTGGATAAAGATACCAAAGAGGAATTGGAGGTTTTCCCTGAGCTCCCTCCCCCAATAAATTGGAAAAAAGACAAGGGGTACGCTACAGCTATGGGACCCTGTCTTAGGCAAGCGGCATTAGAAGGGGACCTCTTGCCCTGCCCAGTGATACAAAATTGACAAGGCAATCAAGTATAGGAACCATTACTTTTTATGCTTATAAAGACAGAAGAAAAAGCATTAGAGAAAACGGAGCTGCTAGCCCATTTATGAAAGGATTAATTGAGGCCATAGCAGACAACTTCCATATAACCCTATATGACTGCTCAGTGCTAGCTAAAAACAATTTTAGAGACCAGTCAGTACCTCCCCTGGAGGACAGAATTTGATGAATTATATAAACAGCAAACCTCTTTTTAGTAATAGCTACTGTTACAATTCCTCCCCTATCCCTGACGTGGCTGTCTTAAAATCCTATTTGGGTAGAACAGTGGCCTTTAAAGGGAGAGAAATTACAACGAGCCAATGAATTAGTTGAGGAGCAATTAAAAGCCGAGCCAATGAATTAGTTGAGGAGCAATTAAAAGCCGGCCATACAGAACCAGCAAACAGCCTTTGGAATTTGCCCATTTTCATCATTCCCAAAAGGTCTGGCAAATGGAGACTTTTGCATGACTTACAAGCTATCAATGCTAATTTGCAATCTATGGGGCCCCTTCAATGGGCTCCATTCCCCTGCAGCAATTCCTCAAGATTGGCCTATAGTTGTTACTGACTTAAAAAACTGCTTTTATACTATTCCCCTTGCAGAACAGGACAGAGAAAAATTTGTGTTTACAATACCAGCTATCAATAATGAAAGGCCAGCTGACCTATTTCATTAGAAAGTACTTTCTCAAGGAATGCCGAACAGTCCTACCGTGTGTCAATATTATGTAAATCAGGCTTTGCTCCCCAGTAGAAAAAAATTTCCTAGCTGCAAGATTATTCATTTTTATGGATGATATTTTACTAGCAGCCCCAATGGAGCCAGTACTTTTGAGTTTATATGTCTCTGTTGTAAGGAATACACAGTTAAGAGATTTAATCATAGCACCTGAAAAAGTAAAAAGTACAGATGTCCTCACCTTAGAAGTATCTTGAATACATACTAACTTCCTGGTCAATAAGACCTCAAAAGGTTAAATTAAATACTAGCAACTAACATAGCTTAAATCATTATCAAAAATTGCTAGGCAATATTAACTGTCTTCACACCACCTTGGGCATAACTACTGATAAATTACAAAACCTGTTTTCTATCCTAAAAGGCAATATAGCCCTAGACCCTTCCAGGTATTTAATCCCCACAGCAAAAAGAGAAATTGAGGAAATCAAGCTATTT
The DNA here is from genome assembly GCF_003255815.1 of Theropithecus gelada. Classification (NCBI taxonomy): domain Eukaryota; kingdom Metazoa; phylum Chordata; class Mammalia; order Primates; family Cercopithecidae; genus Theropithecus; species Theropithecus gelada. Next base: position 694,748 of record NW_020257754.1, read on the forward strand.
CTCAGAGGCAACTAGATTGCATAGACCCCACAATACTCAGTCCAATTGTTTGTTTTTCCTATTAAATATTTCCCCTACGGGATTAATAGGACAAATGGCCCTGGGGCTGCACTTCCTAGAATAGGTTTTTTGCTCACATACTGGGACTAAAACACTATCTCCCTATTTCCAGCTAGTTAGTAAAGTCATCTATACAGTCAGCAGATGATGCAGTCAGTTGCTAGGTCATGACCCTGATGTCATAAGAATTCCCTTGAGTAAAAAACAGTTTGAAGCAGTCTTGCCCCTATCTCTAGACCTTCAGAAAGCACTCTCTGATTATGCAGGCCATATAAAACATGCCCTTCCTGCTGACAAACTATTTCAGTTCTTATCTAGTACTCCTGTAGTTATGCCTACAAAAGTAGTTCCCTCCCCCATACCTAACTTTGTAATGCTTTTTACTGATGACTCTCATAAAAATGGAAAAGCGGCTATCTGGTGGAAACCACCTAACTCCCTCACTCCATCTAGGTTTACTAGTACTCAGAGAGCTGAGATTGGAGCCCTAATATTGGCCCTAGAACCTTTTTCTGTTCAGCCCATCAGTATTGTTAGTTACTCTGCTTACTCTGCTTATTTATTGCAGAACCTTGAAACAGCCCTCATTAAGTCTATTCTCGAGCCCACCCTGTGTGCCTTTTTTCTTTGACTTCAGCAATTGTTAGATCAATGTACACATTCTATTTTTATCACACGTATTTGAGCCCACAGCTCACTGCTTGGCCCACTGGATTATGACAATGATCAAGCAGACCTGCAAGTTATGATGTCACTGCTTAACCAAGCCATCCAATCACATCAGTTTTTCCACCAAAATTAGAGAAACTTAACTACACAAGTTCAACTTATGCAAAGACTAGCTAAACAAATTATCCTGTAAATGCCCAGATTGCTGCCTCACAGGCATGTCCCCTCCTTCAACAGGTGTTAACCCTAGAGGACTAGAACCTAATCAGTTATAACAAAGAGATGTTATACATGTCCCTGAATTTGGAAAACAAAGATACGTACATGTATCCATTGATACCTGTTCTCACCTAATTAGCACATATGCTCTTCCTGGAAAGTCCACCTGATCTGTCATTAAACATGTTCTTTTAACTTTTATGTTTATGGGGCGGCCCACAAAAATTAAAACTAATAAGGGTCCGGCTTATGCCAGCTCACAGTTTCAACAATTTTGTCACACTTGGAGTGTCCAACACTCCACAGGCATCCCGTATAACCCCCAAGGACAGGCCATAGTAGAACGTGCCCACTTCACCCTTAAAAATATGCTCAGAAAACAAAAAAGGGAGACTATGAGTAAAGACACTGAAACACTACTAGCACAAGCCTTATTTACCCTTAATTTCTGAAATTTAGATGATAAATTTCAATCAGTTATAGAAAAGCACTTTGCTAAAACTTCTCAAGACATAAAACCACAGTTTTATGGAAAGATGTAAATAGTAATATATGGCATGGTCCAAATGTTTTGCTAACATGGGGAAGAGGATATGCTTGTGTTCACACCCCCTCAGGCCCTCTTTGGATTCCAGCACGATGCATCAAACCATACCATAGTGGGGCTAGGACCCAACCTGGTACCAGAAATGAAGGAAACGACCCCGCAGGCCCCACAGCCCCTGCAGTCCCCGCAGCCCCCACAGGCCCGGAAGAAACGGGTTCGTCGGATGACACAGTTTCGTCGGACGACAGGAGCCCCGGACATTACCTGGGGGATGCTGAAGAAGACAACTCAGGAGGCTGAGCGAATCCTGCTTCGAACACAGACACCATTCACTCAGGAAAATTTGTTCCTTGCTATGCTCTCTGTTGTACATTGCAACTCGCGTAAGGTATTAATCCTTTTTATTCTCTCACTTTGCCTGTTACCTGTACCTGCTATACCCTATTAAGCCCATTTTCTAAATCTGCCTTTTTTTCAGCCCTATTACTTAGGCAGACATCCCCTTCCCAGCTTCTAACTGTGACTTTTTAGCTAGGAGGGATTAACATACCCCCAGTGGGGTTCCTCAGTAACAGCCATATAGAAGGATATGCGAAAACATCTCTCCTAGATAGACCCCCACTCCTGGGGGTCACTTCTTAATTAGAAAAGAATATTACTAATTACACTCATGTTTGTCTCTTGTTGTTTACTAATTCTAGGATCTAAAGCCGGAAAACAAGCAGTAACTGCTATGCCTGACAAAACTGTTGCTGCACACATCTGTAGTCGTCAATCAACAAAACCTGATGCAAAAAACAGAAAAGGGGTGATGTAGGAGATTGGTCAGGGTGGTAGGAGACGCTATAAGGAAAGATGCAATTGGAAGGCAGGGAGGTTTTCCAAAACTTCGGGAGAGAATAAAGCTGAAGGCAGCTAATTCTCGTACCCTGAGGCTGAGGGCGAACAGTAGGTAACAAGGGTGTGTAAAGGGATTTATCTAGATAAGTTTGTTTACTTATGTCCTCCAGAAACCGTGCAAGACTGCTCCCTGCAAAGGGGAGGCGACAGTGTTCATTACTCACAAATTGTGTTGGCTTCAGGCCTTTGGTATTGTGTCTGTACTGAATAAATACAAACGGCTCCAGCTTATCAGGACTGCACTCTGTCTTCGGCTGCACTAAAGTCGGCAGTCGCCTAGCCATTCTCACACAAAATACCTGTGTCAGAATACTCCTTTCATCCATCGCTCAGCCAGCGTCTTCAGGACAGACTTGGCATGGGACTTGTCCAAAAAAATTCTGATCAAAAGAGGAAAATTTTGGAATATGCCAAGAATAGTGGAATTTTATTTATTCTATTTTTTGTAGGCCCATACTCTCCATCTCAAGAAACAAGATGATTGTAACATGTCCATGATTAAACTATTGGCAGATTATTGCTGTGTTAATCTCTGTAGTCTAATGAGTTCTTTGTTCTGTTCTGCTGCCTTTTGTAGGTTCTTGTCCTTTCAAAAGTGTTCTTGAAAGAAACAAAGCGGATAGGCAGTTAGCACAGCACAGCTACCCCTTACCGAGCAGTCTGTGAAAATGACCCCTCACCCAAATCACGAGTTAGTTAAGAATCTAACTGGGACAATTACGATATTCCACTCACTTCCTGGTCACTTCAGCAGCCTAGTGGCATTGAGCCAAAATATACAATTCTGTGTTATTAGTGAGGAAACTTTAAAACTCATGTTTGTTATTACTTACTACCCAATTTCATTATCCTCCCTTCCTCTTTCCATTTCTATTCTCTCTCACTTGAATTCTGGCATTATTTTTAGTGGCCTCTACTGATAATACCTACCCTAGAGTACATAAAAATTATATTAAAAGAGGAAGTAGTAGTATGCATAATTTTAACAGATTCTATAACGGGTGCCTCAAAATATGTATTGTGCCATTCCGCAAATTTAAAAACTAATTGAGGACACTAATTATTTTTTTTAATTTTCTAAATGAGACCACCTTGGATTTTTATTTTTGCCATTTAGATGTTTATACTTATTTAACTTTAATAAAACATAAGCCAAGCCAAATCCCACATGACAACTCTGGTATTCTTCCCTTATATGAGCAATGATTTTATTTGTTACCCACCTTAGAAATGTATCTGGATAAGTTTGTTTACGGATGTCCTCCGGAACCCAACCTTTGATCATCCAGCGCAAGACTGCTCCCTGCCAAGGAGGGCGGCAGTGTTCTGGTGTTCAAGACTAAGAAAGTTCTAGTCTTGTTTTTCCTTCTCCCCGCTTCCCTGGGGTTTTTCCTTACAAGTTTAAAAACAAAACTTGAGAAACTACCAAAGGCGCAGGAGTTGTTCACTTTGTTGAAATTCATTAAATTAGAGAAGTCTCACTAACAGATGTATTTAAATATAGATACAACAGATAATTTCTTTTTCTCCCCTTTCCCCAAATTACAGTCAGCATTTAAAGCTGTTTATGGCTTGCCATCAGCATTATTCTGATAGGCTTGTTAGTGCTAAAATCTGTTTGGGGTTTTTTTTTTTTTTTTTTTTTTTGCGTCTTAAAGTCTAATTTTAGGATGGATGAATTCAGATGTTTACCAGAGTGTATATTTTACATAATGTTCTTGAATAAAAAGACTTGTTTGTAAATTATTCATTTTTTTTGCATATGCCCAGTTGGTGTGATAAAATTTTCATTGTCTTACCATAAAGCCTTGGTTACCAACAGGCAGAATGTAGATATTGTAAAGCTTTTTGTGAATTTTAAAAGTGCAAAATAAAGCAACCACGTTTAAGTAGATTGTCTTTTTTCTTAACAGGCTTAACGCATTTTGCTAAAATGTGGGCTTTATTACTCTCTACTGCAAGATTACTTCTTAGTCTTCAGTTTACTTACTCAGCAGCAGGATAGAGGAAGTGTAAGAACTGAGAAACTACAGCAGTGCCCCCCTCATCTGACTTTGCTTTCCATGGTATAAGTAAACCATGGCTACTATTGGCCAAAAATATTCGATGGAAAATTTCAGAACAACTTTTAAGTTTTCAACTGTGTGCCGTTCTAAATGAAATCTTGCAGCACCATGCTTTGTCCCACCTGGCACGTGAATCATCCCTTTCTCTAGTGTATCCACACTGTACACACTACCCACCTGTTAGTCATCTGTGCCATTTACTCCTGACATCCAGCCATTGACTATGTCATGGTTCCATGATCCAGGATCACCCAAAGCAGATGATCCTCCTTCCGATGTGTTGTCAGAAGGTCACAGTAGTGCTCATGCCTGTAATCCCAGCACTTTGGGAGGCCAAGGCGGGTGAATCACTTGAGGTCAGGAGTTCAAGCCCAGCTTGGCCAACATAGTGAAAGCCCCGTCTCTACTAAACATACAAAAATTAGCCGGGCTTGATGGTGGGCGCCTGTAATCCCAGCTACTTGGGAGGCTGAGCCATGAGAATCGCTTTAACCCGGGAGGCTGAGGCTGCAGTAAGCCAAGATCACTCCAGCCTGGGTGACAGAGCCAGACCCTGTCTTAAAAAATGAAAGTCAATAGTAGCTTCACGCTGTGTCACAATGCCTGCGTCACCCACCTCACTTCATCTCACCATGCAGGCATTTTACCATCTCACATCCCATCATCAGAGGAAGAGTTGATTACAGTATATTGTTAAAATTGTCCTATTTTATTGTTGTTAATCTCTTATTGTGCCTAATTTATAAATTAACCTTTACCCTAGGTGTATATGCATAGGAAAAACCTGGTATATATAAGGTTTGGTATTATCCGTGGTTTAAGGCATCCACTGGGGGCCTTCGAGCATATTCTCCACACATAGGGGGCACTACTGTATTCACTTTGGTGACTTAGGGAGTCTTGACTTCTGAGAAGTAGTTAAGAAAGGTAGCGCATGATACAGTAGTACTCAATAGTTGTGTAATTATGAATCTGAATTTCAAAGAATTGTAGGATTAAGATCCTCTATCTTTGTAGTAACTCCTGGAGGGCAGAAAACTTGCCTTTGGGACTCTAGTTCTTAGCATAGTTTGGAACGTAGGAGACACTCATATTTGTTAATTTAAAGGTGGCTTCTCAAAGGAAATTATATTTGACCCCTAGGTCTTGGAGGAATATGACTTATTCAGGCAGAGAATAAGTTTATAAGGCAGAGATTTCTATTTGTTAGAAATCCAGGAGGAGGGAAAGGGGTCCTGTGTCCTAAAGCTGTGTGCTGAAGATGACAGGGGATGAAGGTGGGAAAAGGTAAGTTGAGAGCAGAATGCGAAGGATGTTAAATGTTTATAGCTTATTTAACCTTTCTGTCCTACTTAAGAATAAAATTTGGAAACATACCTATGTAGTGTTCTTACAAGAGACGTGGATTTCTCATAGCCCTCAGCAACTTCACAGATAGATCTAGAACCTCTCGAAGGAGGACGAGGCCAGATCTCCTTAAGGAAAGACTCGGCTATACTGCCAAAATATATTTTGGTTTCAGCTTCACTTCAGAGTTTCCTGTAATGGATCCTGAGCTCCAGGGAAGTCTCTGACAGTTCTTTGGCAACAGTTTTGGAGATGGTGATCTGATCATCTCTGAAGTATTCATTCTAGACAACATTCAGTGCTGCCAGCAGCCAGCCACCCAGGTTGCTTTCTAGCTGTAACACTGCTCAGGCTGGCTCGTGGAGTTCCTGAGAGTAACTCTCTGCTTGCCAGGTCAAGGCTTGTGGGTTGTGCGTGGTGTATTTGTCACTTCCTTCCTGCCAGTTCTCTTTGAGAGAACTGTTACCCAATTCAGTGGGAAAAAAAACAAAAAAAAACAAAAAAAAAAACCCAGTAACTGAGGTAGTTATCACAATCTGTTCTCCCATTTTTTTCCATGGTAATAGGGGTTGACATTGAATAACATGTCTGCCTAACTGGGACTATATTTGCTGTTTTCCTTGTAGTTTTAGGTGTGATGAAGCAACTAAGTTTTATGGAATTTGAGTGGAAATGCTGCTAATTCCAGGTTAGGAACCTGATGACAGTGACTGTACCTCCTCTGTGCTCTTGTATCCCCTCCCAAAAGCAGCAATAGCAATGCAGCCTTGATTTCTTTTTTGCAGAGCCACAAGATGGAAGGAACCTGCATAACCACATGGAACAGTGCACTGTTTTGTGAGAGCAGAATAAATGTCTTTATTCTTTAAGCCACGTTTTTGTTTGGTGTCTTGTTATAGCAGCTTACTTTTTGCTCAAACTTGATTATTTTTGTCAAATAACATCTAAGCATTCACTTCACTGGGTGTAGGCCCTAAGCAAACCGCACCACTCCTGCTTTTCCATTATAATGGAAATCTTGGGGTAAGGGACTGATTCTAAAAAAGCTTTGAATTAAGAGTTTTAAGCTGTCTTTTAAATCTTCATAAGTATTGTTACAGCCTTGTGAACATCTGTATAGCAGCAGACACAGCCTCATTATATAGCATGTTGTTTTTTCAGCTGTGTTCCCACAGATTGATTTTGTGTGTGTGTGAATTTTTTTGAGGCAGGGTCTCACTCTGTTGTTCAGGCTGGAGAGCACTGGCGCAGTCTCGGCTCACTGGAACCTCCGCCAGACTCAAGCAGTCCTCCCACCTCAGCATTCTGTGTAGTTGAGACCACAGGCACGTGTACCACCATACCCGGCTAATTTTTGTATTTTTTGTAGAGATGGGGTTTTGCCATGTTGACAAGGCTGGTCTCGAACTCCTGATCTCAAGTGATCGGCCCGCCTCAGCCTCCCAAAGTGCTGGGATTACAGGTGTGACCACACCCAGCCAAGATTTTTTTTTTTTTTTTTAAATGGGGAAAAAACTTTAAAACCTTAGACAATTTTAGTGATAAGGCTGTAGCATTAGAATACCATTGGCCAGGCATCCAGGCACGGTGGCTGAGATGAGAGGATCACTTCAGCCCAGGGGATGGAGGTTGCAGTGAGCCAAGATCGTGCCTAGCATGGGCAAGAGAGACTGTCTCAAAAAAAAACAAACATCCTTATATTCTGCTAATCTGCTACTTTTGTATACTATATTGGATGTCTTTTAAAATAATTTAATTTTAGGTTTAATATACTAAATATTTTATAGAATTTTGAGAAGCACCAAATTATTCCATTATTTGACTATCTGAATCTTGCTATGTCACCTAGGCTGGTTTCAAACTCCTGGGCTCAAGCAATCTTCCTGCCTTGGCCTCCCAGAGAGGGGCTCCCAAAGCTCTGGGATTACAGGCGTGAGCCACCATGCCTGGGCTGGAGCTGTTTTAGAAAACACCATTGTGATTGGTAAGGAGGAGCTGCTGGGGGGTAAGTAGAACAGGGACTTCCAGCTCCCAAAACCACAGCACAGCCAGGGACTCAGTCTCTTTGGCTGCTGCACCAGAACACACGGAGTTTGAGAAGAGCCATTTAAGTAGAATGAACCTGGTAATTTAACTCTCCTATTTAGGAACCAACATTAATTAAATGTAGCACCTTTTCAGCTTTGCTTACAACATATTCAGAGATTCAAGACTAAGATTGCTGCTGATAGCACTCTGAGGTAGGGAAAAAAATCTTACTTTTCCTCCTGGTAACTGGGGAGAAATAATGTGGAGTAAAATATCTTGCCCTCCACATACTCTGTAATTGTCTCCAAACTGTCTACTTAATGGCAATAAAGCCAACTTGAAGCATATGCACTGATGGGGAAATAACCATCCCCAAGCTTATTTTTTCTTTTTCTTTTTCTTTTTCTTTTTTTTTTTTTTTGAGATAGTCTTGTTCTGTCACCCAGGCTGGAGTGCGATGGTGCTATCCTGGCTCACTGCAACCTCTGCCTTCCAGGTTTAAGCGGTTCTCCTGCCTCAGCCTTCCGAGTAGCTGGGACTACATGCATGTGCCACCACGCCTGGCTGATTTTTGTATTTTTGGTAGAAATGGGGTTTCACCATGTTGGCCAGGCTGGTCTCAAACTCCTGACCTCAAGTGATCCGCCCACCTTAGCCTCCCAAAGTGCCAGGATTATAAGCGTGAGCCACCCTGCCCAGCCTGCTTCTTTAATTTAACCTCTTCCCCACCCCAAGTCCCAAACATTAATATATATTTTTAAAAGACCCTCTTTAAAGTTCCCAACTCCCATAATCCATGGTCTTTGAGGGTGGGGGTAGGGTTCCATCCTTTAAGGAATCCTTGCCAGGCAAATATGTTGGTAAGTGCAAGGGAAAAGAGAAACGACACTTTATACTGAGTAGGAAGACGACTGCTGACCTAATAAATTCAGTCCAGTCACCACAGAAGACTGAGGCTGGAAGGAAGCCTTTGAGCTGGTCTAGCACTCTCATTTTACAGAGTGGAAACGGTCAGAGCACTTAACCTGCATGAGCTAATGAGAGAGGAGGGTCTCCTAACCCACATCTGAATCCTGGAGTCCAGGTGTGCTTTGCGTCAGCCACAATGCAAGATCAACTTTGTGGTGGGTTTCTATCAGACTAGGAATCGGCTTTCCCAATGGCAATTGCTTGGTTCAGTTTTTGAAAAATGCTAAAACAATTATTAACATTATCGGCTGGTCACGGTGGCTCACGCCTGTAATCCCAGCACTTTGGGAGGATGAGGCGGGTGGATCACTTGAGGTCAGGATGTTTGAGACCAGCCTGGCCAACATGGTGAAACCCCGTGTCTACTAAAAATACAAAAATTAGGTGTGGTGGTGAGTGCCTGTAATCTCAGCTACTTGGGAGGCTGAGGCAGGAGAATCACTTGAACCTGGGAGGCAGAGGTTGCAGTGAACTGAGACCACACCATTGTACTCCAGCCTGGGCAACAAGAGTGGAACTGTCTCCAGAAAAAAAAAAAAAAAAAAAAATCATCCTTTTTTTTTTAAGAGATGGGGTCTGTCACCCAGGCTGGAGTGTAGTGGTGTGATCATAGCTCACTGCAGCCTCAAACTCCTGGCCTCAAGCTATCCACTCGCCTCAGCCTCTCAAAGTGCTGGGATTACAGGCATGAGCAACCACACCTGGCTTAAGGTTCGTATTCCTAATTGTACTATTACCATTGTCTGGAATCTAATGATTTGACAGTATGTCCCAAGTTGTTTTGAAAGCTGGCATAACAGCACCTTGTGCATATAGTAATAGAGATGTGAAATTTCTTTTCTAAAAAGAAAAGTTGAGGCTGAAGCTGATCCCTTAAATGGTAATGTTTGACCAGCTACTTGGGTCTGTTCAAACAGAATGAATTGGCTCTAATCCTGTGGCCAAGTCTATTTATACACTCAGTGTCTTACTTTTCCTCCATATTCTCTACCCAAACCATTTTGAAAGCCACGCTTAGCCTGGCATGGTGGCGTACCTCTGTAGTCCCAGCTACTTGCCAGGCTGAGGTAGGAGGATCGCCTAAGCTCAGGAATTTGAGGCTGCAGTGATGCCAACACTGCACTGCAGCCTAGTTGGCAGGGTGAGACCTCATCTCTTTAAAAAAAGAAAAGGCCATCCTTAAGCCTTATTCCCCCAGTAAAGTTTATTATTCTATAACCTCGGCAAAATGTGAGCTCAGAGATGCAAAATTCAGTTATTTCTGCACATTTCTCCGTGGCCCAGTTTACCTGGAAGCCTTTCTAATGGTGTGCGTTTACAGAAAACCCATGCTCCTATGCCTTCTGTTTTTAGACTGTTCCGGTGAATGGCTGGAGAATCTAACCAGGCAATTAGCAATTTTCTCATTTGACTTAATTAAAAATGATTTTATCATAATTGCGTTACTAAGATTGAATTGATGAGACTTTTATGGAATTTTCTTGGATCCCAATAGATTTTCTTCTTCATGCATCCCAAAAGGTCACTTTTATTTTATTTTATGTTTTATTTTTTATTCTATTTTATTTTATTATTTATTTTATTTTATTTATGCTGGAGTCTTACTCTGTTGCCCGGGCTGAAGTGCAGTGGCACAATCTCGACTCACTGTAACCTCTGCTTCCCAGGTTCAAGCGATTCTCCTGCCTCAACCTCCTGAGTAGCTGGGACTACAGGCACAGGCCACCATGGCCGGCTAATTTTTGTATTTTCAGTAGAGACAGGGTTTCACCATGTTGGCCATTCTGGTCTCGAGCTCCTGACCTCAGGTGATCCACCTGCTTCAGCCTCCCAAGTGCAGGAATTACAGGCATGAGCCACTGCACCTGACTAAAGGACACATACATTTCTATAAACAAGAATTAGTTGTGCCTGCCCTCAACAGTTCTAAGAGATAAGGGAATCATCTCTAGACTACTGAAATTACAACTCAGGGGTTGGAGACTGGCTAATGACAGGCTCATTTTGTTCAACAGTGTTTCAGAAACATTTAAATTTGTTGCTAGCATTTAAAAGCTGGGAGATTCCTACAAAAATTCAGATTTCTGGTATCTTTTGAAAAATCTGATGGTCAAGCAATATTGTTTTTCCATGGCAGTAGTCGGGAGTTTATTAGAAAACAGCAGCCCAAGAAACGAAAGTGTGCCTACACTGTTAAAAACTGTTCTGAGGCTGGTCGCGGTGGCTCACGCCTGTAATCCCAGCAGTTTGGGAGGCTGAGGCAGGTCAATCACCTGTGGTCAGGAGTTCAAGACCAGCCTGGCACATGGTGAAACCCCTTCTCTACTAAAAATACAAAAATTAGGCGTGGTGGCACACGCCTGTAATCCCAGGTACTTGGGAGGCTGAGGCAGGAGAATCGCTTGAATCCAGGAGACAGAGGCTGCAGAGAGCCGAGATTGCACCACTGCACTCCAGCCTGGGCAACAGAGTGAGACTCCATCTCAAAAAAAAAAAAAAAAAGGTTGTGAAATCGGCTGCTTCAAGTGCAGTGGTGTTTACAACTACTTGGTCACAACCAGTTACAGATTTCTTTGTTCCTTCTCCACTCCCACTGCTTCACTTGACTAGCCTTCTTAAAAATCATCATCATCATCATCATAAATGGTTCTGAAATCCTCTGGGCACTGCTGAAATATGTCCACCCAATACTTCCAGCACAATGTAAAGCCCTGGGTCCTATCACCCAAACTGAAAGGGACCCATGCCATACATGCAGATCTAGCAGTCTCGGGTACCCATTCCAATTTCACTACCCTTTTCATAAGACACATGATTTGTGTCTAAAGTGAGAGGGTTAGACAGCAAATGACATCTCCTTTCTCTTCTGGTACTTTTGTAACTCAGAAACTATTTAATAGAAAGCAGAGTATAGGCTGGATGCGGTGGCTCACACCTGTAATCCCAGAACTTTGGGAGGCCGAGGCGGGTGGATCATGATGTCAAGTGTTTGAGACCAGCCTGGCCAATATAGTGAAACCCTGTCTCTACTATACATACGAAAAATTAGCCGGATGTGGTGGCGGGCGCCTGTAATCCCATCTACTCGGGAGGCTGAGGCAGGAGAATCGCTTGAACCTGGGAGATGGAGGTTGCAGTGAGCCGAGTTCGCAGTACTGCACTCCAGCCCAGACGATAATGGGAGGAAAAAAAAAAGAAAAAGAAAATAAAGCAGAGTATACAGAGCAGCAACAAATGCACACATGAAATTAATCCTTTTTTTTTTTTTTTTTGGAATCTTTTTAACCAGAGCTGAAAGGAGTTCCCACTGACTTTTTGCCAGTATTCTTCCATAGGACTTCCGCAAAGTGTTCTCCAGTGACTGCTGAGAAGTGAGGAAAATGCAACCATTAAAGTTCTGCTTCACCTGCGTAGAGATTAGATGCGTTTTTTTTTTCTTTTTGAGACGGAGTCTCACTCTGTCACCCTGGCTGGAGTGCAACGGCGTGATCTCAGCTCACCGCAACCTTCACCTCCCGGGTTCAAGCGATTCTCCTGCCTCAGCCTCCCGAGTAGCTCAGATTAACAGGCACCTGCCACTACGCCCAGCTAATTTTTTTGTATTTTTAGTAGAGATGGCGTTTCACCATGTTGACCAGGTTGGTCTCCAACTCCTGACTTAAGTGATTCGCCCGCCTCTGCCTCCCAAATTGCTGGGATTACAGGCGTGAGTCACCGTGCCCGGCCAGTTGCAGCGTTTTAACATTTGGTATTTATCAGGCTAAGCACGGTGGCTCACACCTGTAATCCCAGCATTTTGGGAGGCCCAGGTGGGCAGATTACCTGAGGTCGGGAGTTCAAGACCAGTCTGACAACGATGGAGAAACCCCATCTACTGAATCTCCTGCCTCAACCTCCCAAGTAGCTGGGGTGGTAATCCCAGCTACTTGGGAGGTTGAGGCAGGAGAATCGCTGGAACCTGAGAGGCGGAGGTTGCAGTGAGCCGAGATCTCGCCACTGCACTCCAGACTGGGCAACAAGAGTGAAACTGTCTCAAAAAAAAAAAAAATATATATATCTCAAGATCCAATTTTGGAGTTTAGTGACTGACCAGATACTTTGAACTCTTGTTAAGTAGATCTAGTAACAACTTTTAGAGCAACTGGAATGGGCCACGGGCGGAATGATATGGTTTGGCTCTGTGTCCCCATCCAGATCTCATCTCTGTCATCCCCAGCTGTGGAGGGAAGGAAATGATAGGATTATGGGGCCAGTTCCCCCATTCTGTTCTCATGATAGTGAATTCTCATGAGATCTGATGGTTTTATAACAGGTCTCTTCCCCCTTCGCTTCCTTCACACAGTCTCTCCATCTGCTGCCATGTAAGACGTTTGCTTTACCTTCTGCCATGATTGCGTTTCCTAAGGCCTCCCCAGCCGTGCGGAACTGGGTTAGACCTCTTTCCTTTATACATTACCCAGTCTTGGCAGTTATTTGTAGTAACGTGAGAACAGACTAAGCAACTATAGGCTTTATTTTCTTGCCAATTCTTTACAGAACTGTAAGGCAGTTGCTTCCTTCTTCCTTTGTAGATAGTCTTCTGTTATTGCTACAAACTGGGATCAATTTTTAAGCTTGAAAGTTACATTATTGCTGGACGCAGTGGCTCATGCCTGTAATCTCCAGCATTTTGGGAGGCTGAGGCGGGTGGATCACCTGAAGGTCAGGAGTTCGAGACCAGCCTGGCCAACTTGGTGAAACCCCCGTCTCTACTAAAAATATAACAAATTAGCCGGGCATGGTGGCAGGCAACTGCAATCCCAGCTACTCGTGAGGCTGAGACAGGAGAATTGCTTGAACCCGGGTGGCGGAGGTTACTGCGAGCTGAGATCGTGCCGATGCACTCCAGCCTGGGCAACAGGAGTGAAACTCCATCTCAAAAAAAAAAAAAAAGCCTGTAGTCCCAGCTACTCGGAGGCTGAGGCAGGAGAATGGCTTGAACCTGGGAGGCGGAGCTTGCAGTGAGCCGAGATCGCGCCACTGCACTCCAGCCTGGGTGACACAGCGCGAGACTCCGTCTCAAAAAAAAAAAAAAAAAAAAAAAAAAAAAAAAGAAAAAGTTACATTACTATTGTGAATAAGTATCTCTGCACGTCCTTAAGCCTTTTGCAGGCTATGTAACCCTTATGTTTTGAGAATGTATCTGAAAAGTGAGGGCAGTACCTTCACCTTATACCTGCATTTCTCCAGGCTAAGTATCACCTGTTTACTATTTATTATCCATCCTTTATAAGCAACATATTGCAACAGTCTTTTCTAAAAGGATGCCCACTCGTGGCAGCACAGGTTCTGAAAATTTCTTCAAAATCAAGAAATCTGCTAATACATTGAGAAGTTGTGATGGAACACTCTCATTTATATTAATGTAAATCAGGATAATTTCTTTTGGAGAAAAATTGGCAATATCCATCAGTCTTAAATACATAACCTTGTCCCAGTAACTACACTGCTTCCAATTTATGTGCACATGTGCCAGTGTAGCATAATGTATGAGGAAAGTCAACTCCATCATTAAGAGATTGGTTAAAGATATTCCAAAAGCAGGCTATTAAGCAGTTACTGAAAGAATGGGTAGACCTATATGCACTAGTGTGAAATGCCCACATGTAAAGGGAAAGAAAGCAAGTTACAGCACATATAGGCCACTACCACTTTTAAGAGAGACATTTATACGAATGTGCTTTGAATGTCTGAAGGAGACACTAGAACTGGGTAACAGTGGTTATTTCTAGGGAGAGGAACTGGGGATCTGCGATGAAGAATGGAAAGGAGATGCTGTCTCTGACTTTTGCCCTATTTGAATTTTTTTGTGATGTGTATGCACTTCCTTTTCATTGCTGATGGTTTTTTAAAGGCACCAGACCAGGGACTGTAAGTTACTGAGTAAAGAACTCACACACTGTTGGTGCTTTTCTGAAGGGGATCTGTGTAGCCCAGATACAAACCCTTGCGTGGGAAGGCTGTCCACCTACTGCTGGTTTACCCGTTGGACTTGTGTCTGTCCTCCCTAAGGCCAAATTTTCCCCACTCCAGTCTATATGGAAAAAATAATGCCTCTGTGTCTGAAGCCCTATTTCTGGCCTACAAGTGGGGCGTGTGGACACACGAGACAAATGGAGGTCTGTTAATGGTAGAACAACTGCCAAATAAATCATGCCTGAACACAGGCACAAAATGGAAGTTATCTGGATACATTTGCAAATATTTATATTCAGAAAGGTAGTTTTGTTATTTATTAAGCGTTTATTTTAAATGCCTCCCCAAAGGTCCTGGATGCCACTAGAACCTTTAGTTAGGACTGAGATGTATATGCAAGAATGGCACATATCAAAATATCTGCTCATTAGTTCAGATCCAACATAAGTTTTCCTTGAACCAGAAACTCATATTAACTTAAAGCACCCAATGGCACAGCATCCTCTAATTTAAAGATTTTAAAACAAAAACATAACCAGAAGACCCAGTTTCCAAAATTGCTGTTAAAGGCCAACAAATTAGCGGGAGGGAAGGAATAAAAAGGAATAACCTCTCTTAAAGTAACAAATCTACAAAGTCCTCTGCCACAAAAGCAGATCTTTGTCATTTCCCATGAGATAATCATCACCTTGCTGAAAATGAGAAAGGCACCCTCCGCAGGCAGGGGGAAAAAACCCACTCACTGAAACAGCTTCTACTTGTTTTTACCATATATTCCAGGGGTTATGTGTGGGGGGCTGTTTTTACATTTATACAGTTTACATTGCTTGACCCATAAATAACACTTGGAAGATTAACAGGGCCATACTTGTGGAGTATTTACATAGCCCCACCATGCATACAGAGCCTTTTTTAATATTTGGAAAAAAAAATCAAAAAAATTGAATTTTCCATCACTAAGCAATATAAATTTGACCATCTACATTTATAAACCCTGACTAAAATACAAGCAATCAGTTCATCCATAAATTCTGGTTCCCTAGCAAATCTAGCACTGCAGCGTAACAAACAGCTTACAATTCAGGGATATAAAAATATCAGTTTTAAAATCTGAACTGTACAGTATATACATTAATATTTGCACCGTTAAATTAGGAATACACTTAAGTCTATGAAATACTAAGTTATAAATAGCAATGTTTTTTGTTTTTTTTTTCAATCTGTAGCTGGCGCTGATACAATACAATGTTTACCTGGCCAAAGAGGGTTGGAAGGGACAAGTTGGCCTCACAATAAGATGCACAGTGTTAGCTAGGTCATCGTGACTGGCATGCCTCACACCAAGACGGACTACCAAGACCTGAACCGACCTGACTTACGTAAATGACAAACACTATTGCTTTACAAAGGTGGCTGGAGTTCTCCATCTTCTAAAATCAACACCCACATCCAATCCCCTTGAGACAGCATCTTGAGTATTCCCTTGAGGATTGGAAACCAAAGCAGCTGTATCGATCTGTAACGCATCCGATAGGCACAAGATGTCAGGTCCACCTGGCACCATCCAAGGAGGGTAAATTGGAGAAATCACACCTTTCAAATGTTAATCTGACACGTAAACAGCAATTGGGTTCTCATTTACATGGGCAAAGGAAGCACTTTAAACTATTTTCACAACTTTCCTATGGAAGAAAAGGATACGATTCAGATGATTAATGGCTAAGTTTTAAACAAATGCTCTCCATCACTACTTGGTTAAGAAATAATACAATTTTTGCCCTTATGTCCCTTTTTCTTCTTGGATTTTGTTGTCCTCTGACCAAACTGAGGGGTGGGAAGTGCAGACGGTGGACTAGAAAGGTCATCTGTATAGTAGGCAAATCTCTGTGGCCGGGGTTGAGGGATTGGTTGTCCAAGAAAATATCCTTCTTCTTCCGAGTCGGAAGAGGAGGAAGAGGAAGAACACCAGGAATCATCATCCTCGCCATAGAGTCCCAGAAACCGATTCATTCCTGGGTTCTGCAGGCCGTAATCGGAAGTGGCATGGGCGTACTGTCCATAAAGATCAGCATTCTGGATGTATGCTTGGATCTCCCGGGCACTTTTATTCTGTATAAATTTCTCATAGTTATCGGGGGTGTACAGCCTCAGTCTGTCCTTAGGAGAGTATTTTCTTTCTGTAACAAGATTCAGGGCATTGTCGGAGCGCGACTTTCTACTTCTCCTGCGGCGGTGGTGATGAGACCTGGATCCCCTCTCTTCAAAATGGTAGACGCGTCTCCGAGTCCTTTCACTCATCGGAGGCTGCCGGATTTCAATGTCATAGTTCCCATTGTCGATGACATCATCGGAAAACTTGACCTGCTGTGGTCTGGACTGAGACTTGGACCTTCTGAGCACTGGCAGATGTACTGGTTTCTCTTCAGGCAGGATTTTCTCTGGACACAACTCTGAACTTAGACTCTTTAAGGACTCTGCACTCCTGTGCAGCATGGAAGAGTTCAAAGTTCCCATATTGCTCATCTTCTCACAATCTTCTGTTTCCATCTCCTCAAAATTTTGCAGCGAATATAATGATGGCCTTGGCTTGGTTTCTCCATCCACCGAAGCCCCTAGAAGAGAGACCAAAACAAGATGTGTTTCTCAATCATCCTAATATTCAACAATAATTAGCAGCTCCTTTTTTCAAATACCCCATAATCCCTAGATTACGTACCTGTGATATTGGACAATGCCAAAGAATCCATCGAATCCCGAACACTTTGCTCTGGTTTCAGGTCTGACAGACACTCCAGGGAATCTTCATACCACTGTGTTTCATCATGATTATACCCTGAAGCCCCATGGTCCAGATCCAATTCCTGGAGCCTTCTACTGCTTGCAGGGCCTGGGTGGCTGCCATAAGCAGAATCACCCAGGCCATCTTGTGACTGTGCCCAGTACATATCAGACTGGTATTTTTTACTTGCAAGGCTCTGGTTATTTTGCTTTAACTCGGTCTGATTTTTAACCATGTTATCAGATATCCAGTGCTCACTGGCTCGAATATCCATCTCATTGGGCTGTGGCTGAAAGAGGCTTTTATCACCAAACTTGAGGAGGAGCTGCGTCATATAATCTTCATGATCAGCCCATTCTTCAGGGTCTTCTGGAGTTTCATGCTCTACTCTGCCTTTCCAAAATTCTTCACTGGCAAAACTTGTTCCTTGCCTGGAGAGACTCAGATCATCCAATTTTCGAGAGAGGGTGTCATCGGCATTGCCTGAGAGGCCAGGAAACTTGTAGTTCAGAGCGGGCGATAAGAGGAGAGACTGTCTACACTGATCTGCTGACCGGCTGCTCTTGCCCATTCGGACACTTCTTCGGGAGTCTCTTGATCGAGCTGACTGAAATGCAGAGTCGGAAGAATCAGAGGCATGGACGTCTTCACCGAGACTGCACGTTTTTGAGCAGTAAATCTGACCCTGTTTGGGAAGGAAGGGACATCCCAACAAAGAGGCTTTACACTGGGCACAAGAAAAGCATGCTTCTGTGGCGTGCCAGTGCTGCCCGTCATAGGTCATCTGCGCATGGTCCACACCTGTTTTGAAAAGGACAGAATAAATAAGTTACGGTTTAATGCCTGAAACAAGGTATAAGGAAGAAATGAAGAAAATAAAGATTATGGGTATGGGGAGCCGTGTGGGTGACACAGGTACAATTAATCCCCATTCTTTGTGGATTCTGTATTTGTGAATTTGCCTACTCATAAAAATTTATTCACAACCCCCAAACTAATATTGGCAACACTTTCATGGTCATTCACAGATGTGCAAAGTGGTAAAAATATGAATTGAACCAACACGCACTGATCCAGGAGATGCTCCAGCCTTTTGTTTCCGCTCTCATATTGTAGACAAGTGGTGTATTCCTGATCTATCTACTGCCATGTTTTCCGCGTTTTTGTGCTTTTTGCTGGTGAGTTTGCTGTTTAAAATGACCCCAAGTGTAATGCTGACACTGCTGAAATGCTGTCATGTTCCTAAGGGCAAGAAGGCTGTGATGTGCCTTATGGAGAAAAGACGTATTACATAAGCTCCTAATCTTGAGTATGGTACTACTGGCTGTGAATTCAATATTAATGCATCAACAATGTACATTCAATAAAGCAGTGGCTTTAAGCAAAAACACACATGAAACAAGATTATGCATTGATGGGTTGATGAAACTGCTGTGCCCAGAGGCTCACAGGAACCTAACCCTGTATTCCCCCACGAGCAACGGTTCAGTGTTCACTAATCCAGCGTTCGCAGTAACTTCACAGAACACAACTACTGTGAATAACAAGAATCGACTCTCTGTTCATTTGTCAGATTTCATCAGCTGGAACATTTAAGATCTGTACATTTCACTGTATGTAAATTATATCTCAACTTTAAAAAACAGAAAAGAAAAAATAAGACTGTGGATAATTCTAGACAGACTAATGGCTAGGTGACAGGGCAGACGGGCTGGCTGTGGACTTACCAATATGTTCCCCACAGGTTTCACAGTACTCCGCATAGAGAGACTCAAAACAGCCACAGCAGAAGGGGCGGCCATCTTTCATGATATACCTCTGTCCTCCCAGGACCGTTTCACACTCAAGGCAGCAGAAGTGCTTCATGTGCCAATGGCGACCCTCAGCTTCTGTGCACTCATCAGCAAAAATTATCTTCAAAAAGAAACGTGAAACCAGAGCATGAAAGAAAATCATTAGGAACTATTTTAAAGGCCAAGTAACTGCATGTTTTTTGGGCAATGGACAGACACTGGCTCTTAAAAAAATCAAATAGCTAACCTTGTTTCTTAGAGTCACAAGCTTAAATCTAACTTGATTTAGCTACAAACTAGAGCATAAATTGACAGTACTGAAAAAAGAAACTAAATAATAAATACTTGCTTCAACTTGACAAAACAGAATTCTATATTGGAAGTAATTCACTGGGTCATATTTTTGCTCCCCAATAACATTTCCTTGGCATAATCTGGCAAAGAACACATTAACACGGAAATACTTTAGTGAAATAATTTGGTGTTTCAGTAGAAAGAAAAGTCATAAAAATGTCTGTGGACTCAACACAGTTATAGCTACACAGATGCTGGAATTGAGTGAACAGCATTTGTGTTGATAATGCTTTATTTGACCTGGTGGCCATCTCCAGATTAAGGACTCTTTATTTTTTTGAGACAGGGTCTCACTTGTAGCCCAGGCTGGAGCACAGTGGCACAATCATAGCTCACTGCAGCCTCAGACTCCTGGGCTTGAGCGATCCTCCCACCTCCGCCTCCTGAGTAGCTGGGACCACGAGGGCACAACCACCATGCCCAGCTAATTTGAAAAACATTTTGGGACAGAAATGGGGTCTCACCATGGGGTCCAGGCTGGTTCTTTTATTTTTACTTATTTATTTTTATTTTTATTTTTTTGAGATGGAGTCTCGCTCTGTCACCACACTGGAGTGCAGTGGCATGACCTCAGCTCACTGCAACCTCCGCCTCCTGGGTTCAAGCAATTCTCCTGCCTCAGCTTCCTGAGTAGCTGGGACTACAGGCACCCGCCACCATGCCCAGCTAATTTTTGCATTTTTAGTAGAGATGGGGTTTCACCATGTTGGCCAGGATGGTCTCTATCTCTTGATCTCATGATCCGCCCGCCTTGGCCTCCCAAAGTGCTGGGATTACAGGCATGAGCCACCGAGCCCGGCAGGTTCTTCTATTTTTGGTTTCCAAAATATGTTCAGTGGAGCACGGTGGCTCACCCCGGTATTCCCAGCATTTTGGGAGGCCGAGGCAGTCGAATCTCTTGGGGTCAGGAATTCGAGACCAGCCTGGCCAACATGGTGAAGCCCGCCTCTGCTAAAAATACAAAAAAAATTAGCTGGGCGTGGTAGCAGGCACCTGTAATCCCAGCTACTCAGGAGGCTGAGGTGCAAGAATCACTTGAACACGCGAAGCGGAGGTTGCCATGAGCCGAGACTGCACCACGGCACTCCAGCCTGGGCAACAGAGAGCAACTCCATCTCAAAAAAATTAAAAAAAACAAAACAAAACCAAGACCAAAACCAAAATATGTTCAAATAGAACATTGTTGAAAAAAAGTATCAAATAAATGAATGTATACAAATAAAAACAAAGTTTATTGTCACACATGGAAGGAGACTAAGATACAACGAGTAAATGCAATGAGGCACCCTGGATTGATCTTGGATAAGAAAAGGAACATTTGTTACAAAACTAGGAAAATCTAAACAAAGACTATGGTTTAGTTAATGGTATTATACTGATGATAATTTCCTAGTTTCGATATATATATTATGGTTATGTAAGATGTTAGCATCAGGGGAAGCTGGGAGAAGGGCATGCAGGACCTCTCTGTAATAGCTTTGCAATTCTTCTGTAAATCTAAAATTATTTTAAAATAAAAAGCTAAAGGGAAGAAAATTTTTCCTTTCAAGCCATCATCCATTCCCACCTTCCCCCAGGGTAACTACTACTAATTTGGTATTTGTCTTTCCATACCTTTTCTGAGTATAAACAAATACATGTATCATACTGTTTTTTAAATCCTTAACCAAAAAAGACCATCTACTACATGTTCTTCTGCAACTTGTATTTTCTCACAACGCACTGAAGATACAATGCTTATCAAAGTACAAAGACATCTGCTTCCATTAGGTAGGTGCAAAAGTAATTGCGGTTTTGACCATTATGGCAAAAAACCGCAATTACTTTTGCACCAACCAAATATAGATTACTTCATTGTATGAATGTACAGGATTATCTTTAAAACATGCACACAGAACAAAATCCAGGAAATTTTAATATTTTGCTTAGATGTAAACAGTGGAATATTGGCTTCATCTAAGCTTATTTTTCCCAGTGTGAAAGGCTGAACTTTTTTTACCTCGTCACATGCCGAGCACCGTGGTTTGAGCAGTTCTGCATGGTGCCTGCCACAGTGAATTTTTCCATCCTGATAAAAATAGATGAGGTCGACCAGCAGCTCATTGCACGTGAAGCAGACAAAACAGGATGGGTGCCAGCACACGCCAGGGCCCGCGCGGGAGGCGAACACTGCAACTTCACCTCCGTTTATCTTCAACCCACACTACAAACAAATGGGTTTGAATGTAAAAGGATCATTTTTTAAAGACGGGATTCTCAGGCTTTCTTACTTTAGGATAAATCTCGAATTTGTAAGGAATGTGTTTATTTTTGCCACCTCTGTTAAGTGATTAAATAGCTCTTTAATGCTGGATTACTGGTGATTCTCCACTGTAAGGCATGTGTCTCAGACATACTACGACTGTTTCTAAGGACGGTGTAATGTGATTCACACAAATAGTGGTTTTCCTGTGCCAGCCTCCTGCTGGATACATTTCCTACTCTGAGAACTGCCAGCAAAGATCTGAATGTCTTCATTATGTTTCTGCCTCTTTTGAATATGAGATGTATCCTAGCACCTACCTCCATGCCAGGATCCTACCAAAGGCAGGATTTCACCCAATGTTTGCACAAGGGTGACTGACTCCTGCTGTCATACACAGCAGTGTAGCTAGTTACAAATATGAAACATGAACTGCTATTTAATAAAAAGCCAGGCTGTCTTCCTCTCACTTTTTGGAGGCTTTCAGGGCCCACACCTCTGCTAGATAGTTAGTGGATAACCCCTAACTATCCACCCCATCCGCACCACTGCCACAAGCTACACATAGGAGAAGGGGCTGCCCACCTGCTCACACACAGCATGCATGACTGCTCTGGACAGAAGCTTAATTGTTCCTCTTCCCAGTGCTTCTTTCTTCCGCTGAGCACTGAACACCTGCAATTCTTTTTTCTCCTCTTCACTCAAAGACTGGCAATACCGCACCTTCACAGAAAGCAAAACAGAAACACCACACTGAGTGCACAGTCTTTCTCACCAGTTCTCTACTTCCAGAGTTAGGGTTTCAGGAAATAAAATAGTAAGTTTAGCTCGCCTGTGTCACACCTCCACGATTTTTAAATGACACCATATCCGAATTTTACAGCCTCTCTAGAAAAAGGGAAATGCAGCGTGAAGGAATAGTCTTTTTTTTTTTTTTTTTAAATAAGAAATGTTTAATTGAAAACCCTTATCAGCACAGACATTAAAAAAAAAATAGGACATTAACCTTTCCACAAAAGGTTTAAACTTGTTAACTGCCACTTTTACTCTCCATTCTACATGCACTCAACTCAACTGCAGGCCTGAATGACCATAAAGCATTCACTCTGGATGCAGGGGCAGGGAAATCTCCGGCATTTGTAGGTTCCTGATCATTGGTGGGTGGCTGCAAACACTATAAAAACCAACGTGTGTTAAGTTGATTACACTGATACTCTTTTCTCTCTTCTCTCAAAGAATGGAAAGCTGTATTCTCTGGCCAAATTTTAACTAAAGAAAGGCAAAAGAGAGCCCTCACCAGTGAGGATTTGGGGTTTATGAGCAGCATCTCAATGCTTCTCATGCATTTTTTTCTTTTTTCTAATTAGCCTTCTTCCGGCTATTTTACCTCATTATCATGTGGTGGTAACTGGTACAAAAGCTGTTTAATCCGATGCTTCTCTCCAGGGCTGTTAACGTAAGGAACCTTTTCCTCTGGTAAGCAAGCAAAATAGAGCTGGATCTGCATAAGAGACAGTGAGAATGGCATCAGCATACAGAACTGAGCATTTCAGCTCACTTAATCTTTCAAAGTTACCTTTCCCTAGGTACAGGGTTTGGCCTCTTGTAGCTAATGAGAAGACCAGCTGAGCCAACTCAGCAGAACTGCAAACCTTCAGATAACTAGCACCCAGCTGCTAAATTGCTCTTCAGGAATGTAATTTGTAGTGAAAATTAGGGACATCATAAATTATGCACCATAAAATATGCACATTTAAGACTACTCTTCCTGGTGCTGTGGCTCACGCCTGTCATCCCAGCACTCTGGGAGGCCGAGGCGGGTGGATCACCTGAGGTCAGGAGTTTGAGACCAGCCTGGCCAACGTGGTGAAACCCTGTCTCTACTAAAACTACAAAAATTAGCTGGGCGTGGTAGTGCACACCTGTAATCCTAGCTACTCGGGAGGCTGAGGCAGGAGAATCGCTTGAACCCAGGAGGCAGAGGTGGCAGTGAGCCGAGATCACACCACTGCACTCCAGCCTGGGGGACAGAGGAAGACGCCATCTCAAAAAAAAAAAAAAAAAAAAAAAAGACTACTCTTCCTCAGCCAATCTTCCAACGGGTCAGCTAAGAGATCAGCAAGAGAGAGAGTCCTGGGTGAATTCTGCAAATTACCACACAGACTATGTGACATGGCCCCAAATCCACCCAGTACACAAACACACTGAATTTGCTCTCTGAATTTTACACATCACAAAGACAAAAGCTGTTTAGCTAAATGTTGTAAACTCTTCTTTATCAGGTGCTCTCAAACATCAGCTTTCTTTGCTTCCATGTATGCTATTTTCTGAATACCTGAAGTCAGTCTCCCCAGGGAAACTGGAGAGAAGCCATATTGAGCTGTACTTTGCTCATTCTGAAAGGAAAACTTAATTTCTGCCTGTTTGTGTTCTGATATCTTTAAAGGAACATCCCTTAATGAGTACTGCAAAGGATACTGCAGAGCTGAGAAGGAATAAATGGAAAAAAAAAGACATGAGACAGGAATTTAGGGCCTGTCTACTTCAATACCTTAGTACCACACAAAACCTACCCACCCTAGAAGTAAGAAGGCCGAAACGGGCGGATCGCGAGGTCAGGAGATCGAGACCATCCTGGCTAACACCGTGAAACCCCGTCTCTACTAAAAAATACAAAAAACTAGCCGGGCGAGGTGGAACTAGCCGGGCGAGGTGGCGGGCACCTGTAGTCCCATCTGCTCGGGAGGCTGAGGCAGGAGAATGGCGTGAACCCGGGAGGCGGAGCTTGCAGTGAGCTGAGATCCGGCCACTGCACTCCAGCCCGGGCGACAGAGCGAGACTCCGTCTCAAAAGAAAAAAAAAAAAAAAAAAAAAAAAAAGAAGTAAGAAGGGATTCTAAGTAGTTTGTCCAAATACTGCTTTTCTAACTGCTTCACCAGTACTCCACCCTCTCCCCATTCTATCAGCTCTAGAAGCTTTTTACAGTTATAAACACTTACTGAATGTCAGCTACATGCAAGCCAGGTACTGTGCTATGCCATCGATAAATAAGGATACCCTATTCTCAAAAAATGTCCCCCCCTACAGGAAACAGAACCCTAACTCAGAAGCAAAGCAACCACACACCCCACTGTCAACTTTATTTTCAAATGATGCCTTTGCTCTTTTAATAATATCACGGATTTTCAACAAGTTAATCATTGTAAAGATATTGGGAAAAGTAAATAGGCATATAGAATATTCTCATCTTCCTTAAAATAACAACACAAAGCATAAAATTAACTCTCTAATTTTTTTTCCCAATCTCTGTAGTGTAAGTGACAGGCTCTTTTATATGCAAAGTTACCAAAGGTCCATGTCTAAGCAGTAACACTTCAGAGGGTTTCTGATAGCTTGCCATCTCGCTTCCAAAGCAAAAGCATTGCTGAGAACTGGCATGGAAACTTTTCTCTTTTCTTTTATTGCCTTTTTGTTGTCACAGAAGTTTTTCAAAAGGTAAATTCCTCTCACTCTCAAGAGGGATTCATCCGAAATACATATAACCAATGCATATGTAGTACTCCGGATTTCATTCATTAGAGCAAAAATGGGATCCTTATGAGGCTTCTGGAACCATGGGTACGACGAGACTGGAAACTTCCATTGAGAAACTAAATATGACCTTCAAAAGTAAAACTTCAAAGCCATACAAAGAAGAATAAGGACTGAGGAGGGTGGTATTCTAGCATCTCAGTGATGTTCTATCCATTTGCAAAATAATGTTCTGAAGTCTGAACTCACACTGAAAAACAAAGAGTAAATATAGGATGATGAAGTTCCTACCTGCTCTGGTCTCAGGCCCGGGGGAACCCAGGCATACTCCTCCAACGCACAGCCAGAGTCATCATCTGATGTGGAACTTCTCTGACAGCCAAAGGCCAGCTTGCTCATTTTGGGCTCCATCTCCAAAGGCATAAAGTTTAAAGCCTGGTTTCTCAGGCACAGGACATCAAACAATGGCTGCTGTGGACAATATAAGAAAAAACAAAGACATCTAAAACCTGAATGCACGTCTCTTACTCTGACCCAGAGCTTTTACTGAATGCTGTTAACACACAGCTGGGCCCAGAGAAAGTAACCAAATTACTACTGTCACCACCCCCCAGCCCCCAGGCCCCGTGAAATTCAAAATTTAGAGCTATATAATTTGGTAGTAGTCCTTTGCCAGCTCAGAATTTCAGAACATGCCACCAAAGCTAGTTTATTTCCAGGAGCCTTTAAAAGGTGCCTCTCTATAGCCAATTCCTTAGAAAAGTTCTCAAGAAAGTTGATGTGTTGACTTTCCAACTTGCCCACAAATCCTTGTGACATCCTATAAGTTGTAGAAGGAAGTGTCAGGGATCAGGCCATCTGCCTTGCCCACTACTATGCCCCATGAAAAATGGCTCAAGACCCCACTTGGTCCCCCGTATTTCCTAAGCAATTTTTCCAACTGAGGCAGTGCTGCCTTCTGAGAGTGGGTCCTCTCAGCCAAACTGCTTAGGTTTCAGATTTCTAATTATGTTGTGTAAGACACTAAACTGAGTTTACACACAAAATAGAAATAGCACAATTAAATCCTTATACTGCACATTAAATCCTCAAGCCTTTACTAAGGGCTAAAGTCAGCCAGACATTCATCAATGAGCTCCTTCAACAAACAGTCTGAATACAGCACTATGTGAAAATAAAATCCAGCTTGGTGACTGTTAATGTTTAATTGCATCATAAGCAGGCATTCACTGAAAAGTTATGCAGTCAGTGCCTACTATGTGTGAAATGTCATCAGCCTGCTATGGGCAGAGAAAGATGTAAATCCTCCTCTGAATAAAAAGCCTCCTTGGATGAAGGGCTATAAAAGTGTCAAGACAACATTCCCTGCCCTACAACCCAGGACCTTTGCTATTACCGATTATGTTCTTTGCCTCTTCTGATTCTTAAAAATCATCCCTCATCCCAGGGCACAAAGAAAAAAATAATAGTATCAGAACTTTCAGAACCAGATGGAGAGATGGAGCTTTTTTATACCTGGCCCTTTCACCCACAAAAAAATGGTGTAAAAAAAAGAAAATTACATATAATTATCCCAACTCAATCATTTTAGAGAAAACAAGGTTCAGGAAAGTCAAGAGACTTGTCCAAGGTCATATGGCTAAAAGCCAGAGTCTAGTCACACATACACACTGACATGTCAGACTTCCAAAAATTCTTCTGCCTTAATAAATGTTCTTCCATCTCAGGAAGGATGTCAAAAACAAAAAAAAAGTTTTCATTTGCTTAAACAAGTAGGAAAGGCAGTGAAAACCCATACACTTTCAGCCTGAGACTAAGTCATTTTTCAGCAACTATCTCAATTCAACTCTAAATGCTAAGAGTGTTGAAAAATACTACCTATTA
Source organism: Theropithecus gelada (assembly GCF_003255815.1). NCBI lineage: Eukaryota > Metazoa > Chordata > Mammalia > Primates > Cercopithecidae > Theropithecus > Theropithecus gelada. The sequence continues at coordinate 722,091 of NW_020257754.1, forward strand.
AAACCTTTGATTATTGGCCGGGTGAGGTAGCTCACGCCTGTAATCCCAGCACTTTGGGAGGCTGAGGCGGATGGATCACAAGGTCAGGAGTTTGAGCCCAGCCTGGCCAATATAGTGAAGCCCTGTCTCTACTAAAAACACAAAAATTAGCCAGGCGTGGTGGTGGGTGCCTGTAATCCCAGCTACTCAGGAGGCTGAGGCAGGAGAATTGCTTGAAACCAGGAGGCGGAGGTTGCAGTGAGCTGAGATTTTACCCCTGGACTCCAGTCTGGGCGACAGAGTGAGACTCCGTCTCGAAAAAAATAAAATAAAACCTGATTAAAATATTTGGTTTCTCTTTTATAAATGATAGGACATTGAGAAAATTAACATTGTAACAAATGAAGGGCAAGCGCCTCATAGCTACAATCTATATTAGCAGTAGGAGCGATGCCACACATATATTATTCCAACTAATAAATTTAACTTGCATTCACCCTGAACAAAAAGTGAAGATGACCTCATTTCCTACACTACCATTGGGAGGTTATGACCTTTTAAACAAGGCATCATTTCACACAGGTGCAACTCATTCATGTCTCGACTAAGGAAAGGCTTTCTAAACATAGGCGTATTCCTCTGACTCCTCAATAAAAAAGGATGTGTTAATGAGTCAGAAAATGTCTTGGATATTTTGAAAAAACTACTCCCACATGTCAAAGGAAGGGAACCAGAGGTTAAGAATTTAATTAGTAACTCTAAAACTCCTACCAGGAGCATGAGTGCCTTCAATGCAATTTAACCCAAATCATGAAAGATGAACATCTGCCCCCTGCTAAATCAGGCTAAGTGGGGAGACACTAAGGTATTCGCTCTGCAGACTTACAAAGAACATAAATATTCAATAGAACCTAAAAATTAAATGCCACTGGATTATAAAACAAGAGAAAACATCACAAATTAAGACAAGCCATGGATTTTCCAAGCTAGCACAAAGATACCGATTGCCGAAGATCTGAATTACTTTTACAGCTGTACTCCCTGATTAGCCTTTTGTGAAAAACGTACAGTAAATTACTATCCTAATCAAGGTAAATCAACGTTAGCACGACATGCCACAATCCCACCATCCCCTCCTCCCAATCACCTGGAAGTTCTGGCCACATCTCAAACTTACAATTCCCACAAGTTCATTCCAGCCTTTCAACAAATTACATTGAGGACTGACTGTCATTCATGCACAAAGTAAACAGTCCAACTGAAGAACCATGAGTGACAATATCCTTTCCATTATAGGCATGGCTTTGTGTTTCATTTGTTAGTAGACAGTTAACTTACTTCTCCATGCCTGGCTGGTACCATTAGTGTTACGGCATTTAATCACTCTATCAAGCAACCCACTGTAAGTGGTGTCTCATTTAACAGATGGGGAAACTGAGCCTCAGAGCCATGTGCCTCAGGGTAAACTGTCCAAGGTCAGTAAGTGGTCTTAGGATCGGTCTTGGCTGTGATCCTAAACCCCTGCAACCCCAAGCTGCCTCCTGTGGGGAGTGCTGATGGAACCAATTCCCTTTTCTTTAGTGAATCAGCCAAGCTACTGCACTGCAGACACACAAAATGACACAACTGGAGGGTAGTCCACTTCACCCACAGAAGGCATTTTAAGGATATACAGTCAAAAAGGATTGTAAAAATTCAATGATCTCATGAGCACTTGGTTCAGAGTTTATTCACTGAGGTAAGTTTTTCTTTTTCCTTTATATCAGAGAATATTTAAAATGACAAAACATTACATTCACTGGCAAGTTCTCAGAGCTCATCAAAACACAAACATTAAAAAAATGTTGGCTGGGCGCAGTGGCTCACACCTGTAATCCCAGCATTTTGGGAGGCTGAGGCAGGCAGACCACCTGAGGTCAGGAGTTCGAGACCAGCCTGGCCAACGTAGTGAAACCCCCTATCTACTAAAAATATAAAAATTAGCTGGGCGTGGTGGTATGTGTCTGTAATCTCAGCTACTCAGGAGGCTGAGGCAGGAGAATTGCTTGAACCGGAAGTTGCAGTGAGCCCAGATCACACCATTGCACTCCAGCCTGGGTGACAAGAGCAAAACTTCGTCTCAAAAAAAAAAAAACCAAAAGTTACATGGCATGGCCTCCACTGGGACCAGGCTGTGTTAAGAGTCGCGACATCATCACTAGCAACTTCTTTTTTCTTTTCCTTTCTTTTTTCGAGTTTTGCTCTTGTTGCCCAGGCTGGGCGCGATCTTATCTTACTGCAACCTCCGCCTCCCGGGTTCAAGCAATTCTCCTGCCTCAGCCTCCCAAGCAGCTAGGATTACAGGCATGCGCCACCATGCCCAGCTAATTTCGTATTTTTAGTAGAGACGGGGTTTCTCCATGTTTGTCAGGCTGGTCTTGAACTTCTGACCTCAGGTGATCTGCCCACTTCGGCCCCCCAAAGTGCTGCGATTACAGGCGTGAGCCATGGTACCTGGCTTCTAGCAACTTCTTTACCTGATAACACAAAAACTTCAATTTAGATTTTTCTTTTTCCTATTTATCTGTCACCCAGGCTGGAGTGCAGTGGCTCACTGCAGCCTATCTACCTCCCAGGTCCAAGCAATCCTCCTACCTCAGCCTCCCAAGTAGCTGGGACCACGGGCATGTGCCACTACACCGAAGTTTTTTGTTTTTGATTTTTGTAGAGATGGGGTCTCCCTATGTTGCCCAGGCTGGTCTCAAACTCCTGGACTCAAAATATCCTCCTGCCTCGGCCTCCCCAAATGCTGGGATTAAAGGTGTGAGCCATGGCATCTGACTTTATTTTTAAAGATTGCTTGTACTTGCCAAGAGATCCTGAGAGTCTATTCTTAAGTATATCAGTCGGGTGAAAGCAGTGGCAGCTAAACATAGTTCTTACGCTTGTAAAAAGTTACACTAAAAATTATGAAAATGTGGCTGGGCATGGTGGCTCATGCATGTAATAATCCCAGCACTTTGGGAGGCTGAGGCGGGTGGATCACCTGAGGTCAGGAGTTTGAGACCAGCCTGACCAACATGGAGAAACCCTGTCTCTACTAAAAATACAAAATTATCCAGGCATGGTGCACACCTGTAATCCCAGCTACTTGGGAGGCTGAGGAAGGAGAATCGCTTGAAGCCAGGAGGTGGAGGTTGCAGTGAGCTGAGATCATGCCATTGCACTCCAGCCTGGGCAAGAAAAGCAAAACTCCATCTCAAAACAAAACAAAGCAAACAAACAAACAAACAAAAAAAACCATACACACACACACATACATATATATGTATATGTGACCTCACAATATCCCTTCCTTAGGCATTTAAATCACTATATGGTATTTACTTTGGCAGCACAGAAGGAAGAAGGGAGCCTGGCCATTCCTTCCGCTCGGGGTCATGGCTGAGGTTCTTCCTGAGGATACCTAACCATGGCTGTATGTAGTCTGCCAAAACATCATGTTTTAAGCCAAGCATATGAGACCACAGGTAAATTAGACCTAATAGAAAAATTCTAATAACTTTATTTTCAGGTATTGTCTCTTAAGGTTGATGACATGAAACGGGCAGAATCAGGTTTAAAACTAGTCTGCGTTATAATGGAAATAGAACTATTCAAAGTTGGGGTTATGAGAGAGTAAAACTTTTTTTTAATGATGCTGCTTCTTTCTTTTGTAGAACCATGCTTAGATGAACTAACAGTGGCCCTGCCCTATACTTTTTTTTTTTTTGGTAAAATTTTATTTGGGCATTACTTTAAACTTCCAAAAAGTTGCAATAGTAAAAGAACTCTGATAGATCCCTTACCCAGACTCATCAATGGTTTACATTTTGCTCCATTTGCTTTTGCATCATCCTCCTCCCTCTCTCTTCCTCTCTCTGTCTCACATGTATACACACTTCTGTGGGATCCATTTGAGAGTGTATTTTTTACATTCTTTTACCTAGCCACAGCTCAAAACATCAGTATTCTTGACTATTCTAAGGCAGGCTTATTGTTTTGGTCTTAAAATGTTGTAGCGACCCCAATCATAAATGAATGTTAACTATGCATTAACCAATCCTGTGCGAAGTTTGGAAATAAATCAGTAGGCATCCTATTTCTCCAGTGTGTCTCTATAATTTTGAATGTAAGTAAACCTCATAATGCAGGAGAAAAAAAAGCAAAACAGTTTTCAGAGATGGGTTTGTTCAGGTTCCAAACAGTCTGACCATTAAGGAGGTGTGTGGAGGGCACAGAACCTTTTAACAGCTACCACCACCATCAAAGATGGCAATGGGAGGGGGTGGTCAAGCACAAGGAACAGCTGTTAAAACTTAATTCTCTAGCAGGTTCATGAGTTCTTCGCAGACACTATTTTGAAGACTAAAAGCCTACTATCAGAGTCCAGTAGAGAAACAAATGTCAAACAGAAAAGAAGGGTATGGTCACAAGGGAGGTGAGAAAGAAGCCCAAGGTCATGTAGAGAGAGCTGGGATACTATTTTTTTTAGAAAGGCAAGGATTATCATGGGGCTATTCCATGCAATAGAAAATGGAACAGTCCATTTCCCTCCTTTGTCCTTTCTCTTGCCTCTTCCTTCAAAATAATTAAATAGCTATTTCTCACCATTAGTAACAAAGTCAAGCAGCTAGCAGATGTACGACTTCTCAATCATCATTGTCAAGAGAATATCTGACCCAAAGGATAAGGGCTAGACTTAGGAAATGGAATCTGACGCTCTCAGCATTCAGTAAACTTGGTCCTGATGTCTTCAAAGCTTTGACAAGTCAACAAACATCTTGAGACCTGATTTTTTAAAAATAGAAAAGACAGAAAACAGAAAAGAATTTCATGACTATAAAGAATTAAAGCTCCTATTGCAACGTACGAATTGGCATTGATGCTTCCACTGGGACCAAACAGACTTTCTTGAAGCTAACCAGTGACAAATGGAATTGAAACAATATGTTAATAACAAAACCTGAGTTTCATCTTCTTTTTGAGCTTGGGAGGGCTTTAGCCTTCTGAACAGCAGACAATTTTGCCGAGTTATTGGCCAACATTTCCAGCTGCTTTGGAAGCAGCTTCTAACCAGTCCCCGCATAAAACCGCCAACACATACACGTAGCACGTGTGCGTGCACACATTCGCACACAGCATGTGTAGTGGTCTATGGAGCATGGCAGTTTTTCTAGTTGCCTTAGGTAAAGCTTGTTCCCCAAATTCGAGTATGGCCTCATTCATATAACATAGTGATATAATGAGGGGTTCCTTTGTGAAATTTACTTTCTAGATTCATTCACTGCATTCATTAATTCATCCTTATATTTACAGTTGTTATTGAATGGTTTGGGGAATGTCAAAAGAAGCCAACTGACATTTATTCCATTAAAAGCCAGATCTTAAAAAGAAATGTAATGGCCAGGTGCAGTGGCTCACGCCTGTAATCCCGGCACTATAGGAGGCCGAGGTGGCCTTGAGGTCAGGAGTTCGAGACCAACCTGATCAACATGGTGAAACCCCATCTCTACTAAAAATACAAAATTAGCTGGGCATGGTGATGCATGCCTGTAATCCCACTACTTGGGAGGCTAAGGCAGGAGAATTGCTTGAACCCGGGAGGCAGAGGTTGCAGTGAACCAAGATCACGCCACTGCACTCCAGCCTGGGCAACAAGAGCAAAACTCCACCTAAAAAAAAAAAAAGAAAGAAAAAGAAAATTCCATTATTCATCTCCTTGCTTTCTTCCATGGTGGCACATATAAAAATTATATGTGATTTAGCCTTTGGTTGACCATTTGTTTTCATTTTGGGCACAGTAGAAAACACTGGCTTCAGGATTCAAGAAACAGAATGGCCCCTGACCCATAAATGTATGACAACTAGCAAACTTTTTGGAGGTTTTCCTCCCTGCCCTCATGTTTTCATCCCTGCTACTTGTCTCTCCCTGCCTTTCCCTTTTGCCCACAACCAACAACCTCCAAACCTTTTAAAATGTGTTGCTTCCAGTATTAGGCAACTATTCTTTGAAAAAGTTTGTCTAAAAGTACATAGAAGCTGGGCATGTGCCTATACTCTCAGCTACCTGGGGACTGAAGTGGGAGGACTGCTTGAGACCAGGAATCTGAGACCAGCCTGGGCAATACAGCAAGACCCTGCCTCAAAAAAAAAAAAAAAAAAAAAAAAAGTATATGTAGTAATTACGGCATGGACGAGGGCTTAAGCACTTCTCCTATAAGCACAGTAACCACTGGTGAAATAAGATAGCATACAGTGTGAGAAGGTGTTATTCAGGCCGGGCGCGGTGGCTCAAGCCTGTAATCCCAGCACTTTGGGAGGCCGAGGCGGGCGGATCACGAGGTCAGGAGATCGAGACCATCCTGGCTAACATGGTGAAACCCCGTCTCTACTAAAAATACAAAAAACTAGCCGGGCGTGGTGGCGGGCGCCTGTAGTCCCAGCTACTCGGAGGCTGAGGCAGGAGAATGGCCTGAACCTGGGAGGCGGAGCTTGCAGTGAGCCGAGATCGCGCCACTGCACTCCAGCCTGGGTGACACAGCGTGAGACTCCGTCTCAAAAAAAAAAAAAAAAAAAGAAGGTGTTATTCAAACCAAAGAGAAAGGTTATTATTTTGTTATGCTATTTTGGCCACTTGGGGATCATTTCATTTTCTACTGGTCTGTATGCTGCTTCCAGGATAGCTAAGGATTATTATCTTGATTGACCTTGACATATACATAAACGAGCCATTACTATGTTTCTATAAAGAGCTTAATAAGTCAGCACAGTATATGAAGGTCCAGAGGCAGTGAAGAGTGGACAGTTTTGCTAGAAGATAGATTCTTCCAAAGAAGCAACAACAGATGGCAATGGTGTCTGAATCCTATTTTCAAGAATTATACATTTCAGGCAGAAAACTGTGGGTTTATCACTACAGGCAACGGGAAACTGCAAAAGACATGAATGGAGACTGCCACAAGATACTTCTGGGTCTTAAATATTAATATGGTAGTGATGGTCAGGAAAAAGATAAAGAACCCAAGAGGGGCCAATTAGTACACTGTCCCTAAGCAAGCCTACACATGGTGACTTGGGAGGAAAAGTAAAAGGAACTAATAGGAAAGGAATAAATTGGGCCAAACACAGTTTTGAGTATTAGGTGATTGACATACCAATACATAAGTACCTCAGGGCAACTCAGAAGGGGAATGAGGATTTGAGGGATTTGAGGAGAATGAGTTTAATCAGATACATATTGAGGCTGTAACTGTATATCAAGTCTGATATGATTCTTATTATTCATAATTTTCTTGAACCAAGTCACCAAATCAAAATCATGCAAATAGAAAACAGTAATTGTCAGGGCCTGCCATTGAAAATGAAGTCTAAGGTCATATCCCTAATTACAATTTTTTCTCCAATGCAATCCCACTGTAGTTCCTATATGAAGACTACCATGGCATTGTAAGATCCCTATGAAAAGGTATTTCTTGTGTGAACATGCCCAGGGAAGTTAGAAATCCTTTGATCACCAAAAGCCAGAACAGATACTGATTTGTGAAGTCAGTTAGGCCAACATTCCCTAGGTGTCCCCCACTGCTAAGTGCCATCCGTGGGCTACAAACTGTTTAACAGCTTCTTTGTTAAACTGCTTGTTAACAAGGCCTTAGTGCATGGAAGATGCATATCACGGGTTCTCCATTCAAAAGCTACTCCAATTCTCCCCGGCTACACATGCAGGTGAATTAAATTTAACTACAGACTAATTTAGCAGTACAGAAACACATCACACATCCATTCTTTTCAAAATACAAAATATACCACCGTTTTGGATATACACATTTCCTTGTTTATGATGTCCTTAACTTCAATCGAGATGCGAATGTTATAGTAAAAGAGACACTAAACTGTCATTTCTTTAAAGGTTTCACACACTCAAAGAGCATTCAGTGCTTACCGTCTACTAAAGACAAAGTCACTGCCAACAAAGCCCAATTCAATTTCACTTATTTGAAAAGTAAAAACATAATGAAGTTATCAGAAGATATTGTTTTTTTTTTTTTTTTTTTTTTTTTTTTGAGACGGAGTCTCGCTCTGTCGCCCGGGCTGGAGTGCAGTGGCCGGATTTCAGCTCACTGCAAGCTCCGCCTCCCGGGTTCACGCCATTCTCCTGCCTCAGCCTCCCGAGGAGCTGGGACTACAGGCGCCCGCCACCTCGCCCGGCTAGTTTTTTGTATTTTTTAGTAGAGACGGGGTTTCACCGGGTTAGCCAGGATGGTCTCGATCTCCTGAGCTTGTGATCCGCCCGTCTCGGCCTCCCAAAGTGCTGGGATTACAGGCTTGAGCCACCGCGCCCGGCCAGAAGATATTGTTTATGAAACATTCCTTTACTAAAAGTTCTCCATACAATTAGTGGCATTAGGCCATATGCCCTTTGGTATTTTCCGTATTTTCCACGTGAACCTCCATCCAGTTTGTACATTTCCCAACAGCTGAGTGGGCTGTCACGCACCACCCAATGGTCAAGAAATTATCCATTTTTCCAAGAGGAAATGTGGAACTCTTTCAAAGCATTCTAATTTCATGCACAAATACATTCCATGACAGTAAGAAACAAAAGGAGGAAACATGACGACAAAGCCTGGTCCTTCGCCAGCCGGCGCTTCTAGAGTCAGGTTATCCACACACGGGTATGTAAAGACAAAATCCAAAATGCACGCCGTGGAACGAGGGGCACTACACAAGGCGCTGCTCTAATGAGCCCATTATTTTCCATAATGGGGGATGCAGGTATTTTCTCAAAATCGTGTTCCCCTTAGTCTTCTATTGATTTTTTAGATTTCTATTTTCAACAGTGGCCCGAGGAAACAGCAGCCCGACTTGACTCCAATGTACACACAGACTCAGGTTTCGCCCCGTCACCTGTTGGCTCCTGAACAACACTCCTCTTTGTGAAACTTACAGCACTCATTTGACACAAGTTTCCAGAGAAAACACTTCAAGAAAGTGTTTGAGAAATCACAAGACTCGAGTTGTAAAAACAAATTCCACACACAGCCTGGCTTATAAGGACATAGACTAACGGGACCGGCCGAGCTTTTAAAAACGGGGCTGGAGAAAGCGGGAAGGAAAGGATGTCACCCTACTTCGGGAAAACTCAGCCGGCCAATTCTTGATGGGGCTGCCAGTGATGGTGCAGGGGGTCCCCTGGGTCGTCCCCATCCCCGCCCCCGCAGCAGCAGAGACGCCTCAGAGCCGGCGTCGGCGCCCCCTGGGTCCCGCAAACCCTGCGCTCCGCGCGGCGGCGGCTGCTTGGGCCGCGAGGGGGCGCCCTGGGCCGTGGGTCGACGGGCACCGGTCCCTCTCTGCGTCCCCGGCCCGAGGAGCCAGAGGCCGACCTCAAGACCCAGAGGCTGCGAGGGAACCCATCCTCGGCGCCGACGCGAAGCCCCGAGAGAACATTTCCCCTTGTCCCCCAGCACAGAACAGTCGCCTTCGAACTCCCCGTCACCCTCCTCCAGCAGAAAGCCTCGCGCCGCTCTTGGCGCCGCGTCACCTCCACCGAGCGGCACTTGCCCTGCGGCTGGACGGTGGGGCCGAGCAGCCACGGGTCCCCACTTCTGTCCCTCAGCTTCCGACGAGAAGCCCCTAGCCGGCGCGCACCCTGCAGCCCTCCCGCGTTCAGCCCCCGCCGCCGGCTGCCATCCAGCCCTGGGACCCAGACAGCGGCTCCCACCTGCGGCCTGGACAGCGGCCGAGCGCGGCCTGCAGCCCCTCGTGGCGCCGGCCCCGGAGCCCTCGGCGCGCACTAGCCGCCCACCCGCTCTGCGTCTGGCGGAGGCTGGCGGCCCGGAGCGGGCGCGGAGGGCTCCCAAAGGAAAAGAAGGCTGGGTGTCCTACGGCTCACCCGCGCCCATCCATTTCCGGAGGAGACCCCAGCAGGGCGGGGCAGCGAGCACCGGTTCCCCACTACTTCGCAGCGGGCCGTGCCCCCGGGTCGTGTCCCGGCGCTGGCCCCACCTGGTGGGCGAGGGGTCGCCCCCGCCCCACCGTGACGCACTTTCCCCCAGGCTGGTCCCCGCCGAGCTCCCTGGCGGCGCAGCGCGGGGATCCTCACCCGCGGCAGCCCCTCAGCAGCCGTGAGGCATCCCACAAAACGTCCTCCAGCTCCGCAGAGACCTTCGGTCCCTGCCGGCGTGACGGACTCTGATCCCCCGGGTTGGAGTCGCCTCGTCCAGGCCACTGCATCCCCCAGGCCCTAGCTCTGCGTCCTTCCAGGATCCTTCTCTGCGGGGAGAAAAACTCGTCTCCGCTCAGCGCCGGGAGCCCGCCTGGGGCCGGCGATCTTCAAAAGTAATCAGACCCCGCAGTAGGGGGAAAAAAAAAAAAAAAAAAAGTAACCATTTCGTTTCCTGCCGATCCCGCCCTCCTCCCGCCTCCCGACTGGCGATCCCAGCCCGGCCCGGCTCCCCGCTCCCGCCCGCGGGCGGCGCCTGCCCAGCCTGCTCCCGCCGCCGCCCGCTTTCCAGGAACTGTCACTGCTGACCGTGCCCCTGGCAGGTCTCCACGAGGTCCTGCGCGCACAATTCCTCGAAAAGTTACCCACCCACTTGGCCAGCCTCGCCGCTCGAGCACCTACCGCCGCCCGCCCGCTCCATTCTCCGGAGCCCAGTGAGTGAAGCCGCTAAGATGCAAATACCCTAGGACGCTTATGTAAACTTCCCCCTCCCGCAGGTGCACGCGCGGGCCACGAAACGCTGGGAGAATATGAAAGGCCACCTCTTAAAGAAATCATCTCCACTCTGCCCATAACAATGATGTCAGCAAATGGCACATTTAAGCAAGTTCTCACTTGGAAGGGCTCATTAGCATATGAATCCTCTTAGGACTTTCCCTGAATTTCGTAGTGATTCCTACCGCATAGCGCAGGAGATTTATTTTTATCAGTAAATAACAGCAAAGAATAGGAGCCAAGGTCACGCGAAGTACTAACTCAAGTACACTATTGAGAGTTTTTACAAATAGGTTAAGTGAATATCATTATTCAAACACAAGGAAGTGTCCCATACTGAAGCTAATCTTGTTTCTGAGCTATTTGTAGGTACACTGAGAGAAAGTGGAGCTGGGCTTCAGTTGTCTACAGAAAGGATCAAGAGAAGCAAAACATACCCTCAAAGCAAGCCCAGAAAAAAAATGATAGATTAGTAATCATCAGTAGAGGTCTAATCTCTTGTGAACTACAAATTTTAGTTTCTACCATAGCCTCCTTATCACAAGGTGAGAGAAATACCAAGAGAATGAAGGGAAAATGCAATATTTAAGAGCTTCATCAATTTGTAAAATGTCAGTAAATAAAAGCAATTTAAAGTGGTCACCAGTTCCTTTGGTATCTTTTTTTTTTTTTAAGCTAAAAAATAATCCTGTGCCATCAGGATTCCTTGGGAGTGATTTGCAACCTATATGGTTCTACATCATACAAGTGAACAATAGCTCATTGTAACCGTGATTTAAAAATACATAAACAAGTTGCCATAAATAGATCAGTCAAGTAAATCACTCTGTGACCAAATTCTGTTATCTCAGCTACAAAGTTAGGCAGCTAAGACTTTTTTTTTTTTTTTTTTTGTTACTCTTTTAAAAGGGGCAGAAACAGAAAAGTTGTGGCTCTGCTGGTAGACTAGTTTGGAAACACTGATTCAGACAACACAATCTGTAATTCAAATAAGACTCTTTATTGGCCAAATGGATTCCGGTTTTGAAGACGATTCCCAAAACGTTCTGATATAGAACTCTTCTGGCCTTAGGGTTTAGGGATTTGTGGGAAGACTTCAAAGGTTACCATTTTCCTCTGTGGATCTGTAAAATTAACCATGAATACCTAGGTCAGATTTCCTTTTCCCTGCTTCACTCTGTTTGGGCTTCCTCAGGGAAGATTTCAACTACTTACCTATAGGAGAAATGTGCAATCAATTACTGATTTAAATGAAACCCTGAAATATCATGTCATTATGATAAAGGGAGTATCAGCAGGTGAATGCATTAAGCCAGGCAGACCCTTTTTGGAATAGCTTTTAAAGGACAGCTACCCATTAGGCCACAAAACACTTCCAACTACAAACTACAGCGGCACTTATCACTGTCAAATGTCAGCCGTTGTAAACGTGCTTCCTCTAGGGCAGTTACTTGTAAATACGTTTTGTTATGTTTTCAACAGGTACTGTCACAGTTACCCACTGTAAGTGTTTTTTAGTGATGAAGCAGTGTGCAGACAGTTGCAAGCTTTCTACGAAGAGTTCAATCTGAATGAAACAGACTTTAGTCTGGTCTGAAAGAGGTTGTTTTTGTCAAGGGTGAACTTATGCAGAATGGAGAGCAAGGCCCCCAACCAGCATCCTTTTGTTTCAGCCAGGTGGAATATTCATGCTTGCAGATCACACTTTAGGGGCCAGTTGAGAAAGGAAGCCCAAAAATTCACAGGGCTTGGTTCCCTTGCTCCATCCTGGTCTTTGCTCTAAGGTCATCTCTACAGAGAGGCCTTCAACTCCCTAACTAAAATATCACCCTCCCTCCCTTTGCAATATTTGTCTGCAGAGCACTTAGCATTGCCAGGTATTTACATGTCTGTTTATTGTTCGTTGTCTTTCTCCTTTCCTAGAAGTTGGGGACTTTGGGGACTCACTACTGTATTCTCAGCACCTAGAATGATGCCTGGCACATAGCAGACAAATTTCATAAACATAAGTTAAGTGAATGAATGATTCTTAGACATATTCTTCTCAGGCCCTCAAAAGTATACTATACCTGTACAAGTAACTCTGTTTCTAATCTAAAGTCAAGCTGAATTACAATGTCCTAATGGAGGAGAAGATAATAGAAAATCAGAAATATGCCAAGGGCAGAGAAAGAGGCAGCATTTTGTTTGTCAAATGTCAGCCAGCTGCATTGGGTCTGGTAGAAAGAGATAAAGGACACAGTATAAGTCAACTTTGGCGCTAATCCTTGGTTCTTCCGTGTTGTGTATATAGTGACCTTGAGGTCTTGTCTGCTCCTTGCCTTCATTGTTTCCCTTGTAAACAGACCTCCTTTTTAGTTTTAAGGGTAAGAGTTAGTTGCTCTTGGTCTCAGACATTTGAAAGGATTTGTAACTACTGTAAGTGCCAGCAATCTAGGAAGAATGTATTTAAATGATTAGATGTCTTTCAGGTTTCTTCATAGAAAAGAGACATCAAAAGCTCTGATAATCACAAATGACATCTGACCTAAATTTGAGGGGCAGTTGGCAGATGTAGTATTAAATAGGGTGACAGTTCTAGTTTTCAAAGCGAGCATATTCCAGAACATCAGTTTGGTTGTTCTGACTATGTAGATAGGTACCTAAAAGAATCACAAAATCACTCATATGAATGTAGAGTTCACAAAACCCTTGGGATCCTCCATCTTACCCAGATGAAGAAACTGATATCCAAAGGAATCACTGTAACGATTCTTTGTTTCTTTCCAAATTTGTTGCCACTGAAAGTTTATGCCAAATGTGTTACTTTCTTGTCAATTTTAAACATTTCTGTTGTATCCCGGATTGGTCATTAAACCCTGGTGGGTCACTGAACATTTGCAAATTCTACTTACCATTACCTGGGTCTGTAGCATCCCTAGGGAAGGGCCCCAAGGCAGATGCCAAGCTCTTCTTAGGGCTAACAGGCATTATAAAGTTTTATAATAGGTTGCAGTTTCCCAAGGTCTCCAATTACTCTTTCTCCTTTGATTATATTTAAAGCAATGTGATTAGAGAGCACTGGTTCTTTAACGTTTCCTACACCCAATCCCTCTTTAGGTTTACTACTCCAATAATCCAAGGTACCCATCCCCTCCCTGACCCTCCTTTGTGAGGGAGGTAAACTCCCCCTTCACAGTACCCTGATGCACTGGGTTTGAAGTTAGGAGACTTAAATGTCTATTATCTGTCAATTACTAAATCTGTGACAATGGGAGGAATCACTTCTCTAAGGTATTGTTTTTTTCATCTCTAAAAATGCTGGAGTTTGGATTAGGTCAATGTTTAGAACTTTTGAGGAGAGAACACAATCCATTTTCCAACTAAAATAAAAAATCAGCCAGGTGTAGTGGCCCACACCTATAATCCCAGCACTTTGGGAGGCCAAGGCCGGTGGATGACTTGAGGTCAGGACTTCAAGACCAGCCTGGCCAGCATGATGAAGCCCCATCTCTACTATACAAAACTTAGCTGGGCATGGTGGCGGGTGCCTGTAGTCCCAGCTACTTGGGAGGCTGAGGCATAAGAATTGCTTGAACCCAGGAGGCAGAGGTTGCAGTGAGATCATGCCACTGTACTCCAGCCTAGGGTGACAGAGTGATACCCTGTCTCCAAAAAATAAATAAATAACATGAAATGAACATCTCGATAGAGAAACAGATGGAAGTGTCACTGCTTTATTGAAGTTCTGGACTGGCTTCCTCCTGACACCCTCCTACAACTCTCCTCACCGCTGCTCTTCCAAGGCAGCCCCCAGGGCACCTCCCTCTCTAACTAGATGCTCCCAGAAGCTCCACCAGTTCTAGTATTTTGTGGGTCTCTAAAGACTCAATAGCTGGTTATGACACTAATACCAGATAGGTGTTTACAGCTGTGCTGTCTGGAGTCCACAGCCCAAGTTGTGAGGGAGTATATAGGACCAGGTCCATTCATTGACCTTGTTCAGGGTTGTTATCTACTACTGAAGACATACGGCCATCTTTGCCCACCCTACCCCTTACTAACTATTCTGAAATACTCCTTCCCCTACCCCAGGAAATGTTTGTTACTTTTCATGAACAGATAATTAAACTGGCATTCAGCTTAACTGAGTAAGTAACTTCAGGTTCTGACCTTAGGCTCTGCAACCCTCTCAACTCCTCTCCTGTCTGTCTGTGGTTTGATACACTCTTAAATTTCACTACTGAAAAACTATCAAAAAGTTAAGAAACTAAGACAAAATCTTCCAATAAATATTGAGAGTGCCGTACCATGGCAACATATCTAACATTTATTAAATTGCAAACCCCAGTATATAGTATGATCATATTGTTGTAAGTAATATTTGGTAAGCTGACATATACATTACAAAATTATTTAGATACTATAAATATCACACCAGTAGTATGGTTTCCAGGGGAGGGCAGGTTATAGGAAATTATCATTTAAAAATTATATTGATAAAATAAATGAATTTTTATATTTTCACATTATATATAAACATTTTCTCTATCAACTTATCTTTTTTTTTTTTTTTTTGACAAGACTTTCTCTCTTGTTGTCCAGGCTGGAGTGCAATGGCACAATCTTGGCACACCACAACCTCCGCCTCCCAGGGTCAAGTGATTCTCCTGCCTCAGCCTCCTGAGTAGCTGGGATTACAGGCGTGCGCAACCACACCCGGCTAATTTTGTATTTTTAGTAGAGATGGGGTTTCTCCACGTTGTTCAGGCTGGTCTCGAACTCCTGACCTCAGGTGATCTGCCTGCCTCGGCCTCCCAAAGTGTTGGGATTACAGGCGTGAGCCACTGTGCCTGGCTGTATCTGTCTATTTGAGATAGGGTCTGGAGCTATCACCAGACCCTATAAATATTTATTTATTTGAGACAGGGTCTGGCTCTGTCACCCACGCTAGAGTGCAAGGGCACGATCTCGGCCCACTGCAACCTCAACCTCCTTGGTAGCTGGGATTATAGGTGCACACCACCACCCCAAGCTAAGTTTTGCATTTTTTTTTTTTTTTGTAGAGATGGGGTTTCATCATGTTGCCCAGGTTGGTCTCGAACTCCTGAGCTCAAGCAATCCACCTGCCTCAGCCTCCCAAAGTACTAAGATTATAGGCATGAGCCACCATGCCCAGCCTCATTTTATAATGTTCATGTAAAATTTTGTAAATTGTTGAAGAAACAATAAAGAAAATATACTACAATATTAATATATGGAAGAAAAGTTTGAAAGCAGAAACTAACATTCCGAATTTAAGGCTGGGTGCAGTGGCTCACACCTGTAATCCCAGCACTTTGGGAGGCCGAGGTGGGCAGATCACTTGAGGTCAGGAGTTCAAAACCAGACTGGCCAACATGGTGAAACCCCATTTGTACTAAAATATATAAAAATTAGCTGGGCATGGTGGCAGGTGACTTAATCCCAGCTACTTGGGAGGCAGAGGCAGGAGAATGGTTTGAACCCGGGAGGCAGAGGTTGCAGTGAGCCGAGATCAAGCCATTGCACTCAAACCTAGGGTTTAAGAGTGAGACTTCTCTCAAAAAAAAAAAAAAAAAATCCAAATTTAAGTATTAGTTGGTATGAGAAGATACATGAATGCATACTTCCTCTCTATGCTTTCTTCCTTCCAGTCACAAGCTTCAAGAGTGGACTCTCTGCTGCATTTGCTTATGATACTGTGAGAAGGAGGGTGTCACCAGTCCCACATTTCCACAGAGCCAGACATAGTGGGGCAGGGGCTGTCTGATCCCTCATGCATCCATCTATGGATTCACTGGTAGACTCTTTGGTTGAGATGCAGGGTATTACTTGTTGAAGGGCACCACTGTTCGACCTAGACCTTTCCCTTGACCTAGAGACTTCGCATTCTAAATCCATATTCTATATCTTGATTTATTCCAAAAAGAAGAGAGAAAAATACACAAAAAAGTGAGGAAAATAAATGACTGGTCTAATTTTCTGACCTACAGAACAAACCATGATACATGGTGATTATAGGAATATTTGAGGTGTGGTTAAATTCTAACATAGGAATAAGAGGAAGTATTGATACATCGATTCTGGTAAGAAGTGAAGATTCAGGAACCATGAAGTTGGGGTGACATTTGAGCTGCATTTTTAAGGACTAAAAGTAGTTGATCAGAGTGGTGAACGGAATGGGTTTGGGATAGAGAAGGGGGCCTAGTACAGGCTGAGCCGGTCAAAATTTGAGGACCAAAAGAGCTGGAACACAGAGGGGAGAGGCTGGAGACTGCCCAAAGGCAGCAGGCCCAGGCTGTGAATGGCTGCATAAGCCAGCAGAAGGATGCCAAGTTATCCTAGGAGTAGTGGGGAGCCACAGAAGCTTAAGCAGAGAAGAGTGACACAATTGTATTTATGCCCTAATTAGAGGAAGGGTGGAGAAAACTGCAGAGAAACCAGATGGGAAGAGTCTTGAAGCTGCCCCAGTAGTCAAGGGGAGAGAAGATAGTGTGTCGGAGGGCGTGATTTCTCAGGGTGGATAAACTGGACTTGTGGCTGCTTGGTGTGTACAGCATGCGTAGGGGCAGTGGAAGGGGTAGCAGGAGGGACCCAGACATTCGTAAATGAGTCAGGATTTCCATGGTTTACTTGAAAGACAACCAACAGTTTAGCCCCAATGTAAGCTCTCACTTGGAATTGCCATTTTTTTTTTCGCTGCTCATGGAAGACACAGTAACCTGAAGGACTCATATTTCTAAGCTCAAACTTATTTTTTTATTTTTTATTTTTTTAAGACATAGTCTTACTCTGTCACTTAGGCTGGAGTGCAATGTTGTGATCGCGCCTCACTACAACCTCCACCTGCAGGTTCAGGCAATTCTCTTGTCTCAGCCTCCTAAGTAGCTGGGATTACAGGTATGCACCACCATGTCTGGCTAATTTTTGGGAAAGACAGGGTTTCACCATGTTGGCCAGGCTATTTTGGTCTCAAACTCCTGACCTCAGGTGATCTGCCCGCCTCAGCCTCCCAAAGTGCTGGGATTATAGGCATGAGCCATTGTGCCGGGCTTCTAAGCTCAAACTTTATCTTCCTGTTGATATTCACCTTTAAAATAGAGTATTTAAAAATATTACACTATTCACATGTAATATTGAAAAGCTCAGTGGCTGGGCGCGGTAGCTCACGCCTGTAATCCCAGCACTTTGGGAGGCTGAGGTGGGCGGATCACCTGAGGTCAGGAGTTCAAGACCAGCCTGGCCAACATGGTGAAACCCCATTTCTACTAAAAATACAAAAACTAGCTGGGCATGGTGGCGGGTGCCTGTAATCCCAGCTACTCAGGAGGCTGAGTCAGGAGAATCCCTTGAACCTGGGAGGCGGAGGTTGCAGTGAGCCAAGATCACAACATTGCGCTCCAGTCTGGGTGACAAGAGAGAAACTCTGTCTCGAAAAATTAAAAAATAAAAAAATTAAAAGAGCTCAGGGGCCTATCATTATAAAAGAAGTAGGCACATGATTTTTAGGTTGAAATGTAATCCATGTGGAAGAACTACCCAACTAACACCTACTGCAGAGATCAAAATGCCATTGGAAAGCAGGATGTTAAATGGGGGTGTGCAATCTAGTAGTTAGGGTTTTATACACAACTTTGAAATAATAGATACTGCTCCATCTTTTTTTTTTTTGAGCCGGAGTTTCAATCTTATTACCCAGGCTGGAGTGCAATGGCATGATCTCGGCTCACTGCAACCTCCCCTTCCCAGGTTCAAGCGATTCTCCTGCCTCAGCCTCTTGAGCAGCTGGGATTACAGGTGCCCACCACCACGCCTGGCTAATTTTTTGTATTTTTTAGTAGAGACGGTGTTTCACCATGTTGGTCAGGCTGGTCTCAAACTCCTGACCTCATGATCTGCCTGCCTCCGCCTCCCAAAATGCTGGGATTACAGGCATGAGCCACTGCACCCTGCCTGTTCCATCTTAAATTAAAAAAAATAATAATTATTTAGAGACAGGGTCTTGCTCTGTCACCTAGGCTGGAGTGCAGTGGTACAATCATAGCTCACAGGAGACTCTGCCTCCCAGGCTCAAGTGATCCTCGCATCTCAGCCTCTCAAGTAGCTGTGATTACAGGCGTGATCCACTACAGCCAGCTAAATTGTAAAATTATAGAATATTTGCTGCTTTGTTTCATGAACTACGTGCTCAAAACTATTTTGCTCACCAGGTATTTTCTTTTGATATTTAAACTCTCCACCAACTAGGATGGTTGGTTCTCCACAAGGGAAAATCTGGGTATGCCAGCTTTTAACACTGTTACCATGTGCTATAACTAACCAAGGTGTTCTTAGAGAGGTGTCAGTAAAGAATTATTTTAAGCAGCCAGAAGCCTCCTGGAAGAAGAAAACAGCCAGCAAAGCTTTCCATAACATTTCTTTATCTTATCTGAGATCCCAAGACCCTTTCTGCAACTGTAGGAATTAAAAGGAGGTGATTTTGTAGTGAAGACTGGTTTACAAGCTTTAATTAGACTGCACCAGGGCCAAGATTTGGAATTCAAATTGTTCTGCTGATCTTGAATCACACATAGCTCTAGTAAGTAACTGTCTTTTGGTCCAAGTTACTTTTAATATTTATTTTCTCCTTTATGTTTGGAGAGCTTTACTCTCTTCAACTTTGAGTTTGCACTGGATTATAGAGGGACTAGGGAAGAGAATCTTGTCTGTTTTGTTTAATGATATATCCAAAGTGCTGAGATACTCTGGCCTGGTACATTAGATACAGCAGATACTTTGCCTGGCATCTAGGGGATTCTCAATAGATACTTGTGGAATGGTGAATGACTGTCTTGTTCATATTTTATCCTCCACAGAACTTGACTCAGAATCTTGCACATACTAAGTCTTAATTATCAGTCCATTTATTCTGTTTTTTTAAAAATTTTATTTGGATTTTTAAAAATGGGTCAACTCATTAGAGTTTCAATGTTCCAGTTTGAATATTTAAAGAACTCTCAATAGTTAGGAAGAATGAATGAGACCTACTATTTCATAGCACAACAGGGTAACTATAGTCAGTAATACTTGTACATTTAAAAATAACTAAAAAAGTGTAACTGAATTTTTTGTAACACAAAGGATAAATGCTTGAGGTGATGGACACCCCACTCTTCATGATATGATTACTATGCATTGCAAACCTGTATCAAAATATCTCATGTACCCCATAAATATATACCCCTTCTATGTACCCATAAAAATTCAAAATAAAAAATCAAATTTATTGTTTAGGTCATTTGCTCTTTTTGGCTTATAAGATCTGATATGACAATGGGTAACCAGAAAAAAAAGATCTGATAGAAATTCAAACTAATTGGCTCACTTGAAATCTCTTTAGAAAGCCTGAATTTCTAAATCACATTATCCACCTCCCTCCAAACAAATATCCTCCTTCCTCTTCTATTCCCAGTGTGTTTATGAGAGCACTAATACTCTGAGTAACCTAGAAACCCAGTCATCACAGTCATCACAGGTGCCTCCTTTACTCAGGATACTCTCCTTCTTGCCTATCTTCATTCAGTTATATATTAGATCTTTCTATCTTTTAAATTGTTTCCCACTAGGCACTGTGGCATGCACCTATAGTCCCAGCTACCCAGGAGGCTGAGGTGGGAGAATCATGTGAGCCCAGGAGTTAGAGGCTGCTGTGAGCTCTGATTGCACCACTGTACTCCAGCCTGGGCAACAGAGCAAGACTGTGTCAGAAAGAAAAGAAAGAAAAGAAAAGAAAAGAAAAGAAAGGAAGAGAAGAGAAGAGAGAAGAAGAGAAGAGAAGAGAAAAATAAATTATCTATTGACTCTGTACAGGCATACTTCAGAGATATTGTGAGTTCACTTCCAGGCCACTGCAATAAAGTAAGTATTTTAATTTTCCAATGCATATAAAAGTTATGTTTACACTATAGTCTACCGAGGGTGCAATAGCACAATGTCTAAAAAAAAGTACCTACCTTAATTAATTAAAAATACCTTATTGCTAAAAAATGCTAACGATCATCTGAGCCTTCAGTAATCTTTTTGCTGGTGGAGGGTTTTATCTCAATGTTGGTGGCTGTTGAGTGATCAGGATGGTAGTTGGTAAAGGTTGGGATGACTGTGACAATGTCTTTTTTAAAATTTTTTTAAAATTATACTTTATGTTCTAGGGTACATGTGCACAATGTGCAGGTTTGTTACATATGTATACATGTGCCATGTTGGTGTACTGCACCCATTAACTCATCATTTACATTAGGTATATCTCCTAATGCTATTCTTCTGCACTCCCCCCACCCCACAACAGGCCCTGGTGTGTGATGTTCCCCTTCCTGTGTCCAAGTGTTCTCATTGTTCAATTCCCACCTATGAGTGAGAACATGCGGTGTTCGGTTTTCTGTTCTTGCGATAGTTTGCTGAGAATGATGGTTTCCAGCTGCGTCCATGTCCCCACAACAATTTCTTATAATAAGGAAACAATGAAGTTTGCTGCATCAATTGACTCTTCCTTTCACAAAAGATTTCTCTGTAGCATGTGATGCTGTTTGGTAGCATTTTACCCACAGTAGAATTTCTTTCAAAATTGGAGTCAATCCTCTCAAACTCTGTTGCTGCTTTATCAACTAACTTTATGTAATATTCTAAATCCTCTGTTGTCATTTCAACAATGTTCACAGCATCTTCACCAGGAGTAGATTCCATCAAGAAACCACCTTCTTTGCTCATTTCTAAGAAGCAATTCCTCAGGCCCGGTGCAGTGACTGAAACCTGTAATCCCAGCACTTTGGGAGGCCAAGATGGGTGGATCACTTGAAGTCAGGAGTTTGAGACTAGCCTGGCCAACATGGTGAAACCCTGTCTCTACTAAAAATACAAAAATTAGCCAGGCATGGTAGCGCCCACCTGTAGTCCCAGCTACTTGGGAGGCTGAGGCAGGAGAATCTCTTGAACCTGGGAGGCATATGTTGCAGTGAGCAGAGATCATGCCACTGCACTCCAGCCTGGGTGACAGAGTGAGACTGTGTCTCTAAAAAAAAAAAAAAAAAAAAAAAAAAAGCAATTGCTCATCTGATAAAATGTGATTGTGAGATTGCAGCAATTCAGTCACATCTTCAGGTTTACTTTATTTATTTATTTATTTATTTATTTATTTATTTATTTATTTATTTTTAAGACAGGATTTTGCTCTCACCATGGCTAGAGTGCAGTAGTGCCACCATAACTCAGGGCAACCTTGAACTCCTGGGCTCAAGCAATCTTCCTGCATCAGCCTCCCGAGTAGCTAGGACTATAGGCATGTGCTCCATGCCTGGCTAATTTAAAAATATTTTTTAAGAGATGGGGCCTTGGCGTGGTCACTCATATCTGTAATCCCAGCACTTTGGGAAGTTAAGGTGGGTGGATTACTTGAGTTCAGGAGTTCGAGACCAGCCTGGGCAACACAGTGAAACCCCATCTCTACAAAAAACAAAACAAAACAAAAAAAGAAAACAAGCAAAACAAAAATTAGCCAGGAGTGGTTGTGCGCATCTACAGTCCCAGCTACTTGGGAGGCTGAGACAGGAGGATCACTTGAGCCTGGGAGACAGAGGTCACTGAGATTGAGCCACCACATACTTCAGCTTGGGTGATAAAGCCAGACCTTGTCTCAAAAAAAAAAGAAAGAAAAAAAGAGAGCGAGCGAGCGAGAGAGATGTCACCTCACTATGTTGCCCAGGCTGGTCTCAAACTCCTGGCCTAAGCCTCTCACCTCAGCCTCACAAGCAGCTGAAATTACAGGTGTAAGTCACCTTACCTGGCTTCTACTTCTAATTCCAGTTCTCTTGATATTTCTGCAGTTACATCCTGCACTGAAGAGTTTTTGGTTTTTTAGAGTCTTGCTCTGTCACCAGGCTGGGTGTAGTGGTGTAATCTTGGCTCACTGCAACCTCCGCCTCCCAGGTTCAAGTGATTCTCCTGCCTTAGCCTCCTGAGTAGCTAGACTACAGGCACGTGCCACCAGGCCCAGCTAATTTTTTTTTTGTATTTTAGTAGAGACGGGGTTTCACCATGTTGCCCAGATTGGTCACGAACTCCTGAGCTCAGGCAGTCCACCCGCCTCGGCCTCCGAAAGTGCTGGAATTACAGCCGTGAGCCACCGTGCCCAGCCCCACTGAAGTCTTGAACTGCTCAAAGTCTTCCATGAAGGTTGAAATAAACTTCTTCAAAATGTTGATATTTCCACATCCTCCTGCGAATCATGAATGTTCTTAATGGCATCTGGAATGCTAAGTCCTTTTGCAGAAAGTTTTCAATGTACTTTGCCCAGATCACCAGAGGAATCATTATCTATGGCAGTTATAGCCTTAAGAAACGTATTTTTAAAATAAGACTTGAAAGATGAAACTACTCCATGATTCACAAGCTGCAGAATGGATGTTGTGTTCGCAAGCATGAAAGTAACATTAATCTTGTGCATCTCCAGCAGAGCTCCTGGGTGACCAGGTGCCTCGTCAATGAGCAGTGATATTTTTAAAGAAATCTTTTTTTTCTGAATAGCAGTTCTCAACATTGGGCTTAAAATAGTAAACCATGCTATAAACAAATGTGCTGTTATCCAGAAGCCATATGGATGTTGCTCCATTTACAGAGCACAGAGTAGATTTAGCATAACTCTTAAGCGCCCTAGAGTTTTTTGAATGGTCAGTGAGCAATGGCTTTAACTTCAAGTCACCAGCTGCATCAGCTCCTAACTAGAGAGTCAGCCTGTCTGTCAAAGCTTGGAAGTGAGGCATTGACTTCTCTCACACTATGAAAATCCTAGATGGCATCGTCTTCCAATATAGGAATTCAACTGCATTGAAAGTCTGTTGTTTAGTGTAGCGACCTTCATCAGTGATCTTAGCTGGATCTTCCAGATAACTTGCTGCAGCTTCTCCATCAGCACTTGCTACTTCACCTTGTACTTTTATGTTAGAGAGACGGCTTCTTTCCTGAAACCTCAAGAACCAACCTGTGCTAGCTTCAAACTTTTCTCCTGTAGCTTCCTCACCTCTCTCAGCCTTCATAGAATGGAAGAGAGGGCGTTGCTCTGGATTAGGCTTTCACTTAGGGGAAAGTTGTGGCTGGTTTGATCTTCTATCCAGACCATTAAAACTTTCTATCAGCAATAAGTCTGTTTCACTTTCTTATAATTCATGTTCACTGGATTAGCACTTTTAATTACCTTCAGTAACTATTCCTTTGCAGTCACAACTTGGCTAGCTGGTTTGGCACAAGAGGCCTAGCTTTTGCCCTCTCTCAGCTTTTAACATGCCTTACTCACTAAGCTTAATCATATCCAGCTTTTGATTGAAAGTGAGAGATGTGTGCCTCTTCCTTTCACCTGAACACACAGGCCACTGTGGGGATATTAATTGGTCTAACTGCAATATTGCTGTATCTCAGGGGATAGGGAAAGCCAAGGAGGAGAAGAAAGATGAGGGAAAGTCCATCTGGGAGAGTAGTCAGACACAAAACATTTATCGATGGCCGGGCGCGGTGGCTCACACCTGTAATCCCAGCACTTTAGGAGGCTGAGGCAGGCAGATCACAAGGTCAGGAGATCGAGACCATCCTGGTTAACACGGTGAAACCCCATCTCTACTAAAAATACAAAAACAAAATTAGCCGGGTGTGGTGGCGGGAGCCTGTAGTCCCAGCTACTTGAGAGGCTGAGGCAGGAGAATGGTGTGAACCTGGGAGACGGAGCTTGCAGTGAGCTGAGATCCGGCCACTGCACTCCAGGCTGGGCAACAGAGCAAGACTCCGTCTCAAAAAAAAAAAAAAAATTATCAATTAAATTTACCTATCTTATATTCTTATACGGGCACAGTTCATGGTGCCCCAAAACAATTAAAATAGTAACATCAAAGATCACTGATCACAGATCACTATCACAGATATAAAAATAATGAAGCAGCTTGAAATATTGCTAGAATTACCAAAATGTGACACAGAGACACGAAGTGAGCACACAGTGTTGGAATAAATGGTGCTGGTAGACTTGCTTGACACGGGATTGCCACAACACAGTATCTGTGAAGCATGATACAGTGGTGTGCAGTAAAATGAAGCATGCTGGTATCTTTCCTCCCTACCCCTATGGCTGCTGCCTGCCCATTTCCCCAGTCTGGATACGACCACAGCCTAACTCACTCTCTCACGTCTGCCCATCCCTATGTTCATTCTTCACTGGCCACCACAAATCTAATGATGCCATTCTCTTTTAAAAAATTATTACTTATTTATTTCTAATAGAGATGGGTCTCACTATGTTGTTCAGGCTTGTCTTGAACTCTTAACTCTTAGCCTCAAGCAATCCTCTCACATCAGCCTCCCAAAGTGTTGGGATTACGGGTGTGAGCCTCTATGCCTAGTCTCACTTTCTTTCTTTTTTTTTTTTCTCTCTCTCCCTCTCTCTTTTTTTTTGAGACAGGGTCTTGCTCTGTCACCCAGGCTAGAATGCAGTGGTGCGATCATGGCTCACTGCAGCCTCGACCTCCCAAGCTAAAGTGATCCTCCCATCCCAGCTCTGCTGAGTAGCTGGGACTATAGGTGTGTGTCACCACCCTGGCTAATTTTTTGTGTTTTTAGTGGAGATGGGGTTTCACCATGTTGCCTAGCCTGGTATCGAATTCCTAGCCTCAAGCCATCCTCCCACCTTGGTACCCCAAAGTGTTGCGATTGATTACAGGCGTGAGCCACTGTGCTTGGTCTCATTTTCTTTTAAAATCCCTTCTGTGGGCCGGGCATGGTGGCTCACGCCTGTAATTCCAGTGCTTTCGGAGGCCAAGGTGGGAGGATTGTTTGAGCCCAGGAGATCGAGACCAGCCTGGGCAACAGGATGAAACCTTATCTCTATTTAAATTTCAAAAAAAATCCCTTCTTCAGTTTTTCCAAAACCTTCATGAGATAAAATTAAGACTCTTCGCAAAGAAGCCCCTCCATTTCCAGTCCCTACTGATCCTCCAGCTCTGTCTCCATCATTGGTCATACCTCACTTCCAGGCTGTAGAACTGGTAGTTTCCAACCATATGTTTCATTCTGCTGTTTCTTCTACTTGGAGCCATCTAACTGCTCGTTTTTGTTAACCCAACTCTTACTTCAAGACTTTGTTCAGGATGGGTCCAGGAAATGTTCCCTGAAGCCCCATTAGACCAAGGGCTTCTACACTGAGCTCTCACTGCTCCAGAACTCTCCATTTGTCCCAAAACTAACAGAATGAGGACTCGAGTATGTATTAGAATTCTGAGTCATTTTTCACAATCAGTGTGATGTCACCACTTTATCTTTGGTGATAGATCGAGTAAGAACACAATAGTGCCAAATGAACCTCTCTCATTATTATACCAGCTATAACTTGCGGAGTACTAGTATGCTAGGCATTGTACTAAATCCTGTACATTTTTTAAAAAAATCATTATAACGAATAAGGTGGATCTTATTTTCCCATTTTACAAAAGAGAAAAGTAAAATAAATTGTATAAAGTTATCAGGTAATTTGGGAAGGAGCCTGTATTCAAACCCTGGTCTGACATCAAAGCCAATGCTCTAAAGCAGAGCTTCCTATAAGTAGCAAAATAATATGCTTTGCTTTTCCTGGCTTTTCTCTTGGCAGCATCACCAGAATGTAAGTAGAATAAATCTAGATTTTCTTTTTTTTTTTTGACAGAGTCTTGTTCTGTTGCCCACGCTGGAGTGCAGTGGTGCAATCTCGGCTGACCGTAGCCTCTGCCTCCCAGGTTCAAGCGATTCTCCCACCTCAGCCTCCTGAGTAGCTGGGACTATAGGCACATGTCACCACACCCGGCTAATTTTTGTATTTTTAGTAGAGACGAGGTTTCACCATGTTGGCCAGGCTGGTCTTGAACTACTGACCTCAGGTGATCCACCCGCCACAGCCTCCCAAAGTGCTGGGATTATAGGTATGAGCCACCATGCCTGGCCTAGAAATTTATTTATTTGAGACAGGGTATTGCTCTGTTGCCCAAGCTGGAGTGCAGCGGTCTGATCTCAGCTCACTGCAACCTCTGCCTTCCGGGTTCAAGCGATTCTCCTGCTTCAGTCTCCCAACTAGCTGGAATTACAGGTGCCTGCCACGATGCCTGGCTAATTTTTGTAGTCTTTTTTTTTTTTTTTTTTTAGTAGAGATGAGGTTTCACCATGTTGGCCAGGCTGGTCTTGGACTCCTGACCTCAAGTGATCCACCTGCCTTGGCCTCCCGAAGGGCTGGGATTACAGGCACGAGCCACTGTGCCCAGCCATGGCCTAGAAATTTTTAATACCATATTATTTGAGCCAGAAATGAAGCAGTGATTGTCAGTCTCATTTAGGAGAGCTCAATGACAATATTTTGGCTTTGCTGGCCTTTAGGACCAAAGAGTTATACAGCACAAAGGCAAAAACATGGACCCTCCAACACACACCAACCCTGGAGATAATCAGACAAATGACACCCTGAGCTTTCTGAAGCAGTTCATTGTACCATCTTAATTTCTACAGATACAAAATCGTTTTATTGTCTAAATACAACAAAACTAGCCTGTATTTGAAGATATTTATATAATAGTTGCTCTGTTGCCTATTAGGCATTACCAGTATCAGTATGTACTAAGCACTTAGTCAAAGACAGCACTCTTGGATGAGTTCAGCAACCCAACCATCACCTCTTCCATTTAAATGCAGATTGTGCTGAACAAAAGAGACCATGAACATGGTTCAGTTGTTAGTTTGTGTGTAATGCATTCTACTGAATGTATCTCACATGATATCCTGAAGGCAATGAAGTAATGCAGCCATTAATAAACTTTTCAGACAAAATTGATTATAGCTCAACTCACAGGACTATAATACATTTTCCATTATTTTTCTCTTCTTTTTTTTTTAACTAAAATCTTTCAGTT
Organism: Theropithecus gelada; assembly: GCF_003255815.1. Taxonomy (NCBI): domain Eukaryota; kingdom Metazoa; phylum Chordata; class Mammalia; order Primates; family Cercopithecidae; genus Theropithecus; species Theropithecus gelada. Next base: position 749,745 of record NW_020257754.1, read on the forward strand.
TCAACAAATGCAAAAAAAAAAAAAAAAAAGCAATAGAATTAATATTCTGTCTGGCAGCATATCTGGGCAATTCTAACAATATGTCCCCAAACAAAAATTTATTGCAGATGAGCTCAAATAATAGGAGACTATTGGAACTCGTATCACTTGGGCTTGTAAAGACAATCTACTTCCTGCTGAAGACCAAACATTTTTACTTAACACAAACTCTAGTTCCAATTGAAGACTGCTGAGTACGTTGTTACATTTATAATAGACTAGATCACATTTCCACGGTCAACCATTTCTGAACTTATCAGCTTTTCTTTCAAGAAATTCTAACAAGATTCCGGAAATCTCTGAAATGCTTCTACCTATTGGAAAAGTGTGTTTGGTGGGAGCGATTTAGTGAAAACTGTAAGTATGACTTAGGAAATCATTTTATGATATCACATTTTTAGGATCTGATCAGCCTAAAGGTTTTTTGAAAAATCCAATGATATGGCTAGACAATCTCTGCAAATGGAGCTACCGCTCAAACGATAAAAGAGGAGAGCAAGGCTGGGCGCGGTGGCTCATGCTTGTAATCCTAGCACTTTGGGAGGATGAGGCAGGCGGATCATGAGGTCAAGAGATTGAGACCATCCTGGCCAACATGGTGAAACCCCATCTCTACTAATAATACAAAAATTAGCTGGACACGGAGGCAGGTGCCTGTAGTCCCAGCCACTCAGGAGGCTGAGGCAGGAGAATCGCTTGAACCCGGGAAGGGGAGGTTGCAGTGGGCCAAGATCATGCCACTGCACTCCAGCCTGGTGACAGAGTGAGACTCCGTCTCAAAAAAAAAAAAAAAAAAAAAAAAGAGGAGAGCAAATTCCTACCCAAGCAACATTTATGATCATCTTCTTGCCTTTCCAGTAACCTTTAAAATGACTTTCTCTACCATGCAACTGATTCCTATGAAGATCTTTCATGAAGTGGCTTTTTTCCCCCCATACAGTCAGGCAAATTAAAATCTACTACAGAAAAATGCTTGTCATTCTATTTCTCATGCCTAATTACGAGATTTCTTAGGGAGAATAAACATGATGATCACACACATAAATATCTGGGATCCTTGAAAGCCTATAACAGAAACATCCAGGCATTATGATGCTCATGCTATATAATAACAAATTTAATTAATAGTGGAATTATAAGGGGAAAAATAATTCAAGACAACTGCTAGTGCATTATCTGCACTGCAAATTTTCTGTGCTTGTGAGGAAAATACTCACTGTTGCCATCAACATTGCTAGGAGCAGTTCGAAGAAGGTGGGCTGGGACTTTTGCCATGCTACTGCTAGAAGCCTGACAACAGGTGTGACAGTTAATTTACAGAATGGCCTGGAATGAATGGACATTTATAGTTTTCTGTTTGTGTTTTTTCTCTGATGGTTTTATGTTTTAGATAGTTCTTAAAGGGGAAATACAAGGCCTACTTAACTAAAGTACTTTATAGGTATATATATATATATATATATATATATATATATACACCTATATATATATTTGTTTTTTATTTTTTTTGAGACAGGGTCTTGTTCTGTTGTCCAAGCTGGAGTGCAGTGGCATGATCAAAGCTCACTGCAGCCACAAACTCCTGGGCTCACACAATCTTCCCACCTCAGCCTCCCAAGTGGCTGGGACCACAAGCACACACCACTATGCCCGGCTAATTTTTGTATTTTTTTGTAGAGACAGAGGTCTCACTGTCTTGCCCAGGCTGATCTTGAACTTGTAGGCTCAAGCAATCTTCCTGCCTTGGCCTCTCAAAGTGTTGGGATTACAAGCATGAACCACCATGTCTGGCTTGTGTGATTTAAAAAAATATATATTTATTCTCTTCTCCTTTCTACTTTCAACTACCAAGGATGCACATTTTACACTGGAATGTATTTTCAGGGCAGATGCGGGAAAAGGGCCGAGTCTCAGATGTCTTTTTTCTCTATTTCTTTCCTTCCCTGTACGGTTTTTCTTTATGGAGCTTTCAGTTTTAGGTTTCCATAACCTCCTAATGCAAAACAGGCTAAGAAGAACAATGAATGTAACAAACCACATGTTGCTTTGCTTCTCTTTTTGAGGAGGAAAAATCCAGCTTACAAGAAGAGTACACAAACTTGCAGTTAAGCTGAAATTAAAGATGTTTTAAAGGTTTCTTAACCCTGATTTTGGCCATCTCATAATATTTTAAAATGTAAACGGAAACATATGATTACGATAAACTCTGATTCTACTTAAGAGCAAACAGAACATGTTAAGTCCATGGGTAATAGTTTACTAAATTAATTTGGACTTGTGGGGCAATCTGCATATTTTCACCTAGGCCAAAGATAAGAGACACAATACAAAAATTAACTTTTAAGCATTTCACTGTGAAATCAACACTCATGCATTCTGAGCCTTGGATTAACAATCTATATCTGGGCTCCCGCAGACTTGCATAAATTATTTAAAAATTTTATGGCTCAATTCAGCTGTCAAAGAGAAGAGCCTTTTGACAACACTTCACACCTGTTACTTATCTAGTAAAGTCCTGGGCTTAGTTACTCCCACCTGGGATGAGCATGTTCAGACTTCCCTCACACTCATTTTACACAAGGGGATAGATTCTTTGCAGTGCTGGGTAGTAAAGAAACTAAGACACACTAAAATCCCTGGAATTTTCCCAAAATAGACTATCACAATACAAATCTTAACTAAAGTAACTACTGAGAAAAAGACACAGACCTTACAGAATGATTATGAGAGATGGAATATTTGAGCTCTTCAGTGTAACATACACACACAAAACAAACAATTAAGAGCCACTGACTTCAATACTTGTTCAAGGAATACTTGTTCAATACTTGTTCTAAGGAAATACTTGTTCTAAGGAAAGTAACAATTAAGAAAGCTGATTTCTCTTCTGAGTCTTATAGTCATAGAAGGGTGAACGCACAAAAATAATTCATATACGAATATCCCTAGCCGTTGGGGTAATTCTCAGCTCTAGGAATCTGATTTACCTCCTCACCTTCTTTATACCTTTTCCAACTCACTTAATAAAGGGATGAGTGCTAGGTCATACCTGAGGTTCCTGTAACCTCCCAAATTCCTCCCAGGGTCCTCCCATCGTGAATCTGCCTATAATTCAAAAAGCGGGTTCTGATGATTTAATTAAGTAACAAAGGGAATTCTTGGGAAAAAGAGGTTTGAGACCAACTTTAGCTTAAATTCTAGGTCTGTGGCAAAAAAACAGAATCAAAAACCCACTTCTTCACAAAAATCATATGTGGATTTTAGAAGTTCTAAACGATAAATAATAAATATGTGACACCAGAATATCAACTCTGTGGATGGTTTATTTTAAAAAGGAGGAAAATGAGATAGGAAGAAAAGCGAGGTCTGAGGAAAAGTCTGTATCATAAAATGTGAGGACCTGTAACAAGCAGGGGATGTTAGCAGCTGATTGCAGATTTCTGAAAATAGAGGCCAGGAAAGGCTCAGAGGCATCACTCCTGAATGTGAGTCCTGGGCATGGTGCCAAGAAAGGAAACTTCTTATTCAGGAATATTTGGTGGGCAGAGTACAGGGAAACTGCTTAGTTATAATTCAAGTGACTTCAAGGAAAACACTCCGACTGGGGAATCAAAGAATACCTGCCTCCAAAAAGCACATTTAGCGGGCAGAAAACTCTGCACAGAACTAGTGTTCTTCTGGAACTGACTCTACAGATGTGTTGCTTCTCTCCTTTTTCAGCACCCAAGCTTAGTAGGTGTATGAGGGAGCTACTGTTGATGTAAAATGAATCTTGTTGAAACTGCTGAATGAGATTTGTATTAGGGTTCTGTGGTTGTAAGTAACAGAAACCAAAGTAACTTAGGGGGAAAAGGGTGAGGGGCAATAATTCATTGGAAGGATACAGAGGTGTCTCAGGCTAACACAAGGGCAGGAATGCAGCTGAGCTTCAGAAAATGGCTGTAATTCAGAAATGGAAAACCCCCAGACATTTAGACAGCATTCTTTCTCCATTCCTGTCTCTGCTAATTTCTGGTTTAACACTTTATTTTTCTCTCTTTGCAGACAGACAGGACTTTACGGCTCATCGTTCTGTAAGGTTAAAACATGGTCACTTGGCTGGGCACAGTCGCTTATGCCTGTAATCCAGCACTTTGGGAGGCTGAGGCGGGTGGATCACCAGGTCAGGAGTTTGAGACCAGCCTGACCAACATGATGAAACCCGGTCTCTACTAAAAATACAAAAATTAGCTGGGCGTGGTGGCAGGCACTTGTAGACCCAGCTACTCAGAGACTGAGGCAGGAGAATTGCTTGAACCCAGGAGGTGGAGGTTGCAGTCAGCCTAGACTGCACCACTGCACTCCAGCCTGGGCGACAGAGTGGGACTCCATCTCAAAAAAACAAAAAACAAAAACAAAAACAAAAAACCAAAAACACAGCCACTTCACAGTTCTGGGGTTAGGATCCATTATGACTGCAAAGGGTCCACCCCTTGGCCATGTATCTATGTGGGTAGATGGATCTGGATTTGTATGTGTGTTTGGGCTGGAGGCCAGTAACTCAGCAAAGGTAGAACAGTTTTGTCCTCCACAGGTGTTCTAAAAATGTCATTTAAATGGATAAAGACATTCTATTTGTAGAATAAGGCAACAGTACTTGCTATTAGAGATGATGCATGGGAATTAGGTTGCCTTTGTTTTTTTTGTTTCTGTTTTTGTTTTTGGAGACAGAGTCTCACTCTGTTGCCCAGGCTGGAGTGCAGTGGTGTGATCTCAGCTCACTGCAACCTCCACTTTCTGGATTCAAGTGATTCTCCTGTCTCAGCCTCCAGAGGAGGTGTGACTACAGGCGCGTGCCACCACGTCCAGCTAATTTTTGTATTTTTAGTAGAGATAGGGTTTCACTATATCGGTCAGTCTGGTCTCAAACTCCTGACCTCAGGTGATAACACCTGCCTCAGCCTCCCAAAGTGCTGGGATTACAGGTGTGAGCCACTACGCCTGGCCTAGGTTGCCTTTACTAGTTGTGCTCCAACAGCAATTGACGCTGAGTGGGTTGGCACAATGTAAGAATCACCTCGAAAGCCTCTTAAAATACACAGAACCCTCAATCATATCCCTATAGATTTTGACTTAGTAACTCTGCATTAGGATCCAGAAATTTGCATTTAATGTAGTCTCCATAGATAACTGCAATTTGTACGCAGGTGTAGGAATTACTGGTCTACAGATGTCATTCACTTTGGTTACCAGCTCTCCTAAAAAAAGTGGTAAATTTGTGGAATAAGAACAAAAAGTTACTTTAAGTTTTCATTCATTAGTTGGTTAAGGCGAAATTCTACCTGGACATTGCAAAGTCTTCAATATTGCGTATCAAGCACCCGTGTTGCTGAGTGACTCTCAGGACTCTTTTATGAAAAGTTCTGAAGGGGAAGTGTGATTTTAGGGATTTGACCCGTCTGAGTTAAGATGTCCTTCTCAAATGAAAGTTAACTTCATTAATTATATAAGTCAAAAATGTTCTTTTTTCTTTTCTTTTCTTTTTTTTTTTTTTGAGCTAGAGTCTTACTCTGTTGCTCAGGCTGGAGTGCAAAGGCGTGATAAGGGCTCACTGAAACCTCTGCCTCCTGGGTTCAAGCGATTCTCCTTCCTCTGCCTCCCAAGTAGTTGGGATTACAGGCACCCACCACCACCACCCCCAGCTAATTTTTGCATTTTTAGTAGAGATGAGGTTTCACCACGTTGGCCAGGCTGGTCTTGAACCCCTGACCCCAGGTGATCCACCCTCCTCGGCCTCCCAAAGTGTTGGGATTTCAGGCGTGAGCCACCGTGCCCAGCCCAATAATGTTCTTTCTGTTTTTTTTTTTTTTTAAGAGACTCTTGCTCTGTTGCCCAGGCTGGAGTGCAGTGGCACGATCTTGGCTCACTGCAATCTCCGCCTTCCGGGTTCAAGCAACTCTCGACCTCAGTCCTGAGCAGCTGGGATTACAGGCACCCACCACCACACCCAGCTAATTTTTGTATTTTTAGTAGAGAGGGGGTTTCACCGTCTTGGCCAAGCTGGTCTTGAACTTCTGACCTTGTGATCTACCCGCCTCAACCTCCCAAAGTGTTGGGATTACAGGGGTGAGCCACCGCACCCGGCCATGTTCTTTTGGCATAGCTTGGGGTACTGGTTTTGAGCCACAAAACCTTTGAATACTATGGTTTCTCTAAAATGTTTGTAGGAGGGGTTAGAAAAACACAAAATGAGAAATTTAGAAATCAAGGCCGTTTCATCATCTAATATCTAAACCCATTATTTGGGGAACATGCAAAGCTTAAGTTTAATTATGCATAGTTTCTGCAATTTCAACACATTTCTTATGCAAAAGCTGTATGTTCATGAAGCTTTTGAGGTGAGTGCTGCTCCCTTGGATGTAAATTAACTGCTGTCCTGCTGGGTAGGGCTGTTGAAACTTGAAGGCTGCTGGGCAGCTGCTGTCTCCCTGTGTTCTGAGTGTTCATTAGTGTTCCAGCACACGGACGGACACATAGCAGCAGATCACGTGTCATCTGGGGGATAGGGGATAGTTACTGAAAATACTAAGCAGATCAAGTTGTGTAGACAAAGCAGAAAAACAATTAAAACACATGACTCTTACAGACAAAAGCTGGAAAGGGTTTTGAACCCTTTTGAACTAAACATACCCTAACTCACTGGGACACCGCAACTTGTTATTTGCCCTAAAATGGCCACTGACAAATGATTCAATCTGTTCACAATTGTATCTCTTGCTCCTCTCTGTTGTAACATTATTCCTTTCTCCTTGCACCAGTTCTATAGCTTTTCACTTGCTTGGTCTTCTGATTTGTTTCATCATATGGAAGAATTTTTTCTGAGCTGTTATGATCATATTATTGTAAGGAAGAATCCTTCTGGAGGAACTCACCTCCATTCCCCATCATACCGTCAATGAAGGTTGCATTGCACTGAGCAGGCGGCAGAGCCTAAATGATGTTGACTGACATTTATAAAGCCAAAGCATCTGTGTTGATTTAATGCAGAGAAATAGAAGATGACTATAGTCAGTCATGTGATAGACGAGACATAAGCTTATCTCCGGCTTTAATCGCAGTATTGGTAGTATTAATTTTTCCTCAATAGCCAGAGAATAAGATAAATACATATTGGAGGATACACAGTATGATAAGATTACAGCTCCTGTTCCTGTGTGATTTTATCAGGATATAAAATGCAATGATGTCAATCTCATTTGCATTAATCCATCAATTTGTCCTTTTTGGGGTTTTATAAAAGTTAACTATACAAACAAGCAACAGTGAAAATATATTTCAATGGCGATTGAGATACCATTTTTATATTTTTAAGAACTCCTGAAAAGATAATTCTTTTATAAGAGCTCTAGTGGAAAATGGAAAGTATAGAGAATATGGCTTTGAGAAGGAGGGGGAACAGGAAAAGGGAAAGAGGTGAAATGTTGGCCTTAGATTAAGTATTTTTTATAAAGGATCCTCCAAGCTCATACTGCTTCAGGGCACTAGGAACTTTATTATATGGCAGTAACCTCAGCACAACATCCCTTCCTATTCAAATATCCTATACCATTACTTTAAACTTTTTTGGTCTAAAATTCAAGTAGGCCTGAACATTATGTGCAATGCAATTCTCACAAGTGAGCTACTGTTTGGGGAAAAAAAGAAAAAAAAGAAGGCAAGTGGTAATAAATCTGTAAATCCCTACTGCAGTTCTCAGGATAACATTTATTGGTCTGGGCTCAACTGTTTTATACATGGGTATATAACATACACCAAATTAGAAATATAAAATTCATCAACAGGACTCATTGATAAGGAATTGCTTCATAAATAGCTTTATTTCTTAGAGGTAAAATAAAAAAAACATATATATATATATATATATGAAAAGATATTTGCTGTAGGTTGAACACATAGAAAATATCTCAAAATTGCCTGGCTTTAGACACAGGTGGGCAGAGAAGTACCAGAAGCAGTGGAAAGGAAGCGGGGGATAGGGATGCACTTTCAGGGTGCTTGGAAATTGTGGCGCTGTATTCTGATTCTGGAATGGAGAAGAACAGGGCTTGTCACTGTAGTTCTGCTTCTACCACTAACTGGCTAGAAGACGTTTACCCTGGGAACCTCAGTTTCTCATCTACAACGGCAGATGATCTCTAACGTCTTTTGGCTATGAAATCCTATAATTCTCCAATTCCTTCAGTCTATAAACCCTAGGAATAAAGGTCAGTTGTATATATAGGGGCCAGTTTAAACCCAAAAGCTATTTTAGAACCTGTTGCTCCACCCCAGAGTGATGAAGTAGAAACAATTGCATGCGCTCCCTTTGAGAACAGCAGCCTGCCAGTCTACTGGGCCCTGTGCTCGCAGAGGAGACCACAGCCGGTGATGGGCCTGACAGTCTGAGCAGCCACACAAGGCCTTTTTGTCTCCTTGGGGTTTAGACAGTATTAAACTTCAAATGCAAGTGCTAAGGCATTTACCCTAAATTCTCGATCTCATCTGCAGTTCCTTAGTCTGAAATGGAAAATTCTATTTTGGGAAACTGCCTAGAGACGCATTTAGGCTAACATGAAGGAAAAGTTGGAAAGCAAAATTGAACATAAAACGTGGAAACTCTCAAAGAACTATTGAAAAAGGAAAATAAAATTCTTCCTTTAAAGCACACTCCAGAATTAAGTTCCAAGGATCTTTCCGTATCAAAAAGGATGCTCCCACAGTGCCATCACTTCCCTGCCTTATTCTGCTCACCCTTTATTTTGGTTGTCTATTTGATGTCTGTGGTCTCTGCTGGGTGGGACGACTTGGGAGGATGGAGAACTAGAGCACCATGCTCAGTGCAGCATCGTAGGCCATCACATAGAAGGAACTGGACAAAGGTTTGTTGAGTAACTGAATGACTGAATGACCAGCCTGGGCAACATAGCAAGATCCTTGTCAATAATAATAATAATAATAATAATAAGACTACCACTTATTATATTTTTCTACTTCCTGCTCTACTAATGGCCTTTACTAAGAAATATCTCATGCCATTTTGTCCAAAAGATTATCAAAATCATGGCCCGGTGAGGTGGCTCACACCTGTAATCCCAGCACTTTGGAAGGCCAAGGCAGGCGGATCATGAGGCCAGGAGTTTGAGACCAGCTTGGCCAACAAGGTGAAACCCTATCTCTACCAAGAATACAAAAATTAGCTGGGCATGGTGGCGCACACCTGTAATCCTAGCTACTCAGGAGGCTGATGCAGAAGAATTGCTTGAACCTGCAAGGTGGAGATGAGAGTGAGCCAAGATTGCCCCACTGCACTCCAGCCTGGGTGACAGAGAGACTCTGTCTCAAAAAAATTAAAAAAAAAAAAGATTATTAGGATAATTTTTAAAGGCTGGGCACAGTGGCTTATGTAGGCAATCTCAGCCCTTTGGGAGGCCAAGGTGGGAGGACTGCTTAAGGCCAGGAGTTCAAGGCCAACCTGGGCAACATAGCAAGACCCTGTCTTGATTAAATTTTGAAAAAAAAGAAAAAAAACCCCACAAAAAACGAAGAGCATTTTTAAGGGAGAAAGCGTAACTTTATTTTTTTAAAGGTTTTAAATTGGCTTTCATTTGTATTTTATTCCTGGTATAATTAATCTTTTTTAATGAATAACTATCAATGAATTCCCAAAATTGATACTATTTTCCCAAAGGTCTTTATTGACATGGGCAATTGGAAGGTTTGCACCTTCGTAAAAATGGAGGCTATGTCCTATGTGTGTGTTATTATAGAAGAGCCTGAAAAACCTTTATGTATGTGCCTAGTAAGGACACTAACCTGCTCTGTTAAAAGCTCTAATAAAAAGTTGTGTGATAAAAATGCCAGGGCTTGCTTATCTGAAAAGATTCTTCCAGTTCAAAGGGTCAGTTTCACACCAGGGTCCCAAGTCTTATCAGCTGGCTCTTCAGAGCTTTGCCATTGTAAAACAAAAGGACTCCTCCAACTGGCATGACAATGGTACAATCACCAGACACTTCAAAAGGAGCAGGCCCAGCACAGAGGATGCCCTGGGTGTGCCCCTCACTGTGATGTTTACACACAGGTTCCAACAGCTCTCCCACAACAAAGACCAGCCAGAAGAGTCAAGGGCACTGTGCCTGCAGGGCAGTCAAGGATTCTGTCTTTACCAATAAAACCAGAGGGAAACTTCAGTTTAAACACCATTTACTTTAAGCACTGCACTCTCAAAAGACAGGGTCTCATTATTCTACAAGGGTGAGGAGACTGCTGGAGAAATGGAAGTTGAGCTTCAGGGGCTGCATCCTTAGTACATAATTAGAGACAGGGAAAGAAAGAAGTACGTCTGAAGATAACCCAGAGTAATCTGCAGGTGTCCACATGAATTTTGCAGATGTAGATAAAAATAAGAATAAAAGACTATACTGGCTTGCAGGATGCAAAGAGAAAGCCTACAGGTATGAGATTAACAGAAAGTAGTATTTATTGAATTTCCTCTGAGGGTCTGGCCTTGTGATGGGGGCTCTGATCCATTGGCCTTGTTTGTTTAACTTCCCTGAGAATTAAAAACGAAAACCTACTTTCCCAAATCAGGTTCCACAGGAGAGGGGGGTATGGAAACCCAATGTCTGTAAAAATGATTGAAGGCTTACCCTTGAGTTTTCCTAGCCCTTGCTTGGAGATGTGTATTAGAGACACATAAAAAGTATTATTTCCAAGAAACCCAGGCACCTAAATGCTAGAAGCAGGGGATGAATACGGAACAGCTTGATCTCTTCTGGAACAAAGGTTTACTTGAAAGGTTTTCTTTATTTCTCAAAGCTAGATATTGTGCTCTGTACATTTCTAGCATTCAAAAAATTTTGAAACAACAAGCAAACAGTCTCCCATTATTATAGAGAATCTTTTGTATTTTGCCAAGAGCTTGGCTTTGCTAAAGACTAATGGACTGTGAGGTGTGTGAGGCCATGATCTGCATCTGACTCTCCTTATACCATCATTCTACCCCGCTGGGGTTGTGCTATTCAAGCGACCTTCCCTAGTTCTTTCCAGGTCCTTGTCTTTGCTTTAGCTCCAATGATGTGCCTGAATGCCCAAAAGGATAGTCACATTACAAAAAAAAATTTCAGGGTTCAGACAAGCTTTCCAGATATGGACAGATATGTATTTTGGTTTTTTTGGAGACAGAATCTTGCTCTGTCACCGAGGATAGAGTGCAGTGGCATGATCTTGGTTCACTGCAACCCCTGCCTCCCAGGTTCAAGCAATTCTTGTGCCTCAGCCTCCCGAGTAGCTGGGACTACAGGTGTGCAGCACCATGTCCAGCTAATTTTTTTGTATTTTTAGTAGAGACAGGGTTTCACCATATTGGACAGGCTGGTCTTGAACTCCTGACCTTAAAAGTGATCCACCTGCCTTGGCCTCCCAAAGTGCGGGGATTACAGGCATGAGGCACCGTGCCCAGCTGTACATTGTGTTTTTATCAATAATTTCAGCAAGCATTTTAGTGTGCCTATTGTGCGTCTACCCTATTTAAAACCGTATTGCCTGCCCTCTCCCTATTCCACATTCTTCATCTCTCTTTCCTGAGTTATTTATCTTCATAGCACCGATTTCCATCTGACATAGTATGTATTGTATGTAATCATTTTGTTTTTTTGTGTGGGGGATAGAGTCTCACTCTGTTACCCAGGCTGGAGTGCAGTGGTGTGATTTCAGCTCACTGCAACCTCTGCCTCCCGGGTTCAAGTGATTCTCTTGCCTCAGCCTCCCAAGTAGCTGGCATTACAGGCCTGTGCCACCATGCTCAGCTAATTTTGGTCCTAACTAGAGAGTCAGCCTGTCTTTTGAAGCTTGGAAGTCAGGCATTGACTTCTCAAGCTATGAAAATCCAAGATGGCATCCCAATGCCTTAGAGCCCCCTTGGCCCTAAGGCATTATTATTATTATTTATTGATATGTAGTTTAGCCCAGGCTGGAGTACAACGGCACCATCTTGGCTCACTGCAGCCTTCGCCTCCTGGGTTCAAGCAGTTCTCTTGCCTCAACCTCCTGAGTAACTGGGATTACAGGCATCTGCCACCATGCCTGGCCAATTTTTGTATTTTTAGTAGAGACGGGGTTTCACCACGTTGGTCAGGCTGGTCTTGAACTCCTGACTTCAAGTGATCTGCCCGCCTCGGCCTCCCAAAGTGCTGGGATTACAGGTGTGAGCCACCGTGCCCTGCCTGTAATCATTTTGTTTGGTCCCTTTCTTCACCTCCCACCCCACTAGAATGTAAGCTCTACATAGGCAAGGATTTCTGTCCATTTTGTTCACTGATGTAGCTCCAATACCTGTGTATTGGTGCATAGTAGGTACTCAATTAATATCTGTTAAATGAATACAGCTGGGCACTCTTATAGTCCCAGCTACTCAGGAAGCTGAGGCAGAAGAAGTGCTTGAATCCAAGAGTTCTAGGCTGCAGCGTGCTATCATAATGCCTGTGAATAGCCACTGCATTCCAGCCCGGGCAACAAAACAAGATGCTGTTGGGCAGGAAAAAAAAACTGAATAAGAGCTGCTCTTTGCCCTTAATTAATTCACTATCTACTCCCTCTATTTACATATCTTCAATGCTGTCCCCTATGTCTCTCTCTTTTTAAAGTTTTAGTGTCTCCTTTAAAAAAACATTATATAACAGGCTGGGTGCAGTGGCTCACACCTGCAATCCCAGCACTGCCTGCCAAGGCAGGCAGATTACTTGAGGCCAGAGGTTCGAAACCAGCCTGGCCAACATAGAGAAACCCCATCTCTACTAAAAATACAAAAAATTAGCCAGGTGTGGTGGTGCATACTTATAATCCCAGCTACTTGGGAAGCTGAGGCAGGAGAATAGTTGGACCCGGGAGACCGAGGTTGCAGTGAGCCAAGATTGTGCCACTGCACTCCAGCTGGGCGACAAGAGTGAAACTTTGTCTCCAAAAAAAAAAAAAAGATATTGTATAATAAAACATGGATACAATCTCACTGTATATTAGAAAGCTTTTCAGTTTAGTACATGCAATAGCCCCAAAACTATAACCATCTCAAAATTCATTTGGTCCTTTTCAAAATCCTTTGAGGCATCATCACTGCAATAAAATAGTCCAACAACATGGTATACAAATATATCCCCAAATCATGAAACATTAATGAGCTAATAAAAACAATTCATTTCAGGTTGCAGCAACTGAAACTATGTCTTCTATTCCGGGATTTAAAAACCTTTTATTTTTTGCATTTCATATTTTCCTCTGCGTATGCTTGTGTGTCAGAAAACGATTAAACCTCCGCCTGCTAGTTCTCTTATCTCATGGTTCTTCAGTGGAAGAAGAAAGATCATCATCTTTTTTTTTTTTTTTTTTTTCCTGTGGATCTCTTGTCAGTGTCCCCATAAGAAATAGTTATCTAAATATAACTTAATTACTGCTACAAAAGAATGATTTCACTAATGCATGCAGACCTACAGAAACACCTTGGGAAACTCAAAGGCTGATGAGTTAAAATTAAATCTGAACAATTTATCTATTATATGCTGTCAAAGGACTTGTCAAATTGAAAGATCCATATTATCAAACAAAAATGAAAAGAAAGTTTGTATGCCCATCGTGACCTAGTCCATCTTTTCTTTTGTAAACTTAATTTTTTTTACAATTATATAAGCACATCATTTAAAAACCAAACAGTCCTAAAAGGTTTGTTGTGAGAAACAGCAGTTCTCAGTTTCTTCCCTTTTCTGCTTCCCCTCTGTTAGCTGATTCTTTTAGTATTTATCTCCATTTCTCTAGATAACACACTGATTTACTACTGTAACTTTTTTTAAGGCTCGCCCTATCTATCTATCTATCTATCTATCTATCTATCTATCTATCTATCTATCTATCTATCTATCTATCTATATTTTTTGAGATGGAGTCTTGCTCTGTCCCCCAGGTAGGAGTACAGTGGCCGTGATCTTGAATCACTGCAACCTCCGCCTCCCAGGTTCAAGGGATTCTCCTGCCTTAGCTTCCTGAGTAGCTGGGACTACAGGCACAAGCCACCATGCCTGGCTAACTTTTCTATTTTTTAGTAGAGATGGGTTTGCATCACGTTGGCCAGGCTGGTCTCAAACTCCTGCCCTCAAGTGATCCACCCGCCTTCGCCTCCCAAAGTGCTGGGATTATAGGCAAGAGCCATCACACTTGGCTCTAAGGCATTATCTTTTTTTTTTTTTTTTTTTTGAGATGGAGTTTCACCATTATGGCCCAGGCTGGAGTGCAATGGTGCCATCTTGGCTCACTGCAACCTTCCCTTCCCAGGTTCAAGCAATTCTCCTGCCTCAGTCTCCTGAGTAGCTGGGATTACAGGTGTCTGCCACCACACCCGACTAATTTTTGTATTTAGTAGAGACAGAGTTTCACCATGTTGGCCAGGCTGGTCTCGAACTCCTGACCTCGGGTGATCTACCTGCCTCCCAAAGTGCTGGGATTACAGACGTGGGCCACTATGCCCACCCAGCCCTTAGGGCATTATCTGTTAACTTCTACCCACACTCTATCCCATGTACCTTTTTATGGAAGGTGAAATTGTTGAAAGCTTACATATCTAAAAATATATTTTTCTGTCTTTAACCTCAAATGATACTTTGGTAGACTCCTGAATTCTAAGCCAAAACTGATTTCTCTTTATAACTTTGAGGGTGCTGCTCTGCTGTCCTCTGGCTTCCAGTATTGCCATTATGATTTTCATCCTTCACATGAGAATTTGTTTTCTTCCTCTCTGAAAGGCTGTAGAACCTTTTATGTTCCAGTATACTAAAAGTACCTGATGATGTACATTGGTATGAATCTACTTTCAAACACTGTACATGGTACTTGGTAAGCCTTTAAATCCAGAAATTCATGTCCTTCTGTTCAGGAAATGTTTTATAATTATTTATTTGATGATATTATTTCTTCCATTTTTTTTGCTGCTATTTAGATATTGGATCCCTGGACTGGACTTCAAATTTTCTCATCTTTTCTCTCCGATTTTGCATTTCTTTGGTGTTTTTACTTTCTAGGCTATTTCCTATACCATAGCTTCCAAGACTTCTAGCAAATGGCCTTCCATTTCTTCTTTCATGTTTTTTTTTTGTTTGTTTTTTGTTTTTGTTTTTTTTGAGACAGAGTCTCACTCTGTCACCCAGGCTGGAGTGCAGTGGTGTGATCTTGGCTCACTGCAAGCTCCACCTCTTGGGTTCACACCATTCTCCTGCCTCAGCCTCCTGAGTAGCTGGTACTATAGGTGCCCACCACCACGCCCGGCTAATTTTTTGTATTTTTTAGTAGAGAGGGGGTTTCGCCACGTTAGCCAGGATGGATGGTCTCAATCTCCTGATCTCGTGTTCCACCTGCCTTGGCCTCTCAAAGTGCTGGGATTACAGGCATGAGCCACCGTGCCCAGCCTCTTCTTTCGTATTTTTAATATCCAAGAGTTCCCATGTCCATGAAGGTTCCTTTTTTTGTAGCATCCTGTTCTTGTTTACAGGGGATCTCTTCTTTCTCAGACAATATCAATGATATGTTTACTTTAAGTATTCTCCTTCATATCTGTTTTATCTGTTCTTATTATCTTTCTCTTTCTCTGTTCATCCTCATCTGTCTGTTCATATTTTATAGTAAGATACTAAAAAGCTGCTGGAAGCCATCTGTCTGTGTTTAGGAGGATGAGGGCAGGGAAAGGGAGGTTTTTGACTCTGTCTAGACTAAGATGATCTAGGTTGGGCTGTTTCCTTGGGAAACCCCCGAAGTCAGAATTCTTAGCTTTGTCCTCACTCCATGCACCCATGCCCCCTCTCCCCACCTCTTGCTTTTGGCTAACCAGATTCTTCAGATAATACTTCTTCCATCTCCTGCCTACAGGGTGGGTGATCCCTGGCTGAATGATGTGGCAGCCAAGTTGAGGTGTGTTACCTGATTCTTCTGGTTTTGTTTAGGTACCCTCTCCCTCAACTGTGTCTCACAGTGTACAGAACCTCTGTTCCACCCTTGCCAAAGGATAAACCCTCTTGAGCCTTTTGGGAGTTCTAGGGAATAACTCAGATTGCTTCTCAACTTGCTTCTCAATCTGTACTTCCAGATTAGGATCTGCCTCTTTGAGTCTCCTAAGTCAGCTACTAATTATCCTGTTTTCAGATTCCAAAGTTTTGTTATTTTCTTCTTTCCCATTTTATTCATCTTTGTGGGTTACCTCTTTTTAAAAAATACTTTTACTGTCACTTTAATGAAATTTTGCAAGGGGACAGAACTAACTGTGTGTACTCAATCTGCCATCCTTAACCAGAGGTTCCTAGATCAGTTTTTCCACAGGCTGGTCTTTAAGGCCATCCCCAAATACTGTACCAGCCTTACTGCCTCCTCCTGGTGTTAAGGACACCCTGAAACCCTTGAGGTCCCCTAGTCTAAAGGAAGAGGAGAGGAATTTCAGTTGATAAAAAGCAAATGTGTCTTTAAATACTTTACTGGGTACTTAACAAGAAAAGTGGGGTATTTCCTTTGGTAGTCTGAAAGATGTTTTTTTTCTACATAATAGATGGGTTTCTTTCTTCACACTAGATAGGCATATGCATTTATCGAATTTGAAGGGGGAATTAAAAGGTCTCAAAATGTCTCTCCCAGGCCTGGGTTTATAATTCCAAAAATAACAGAATTTAAGAATTTAAGACCCAGTCTAATGCAATTCCTTCATTTAATTAGCAAGAAGACTGGTTTTACTGTAAAAGTTGGTAAATTTAGAAGATTAGAAGTTTCTGAGGATTTTTTTTTTTTTTTTTGAGACAGGGTCTTACTCTGTCACCCAGGGTGATCCTACTGCCTCAGCCTCCTGGGTAGCTGGAACCACAGGCACGCACCACCATTCCCAGCTGATTTTTAAAATTTTTGTAGAGATGGTGGGGGGGGGTCTCAACATGTTGCCCAGGCTGGTCTTGAACTCCTGGACTCACGCAATCCTCTGCCTCAGCCTCCCAAAGTGCTGGGGTTACAGGCATAAGCCACAGCAACCGGCTGAGGATAGATGTCTTGATAAGACTTGATAAGACAAGATCACTTGTCCACTAACAAGGATGGTTTTTTAATCCTCTGGAGAATTTCTTACCTTTTTCAGCTGAAGCGACTTTCCCTAATAAGCACAAACAATAAATTCACAACATACTGAAATCCATATGTTGCGAATTTATTTTTTAACAAAGCAAAGTTATTTAAGTCCTGACACTAACAACAGCTGCCAAACTAATTTGAAAGTATTAAAAATAGCTCATTGATCCTTAATTTTCCTATATTTGTCTCCCTTGCATCTGTCTTCCAACCTTAAAACTAACATTATGCCGGGCGCGGTGGCTCACGCCTGTAATCCCACCACTTTGGGAGGCGGAGGCAGGTGGATCACGAGGTCAGGAGATTGAGACCATCCTGGCTAACACAGCGAAACCCCGTCTCTAATAAAAATACAAAAAAATTAGCCGGGCGGGGCAGCGTGCGCCTGTTGTTCCAGCTGCTGGGGAGGCTGAGGCAGGAGAATGGAATGAACCTGGGAGGCGGAACTTGCAGTGAGCCGAGATTGCGCCACTGCACTCCAGCCTGGGTGACAGAGCAAGACTCCATCTCAAAAAAAAAAAAAAAAAAACAAACAAAAAAACCTGAAACATTACTGAATTTATCTATATAGAAGTTGTAAGATGAATTTTAATCCCATTGTTATTTAAAACTAAACTGTGTTCAATAGTAATGTTCAGTTATATGACCTTGAAATTTATTTGGCAATATCTACTGATTGACACAGGAGAAATACATCTTATATTTCTCAAAACACTAGCAATAATATCCCTATAGCCTTCTGATAAACTGCAAATTACATTTATTAATTAGAGTTAAGAAGTATAAATGTTATAACATGGTTATAATGCCAATATCAGGTACATTTTCCAGTTTATTGGAGGAAGTAAAAATGAAATGCACCATGGCTTGAGAATTGATAATTCTCAGCTTTATTTAGGAGAGTCAGACCTGAAATGTTGCAAAGAAGGGTTACATTACTTCCCTCTTGGCACATGACCCTCAAGTAGTAATCCTTACCATCTGTAATACTGAAAGATGTGTTCAACATGAAGAATTCTTAGGTGGTATTATTTAGGGAACTACCTGTTCCCTCCACAGTGTTGCTTTACTGAATTTCCTTTTTTTCCTTTTTTTTTTTTTTTTTTTTTTGAGATGGTGTGTTGCTCTTGTCACCCAGGCTGGAGTGCAATGGCACAATCTCTTCTCACTGCAACCTCTGCCTCCTGGGTTCAAGCGATCTCCTGCCTCGGCCTCCCGAGTGGCTGGCAAAATAGATGTGTGCCACCATGCCTGGCTAATTTTGTGTTTTCAGTAGAGATGGGGTTTCACCATGTTGGCCAGGCTGGTCTCGAACTCCTGACCTCAGGTGATCCACCCGCCTTGGCCTTCCAAAGTGCTGGGATTATATGCATGAGCCACTGTGCCTGGCTTTACTGAATTTTCAGCACCAGCTTTAGACTTTACCAGATGCAGGAGATATTCCAGACTTTTGTGCCTCAACATATTTGATCAACTCCAACTCCTTCTCTGATCTTGGAGACTGAATATTAATAAATGGTTAGTAAAATGGCCTGTTCTTTTGGTTAATTCACAGGTGGCTGAACACTTACACAAGAGGCTCTCCATGATTCTGGACCAGTGATGGGGGAGGTGAGGAAGCACTTCTAGAAGGAGTGGCTAAAAGGGGTGGGCTGAAGCTGGGTAGCTTGAAAGCAAAGCAGAAATCTGACCTGTGGCTTTGAGTATTTGTTGTTTTTGTTGCTGTTGTTGTTAGAGATGGGGTCTCACTCTGTAGCCCAGGCTGGAGTATAGTGGTAAGATCACGGCTCAGCGCAGCCTTGAACTCCTAGCCTCAAGCCATCCTCCCACCTCAGCCTCCAGAGTAGTTGGGACTACAGATACGAGCCACTGCACTTGATGGCTTTGAGTGTTTTAACAGTAGCACAGGATGGGGTATTTCAACCCCCTCCATCCAAATTCTGATAAGGCATGCCTTCCCTGAGACCACTGCTTTACATGGGGTCATCTTATGTCCTCATTCTGCTCTGGAAAATCCTAGTTTGTGCCTCTATTTCTGGTAAAAAGCACCCTCTCAAGTGTCCAGGTTTGGATGATAAATTATCCAGGCCACCAGATCTGTGGTGCATGTGGGATAGTTATATGTAATCTCCACTGGAGAACAGGTGAGTCCCTAATACACGCTGTGACTAAATTCCTCTGTGCTTTTCCAGCATAACCTAAAATGTGGAAAAGAAAGATGTAAGACTGTAGTGGTCAATGCAGATGAAAAGAATATTAACAGGTAGTGAATTTTGGAGGCAGACAGCACTGAGACAGAATATGACTCTCCCATTTACTAACTTTGTGATTTGGGGCAAGACATTTCATTCTCCCTTAGTCTCATTTTCCTCAACTATGCAATGGAAATGCAAAATTAACTACACTGAGTTGTGATGGGAATTAAATGAGATGCTGCATAGACAGAGCTCTGCACAGTGGTGAGTTACTGTGAAGCAGCCTATTGCCAAACAGTCTGTGACATTGTTTTAATTTGACTGAGGCTTCACTTTATGTGTTATCTACATTAACCTCAAAATACACTTCAAAACATTTTTTAACTTTTAAAATATTCTTTAATTTAGGCAGGGCGTCAAATTGTTGATTAGATTTGGTTGGCTAGCAATACAGTGAGGTGTTGCAAATGCTACAGTCCGAATGCAAGCTTCAAAGAATGTCAAATGTGTTAGTTTGAATCAGATATGTCATGATGTGATAGTGTGTGCTCACATCTATTGACAGAGGGATAAATACGTTAAAGACATACCTTAGCCACGTGCGGTGGCTCACACCTATAATCCCAGTACTTTGGGAGGCTGAGGCGGGCAGACTACTTGAGGTCAGGAGTTTGAGATCGGCCGGGCCAACATGGGGAAACCCCATCTCTACTAAAAATACAAAAATTAGCTGGGCATGCTGGCGCATGCCTGGAATCCCAACTACTCAGGAGGCTGAGGCAGGAGAATGGCTTGAACCTGGGAGGCACAGGTTGCAGTGAGCCAAGATTGCGCCACTGCACTGCACTCCAGCCTGGGCGATAGTACAAGGCCCTGTCTTAAAAAAAGAAAAAAAAAAAAAAAAAAAAAAAAAAAAAAAAGACATACCTTAGAGTCTATGTAGGCAATTTATATTTTATTAATGGAAATATTGATTATACAATTGAAAGTTTAAAGAATAGTGGCAAAAACTTTATGACATTATTTTGAGAAACACTGTATTTCTTTACTAATCATATATCTAATAGATAAAGGAAAATACCTTTAACTGTGTTTGAAAATGGTTATGAACAGGACACAGTTAAAGGCAGTTAATAGACCTACTGCAGTGGCTCATACCCATAATCCCAGCACTTTGGGAGGCCGAGGCGGGAGGATCTAGCCTAGGAGTTTCAGACCAGCCTGGGCAACATGGTGAAACCCCATCTCTACAAAAATTATAAAAATCAGCCTGGGATGGTGGCATGTGCCTATAGTCCCCAGCTACTCTGGAGGTTGAGGTAGGGGGATCACTTAAGCCTGCTAGGTGGAGGCTGTAGTGAGCTGAGATTGCACCACTGCACTCCAGCTTGGGTGACAGAATGAGACCTTGTCTCAAAAAAAAAAAAAAGCAATAGAAATTAACTGACCAGTTATAACCTAGAACAAGCCAGCTTCTTCTATCCTGTCCCAGTTCTCCCAGCATTAAGAACGTCTCATGTGAAGACCATGACTATATAAAGCAAAAGTGAAGAGTGAAACCACTACTCTTAGAACGACTTAATTTGCTTTTGGTTTTAGTTATCTATATATTTCAAGTGAAATCAGTTCATTTGTTTTTGGTGTGTGTGTGTGTGGTTTTTTTTTTTTGACAGAGTTTCGCTCCTGTCGCCCAGGCTGGAGTGCGGTGGCACAATCTCGGCTCACTGCAACCTCCACCTCCCAGGTTCATGTGATTTTCCTGTCTTAACCTCCTGAGTAGCTGGGATTATAGGCACATGCCACCATGCCTGGATAATTTTTGTATTTTTAGTAGAGGCGGGGGTTTCACCATTTTGGCCAGGCTGGTCTCGAACTCCTGACCTCAGGTGATTCACCCACCTCGGCCTCCCAAAGTGCTGGTATTACAGGTGTGAGCTATCGTGCCCAGCCTTAACTTTTTTGTAAGAGACAGCATCTACGTTACCCACACTCGTCTCAAACTCCTGGGCTCAAGCAATCCTCCCACTCAGTCTACTCAGTAGCTGGGACTATAGGCACACATCATGCTTGTCTGAAATCAGGGGTTTTAGGGCTATTTTCTGCCATGTTTATGCAACTAGAATGATGCAGAAGCAAATGACTGTAGTCCATTTGCAAGAGAACCAGATCAAATCTGGTTTCTAAACTGTATCAAAAAATATATATATGAAAATATATCTTGCTTCAATAAGTTTAACAAAGAATTTTAAAATACTCTAAAAATTGGAAAATGAGATCTGTGTACATTGGCTGTGTATGGGCCTTGGTCACGTTAATGCACTTTTCCTTTGTATCCTATGTGGCATTTCGCTATGAGAAAAGCACCATTGCATCACATAAGTTTTATTACTTTGCTGGTTAGACTAAGTTTTGTTTTTTCCATTAGCAAATAGAATCTCTTTTAAAGCAGAAAATTGGCAGTTATTTTTAAAGTGGATATGTTACATAAATTTGATCTTTAGGGATCTAGGAATTTTTAGTGGACTCTCATGAAGAAAGCAAGTTATATGCTACACGTTTTATCCTTAGTCACTTTAATTATAAAAACTACCCATGTCCCAAAGCAGTTCATGTTAGTTGAAAGGTGATTCTAAGAGATTTTTTGGTTTTTAATCCCCTTTGAACTTGGAATAAGCATTTAAAGGTTAACCAAGATGCTCATTTTCTGAATTTTTCTGCAGCCAAGTTTACGTAGGGGTGACTCTTGAATTCTGAACAAGACATCGGGAACTAGGTCTTTTCACAAAGAGGCAATCTTGTAGTTATGTCGACAAACTGTTTTCCACACGAGTGCATCTGTTTCCAAAGTTTGTGGTTTGAAACAATAGACTGATATTAACTACTTCTCTTGGAGTCTTCAGACAACCAAGAAAGGAAAGAAGGAAGACTAGTAGCAGCAGTGAATTTTCACAGACATGCAAACTCAGTATTTCACATGGCTTAACAGATGCACAATTACAAATAAGAGCCATATGGGTGCATTAAAGGGTAAAAAATCTGGGTCACATTATACAGTACAGGTGGAAATGCAGCTATAAACACAGTCAGAACAGGTGATTTGGATACCTGTGACTTTTATCTATATGCAGACTTATCCAGTAAGACTCTCCTATCCCATACTTAAATGAAATTAAACCTTGTCAACCACAAAGTTCAGCATAAAGATCTTTGATGTCAAATACAGCATTCTGAAGCAAGGTTTTATTAGCTAGGCATTTTGTAAATAACATTTATCTTCAAAGCACCAAACACGGTACACATTCCCAGGTAAATAGTAAGTGCTTAGGAACAACTGTGTTGAATTAATTTATGACCCTAAACATTCTTTCCTCTGAAATATTTGTTAACACTTTAATTGAACAGACCATGGCTTCACTGAGCTAATAAGGCACTTCCTATCTTTAAGCTAATTTTCTTTCCATTAAAATGGCCTGTGCAATACAGGTAATTTGAAACAGCAAGCACATGTACAATCCAGCAGCTCTACAAAGTGTTGTTTTGTATATAATATTTGATTATAACAATCAAGGCTGTCTTGAAGCACTGCATACTACAGAAAAATGAAAGGACAGTAAGTCCAAGCACCTACATTTTAGCTATGTAATCTTGATTGTTTTTTCAGTATTTTTCCTACTAATCCAATGGTAGATTTAAAGTTTTCCTGAAATAATCAAAGGACCAAAATTAAGCCACAGAGTAAAAACTGTTGGTAATAATCACTGTATTTTTATTTCATTTAATTTTATTTTTGAGATGAAGTCTCACTCTGTAACCCAGGCTGGAGTGCAGTGGCGCAATCTCGGCTCACTGCAACCTCCACCCTGGGTTCAAGCGATTCTCCTGCCTCAGTCTCCCAAGTAGCTGGGGTTACAGGTGTCCGCCACCGTGCCCGGCTAATTTTTGTATTTTTAGTAGAGATGGGGATTCACCGTCTTGGCCAGGCTGGTCTTGAACTCCTGACCTCATGAACCACCCACCTTGGCCTCCCAAACTGCTGGGATTACAGGTGTGAGCCACTACGCCCGGCCAATCACTGTTTAAATATTGACATTTTTTAAAAAATCCCTCTGTATCAGTTATGATTGTTTTTAGAATAGATGTTTATTTGGAAGATAGTGAGGCGTAGTGGTTAAGGACATGAATTCTGGAGTCATCCAGCCTTGGTTCATATGCCAGCTTTGCCACGTACTAGTTCTGACGTCGTGAAATGTATAGTTGGTCTTTGTCCAGGATTCCTGGCATACAACTCCCCAAATCCTTGGAATCTCTGATGTGATTTCACATGTTTCCAATGTAATAGTCTTTTTTGTATGCTAATGGGATGATTGCTTGCTGGCAGCCTCTAGGCAGCTTCAGGTTCTAGGCTGATCACTGGAAAGACCAAGGCAGGATCAGAGAGTTAGAACTTTCAGCCACACTCCCCAACCACTGGGGCAGGAGTTTCACCAACTTAGTAAATTTAATCAATCACACCTACGTAACAATAAAAGGTCAAAAAGACTGGGTTCAGAGAGCTTCCGATAGCTGAACACATGAGGTTCCTGGAGGGCAGTAGAACATCGAAGCTCCACGCTCCTTTGCAGGTGCCTTTCCCTGTGCATCTCTTCATCTGGATCCTTTGTGATAATCCTTTATACGAACGCACTGATAAAAGTCAGTCAGTCTTTCCCTAAATTCTGTGAGACAGTCTAACAAATTAATCAAACCTAAGGAGGGGGTTGAGGGAACCCCAATATATAGCTGGTCAGTCAGAAGCACTGGTAAAACAACTTGGGGCTTGCTATTGGCATTGAAAGTGGGGAAAGAAGTCCTGTGGGACTGAGCCCTTAACCTTTGGGATCTGCTGCTATCTCCAGGTAGCAGGAGTGTCAGAATTGAATTGAATTCGAGGACAATTCTGCAGCTGGTGGCCACTGCAGAACTGATTGACTGGTGGTTGGCAGGGAGAAATTCCCACGCACTTCCTGGTGACCAGAGGTCCCAGAAGTCTTCTGTGTTGATTGCTGTGAGTGAGAGAAAATAGCAAAAGCAGCTTTGTTTGATTTTTTTTCCCTACATCCTCAGACTAGTTGTCATCTTTCTGTGCCTCCACTTCCTGTTCTCTAAAAGCCAGAGAACAGAAGCACCTACACCATAATGTTGTTGATGTAGGCAATAAAAGTGGTAATACATACAAAGCACTATGTTTGCCACATGCCAAGTGTTGAAATAGATGTTAAATGTCATTATGATCAATGGACCAAAATCCATTACAAAGGACAAAGAGGAGATGAATGTCTCTTCCCAAGGAGGTAATATAGGGCATTTGAGCTGTCTTCTGTTGAAAACAGAATTAAGGGATCTTTTGTGTTTGGAAACATGGAGCAGAGTGCTCTAGGATTACAAAATGCTAATGTACTCATTGTGAAGCTAAAGTGGCTGTATCTTAATGAAACCTCCGACGTGGATTAAGCTCAGCCAGTAGAATGTGTAGGCAACAACTCAGGCCAGAGGTGCATTCACGATTCATGGGTATTTCTTGGCACTTATCTAGATCTTAGAGTAACAAAAATCATTTTTTTAAAAGATGCTGTATTTGAAAAGCTTTACAACCTGGTAGGCGAGAGGAACAATTGTATGCTTGTATGCTGATGCAATAAGTTACAGAATAGAGGTATAGAATAGAATATGAGGTTTGAAGAAAATGCTGAGGCGTTGGCAGGGGCAGGAGGTTGAGGTTTGTTTGGGGGAATTAAGAGAAACTTCACAGAGGACATCTGATCTGGAGCTGGACAGTGAGTAGTAATACACAGTGCAAAAAAGTGATGGAAGTGTTGCTTAGGAGAGGGGAGGACGTACCCAGCAGCTTTTCTGCCTTGAGAGTGGTGAGAGGTTCTGTGTGTGTGTGGCTGAGAGTGCATGTGGGAAAACTGGATAGAGAAGCCTGGAGGAGCCGACTTGGACCAGTTTGCAGAGGGCCTTGCATGTGAACACTGATGAAAAGTGGTACACATTTTAGTACAGTCAGGTCATGAGCAGAATTGCCTTTTGGAACAGTGACCATGGCCACTGTTGCCCCCAAAAAACACACCTCTAAGCAAAACAACAAACAAAAAAAGGCTTACAGGAGTGCTGAAAGAGGCTGAGGCAGAAAGATCAGTTAGAAAAATGTAAAATAATGACGATGATGATGATGTCTCTAGCATGGCAATAGGATGAGACAAGGGCTTAGATTCAAGGGAGAGTTACCAGATAGAATCAAGAGACTGTGTACGCTGCCTGAATGATATAGGGGTGACGGTGAGTGGGGCTTGTCCGAGATGATGTGCCCAATGTCACACTGTGGACCAGCACTATCTCCACACATTCAGATGACTAGAGCAGTTAAAAAAGGAGAAGTGAAGAAGTCAGATGGTATTAGTGGAAAAGGGTACAATTTAAGAGTGTGTTTTCTTTCTTTTCTTTTTTTTCTTTTGTTTTTGAGATGGAGCCTCGCTTTGTAGCCCAGGCTGGAGTGCAGTGGCACAATCTCGGCTCACTGCAATCTCCGCCTCCTGGGTTCAAAGCAATTCTCCTGTCTTCGCCTCCCAAGTAGCTAGGACTACAGGCGCGTTCCACCATACCTGGCTCATTTTTGTATTTTTAGTAGATATGGGGTTTTGCCATGTTGGCCAGGGGGCCTTGAACTCCTGACCTCAAGTGATCTGCCTACCTTGGCCTCCCAAAGTGCTGGGATTACAGGTGTGAGCTACCATGCCTGCCCAGCCTACAGGTATGTTTTCTATAGGAAAACTGCTTCCTTCTCTTCTTCCAGAGTGGAAGTCAAGATGCAACTCAAAACCCACTTAGCAGGCAATGAGATGAAACACTGCTAGAAGTCCCATTTCATGACAAGGCCAATTACTCAGACTTTACTGGGAGCCCATCAAGACACGGCATATGCCTGGCACAGAGAGGGCACTTAACAAATGCTTGTCCATTCAATTTGTTAAGCAGGAAGTGAATAAGGTAGTGGGCTGGGTCTCAGAATTACACACATCTTCTAAATCCCTCTATGCTCTGATTTCTTCATTTATAAAATGGAGAGTACAATGTTAGGAATTAAAAGAAAAAAAATTCTTTAACTAAGACACGATCAAGAAGCACTGATATTGGGAAGAATGGGCAGCTATCTGAGATCTGTATCTAATGATAAGTAATCTATTAAATAGGGGCTACCAACTGGAGTTTATATATACTCTTTATACTATATATATCTCCAAAGTTTTAGATACTACTTTTTAGCCATAAGGCAAATAAACAAATAAAATAAAACGCAAATGTCATAAAATTACCATGGTAAAGTTAACCTTATCTTATTTATTTATTTATGTATTTAATTTACTTATTTGAGACAGAGTCTTGCTCTGTCACCCAGGCTGGAGGGCAGTGGCAGGATCACAGTTCACTGCACCCTCTGCCCCCCCGGCTCAACTGGTCCTCCCACCTCAGCCCCCAGAGTAGCTGGGACTACAGTTGTGCACCATCATATCTGGCTAATTGTTTTGTAGACATGAGGTTTCATCATGTTGCCCAGACTGCTCTCAAACTCTGGGCTCAAGTGATCCTCCCACCTCGGTCTTTCAAACGCTGGGATAATAGGCTTAAGCCACTGCACCCAGCCCGAGAAACTTTTTATGGAAGACTTACTGAAGTGAAAATAAATAAATATATAAATAAAATAGTGTTTAAGGAGGGCTCTTAATTTTCAGAAAAACAACATTTGCAAGAAATCTTCCTTTTAATAAAAAGAACTTAAAAATTATAGCATAGGTTTACATCTGCCTTTAAATGTCATTTCATAATACAACATTATTGCTTTAAAAATATTATCTTATTAAATAGCTATGTTCAGTAAGTTATAAAGAAGTCAAATGTTTGTATTAAACATGTGAACCATCAGAATTTCTCATATTCTGTCAATCAGGCAGAAGTTGATGTTATTGGAAATGTTCAGAATATGCCAGTTAGTGAGACTCCACTGGATATCCTCATAGTAAATGCTCAAAAAAAATCCACTGACTGAATGAAATCAAGAAAAATAATCACATACATAACATGTATGTGTAAGCTAGACAACAAACATGTAATTTTTAAAACAGACTACACAGCTTCTCTATCATACTAGTTAGAAAATAATCCTCATAGCACCTCAAATAATTCTTCATATGGAAACCAAAAGATGACTCTTTGCCTCTAAGCCACCACCGGCTAAGGGAAGGCTCTCTTGAAAACGGCCCCTATCCCTCTACTGTTTTTATTTTTTTTATTGAATGGATGTATCAGACTTAGACTTTTAGCTCTGTGGCATTACATATGGAAACACTTTCAAAATTATACTAAAATAAATGACAGGCTTTTAGTTGTTTTTTAATTAGGAAAAATACCTACTCCTTCAAAACAAGATATTTTACTTTGAATTTTATTTGTAATCAAAACGTTGTTCTGGAAGCCTTTTCTGTAGTCTTAATTACTCAAACATGTTCCTATGGGACTTGATGTCACCACTGTATAGCAATCCTGCAGATGGCAAAAGTTTAAAATAGAATTAAACTAAGCTATTAATTATGTAGACAGGGTAAAAGAAATATAAATGAATAGCCTTTAAAATAAATTTTAGTACTTCTAACTGACAAAGTGGCAGCTGTTTGTCTACTTTCTTGGGAGACAGAAGAGTCAAGTTAGTTTATACTTTGCTTTTGTTTATACCAAATAAAATATTAGTTCTCTTGTTTAAAATGCCAACAAAATAAAATATTAGTTCTCTTGTTTAAAATGCCAAAGGACAGAAATGTGATTCTTACAGACAATCCTGCTTACAGTTTCTGCTTAGTGAAGGCAGGGTTGATTCTTCAAATTCTTTAGATCAAAAGTTAGGAAGGCCGGTGCAGTGGCTCACACCTATAATCCCAGCACTTTGGGAGGCCAAGGTGGGAGGATCACTTGAGACCAGGAGTTCGAGACCAGCCTGGCCAACATGGTGAAACCCCATCTCTACTAAAAATACAAAAAATTAGCCAGGTGTGGTGGCGCATGCCTACAATCCCAGCTATTTGGGAGGCTGAGGCACGAGAATCGCTTGAACCCAGGAGGCGGAGGTTGCAGTGAGCCGAGATCGCTCCACTCACTGTACTCCAGCCTGGGCAACAGAGTGAGACTTTGTCAAAAAAAAAAAAAAAGGAAGAATTTTCTTTCTCTCTCTCTCTCTCTCTCTCTCCCCCTCTCTCCCTTCCTCCAGCCGTCCCTCCCTCCCTCCCTCCCTCCCTCTCTCTCTTTTTTTTTTTCTTGGCGGAGTCTCACTCTGTCACCCAGGCTGGAGTGCAGTGGCACTATCTTGACTCACTGCAACCTCCGACCCCAGGTTCAAGCAATTCTCCCACCTGAGCCTCCCGAGTAGCTGGGATTACAGGCACGTGCCACCATGCCTGGCTAATTTTTGTATTTTTAGTAGAGACGGGGTTTCACCATGTTGGCCAGGTTGGTCTTGAATTCCTGACCTCAAGTGATCCGCCCGCCTTGGCCTCCCAAGGTGCTGGGATTACAGGCATGAGCCAACGCGCCTGGCCTATAAGAATTTTCAAGTTGGATTGAATTATAGATTTTTATTTCTTCTTCTTCCACTAGTAGACAATGTAATTTTTTATTTCATATGAAACACTAATGGGGAACTAGAAACTCTTCATTTTATACTCTAGAAATGCCATAAAACATTCTCCTTAAATTATATTCAAGTCACTGTTCAGTCCACTAAATCCTCAATAACACTATATCGCCTCGTCAAACATAAGCTCGATTTCTTGAATCAGCATTTTCTTTAATAACCAGGGGATATGAGAGTTCAGCAACTTCTAAAGGTTCCCAACATTTTTTGTATGAATCCCAAAGACATTAGAGAAAAGTACAAAATGCAAAAATTCTAAGAAAGCCACAAAGGAAGGTTTTACAGAGGCTCTCTTGGCCATTTTGGGCAAAAATTCAGTGTATTTTATCAAATTTTTTTTTTTTTTTTTTTTTGAGACAGAGTCTTGCTGTTGTCAGCCCGGGCTGGAGGGCAATGGCACGATCTCAGCTCACTGCAACCTCCACCTCCCGGGTTCCAGCAGTTCTCCTGCCTCAGCCTCCTGAGTAGCTGAGATTACAGGTGCCCGGCACCACGCCTGGTTAATTTTTGTATTTTTAGTAGATATGGGGTTTCACCATGTTGGCCAGGCTGGTCTTGAACTCCTGGCCTCAGGTGATCCTCCCGCCTCGGCCTCCCAAAATGCTGGGATTACAGGGATGAGCCACCATGCTCAGCCATCAGATTAATTTTATAAGAAAAGTACTACCTTGTTCATGTGGTATTGCCCTGTTGCTAAAGATGCTAAGGCTTTGTTTTTATTGTATAATAATAGTATTAAAATGTTAGGTTATACCTTCACACAAATTAACAGATCAAATATTCTGGACATCTGATAAATGATCTTTTAAGCTCACAACTCCTTTGCCTACACCCTTCCTCCATCGCAGTATTACAAAGATAATTTGGAAAGGCTTAAAAATATACCTACTGATAATCTTTTCCATTTCATAATTGTGTGCAATCAATAAACTAAAAGGTGTATAGTTTAATTCAGGAGAAAGGATAACATTGAGCTCCAATCCTTAATACTTTGTAATTCACATAAAACAGGACAACTCAGAGCTGACTTTTCAAAAACAGCTTAAGGGTAGCTAACATTAATTAATTTGAATACGGCTGAAATGGTGCTTTTGATTCAATGTAAAATGAACAACTGCTAATGATCAGAATGATACTCTCTTTCTAGAGAAATATAACTGAATAATGAAGAGAAAGAGCATTATTTTTTACTTTCTTCATTTATTTATAACATTATTTATCATTTAAACATTTTTGCCTAGGTATAGTAACTTTTGCTTATAATCTCAGTACTTTGGGAGGCCGAAGTGGGAAGATTGCTTGAGCCTAGGAGTTCAATACCAGTGTGGGCAACATAGGGTGACTTCATCTCTACCAAAATTAAATAAATAAATAAATAAATTAGCCGGGCATGGTGGCATGCACCTGTAGTCCCAGCTACTTGATAGGCTGAAGTGGAAATGATTGCCTCAGAGGTTGAGACTGCAGTGAGCCATAACTGTGCCACTGCACTCCAGTCTGGGCAACAGAGCAAGACCCTGCCTCAAAAAATATAAAGAAAGAAAGAAATAACTTTCATTTTCCTAGCAATTCTACTTCTAACAGTAAATCCTAAGGAAACAATCAAAGATATTTTAAAAAGATCTCTATGTACAGGTGGTCAATGCGTAATTTTTAATACTAAAAAATAAGAAGTATCTTGAGGATTCAGCAAGATGGTGGTTAAGAACTGGTCAAATAATTTTACTCATATAATAGAAAACTATGCAGCTATAAAACTATAGACCAGTGTTGTCTAACAGAAATAGAAAATGACTGACATTTGTAACTTTAAATTTTCTAGTAAGCACATTAGAAAAAGTAAAAAGTAACAAGTGAAATTAATTTTGTTAATATATTATTTAGCTCAACGTATTTGAAATATTTCAACATGTAATCAATATGAAAATTAGTAATGAGATATTTTGCTTTTTAAAAATTGTGTTTGGAATCTGGTGCATTTTTTGCACTTAGAGTACATCTCAATTCAGGCTAGCCCCAATTCTAGTGCTCAACAGCCCATGTTGCTAGTGGTTACAGTATTAAATAGTGTAGCTATAGATAAGGCTTAGATCTAGAAAATCATTAATGAGATATTAAAATTTAAAAATAGATCATGACGTAAGTACAGTATATTTCTAATCATATGCTTTAAAAATCCATGAATAAGAGAAAAAACCTAGAAGGGTATATACCAAAATGTTTACCATGTTATTCTGGGGATAAATTTTTTCTTCTTCTTTTTTTTCTGTATTTTTTACCTATTTGACAATAAATCTATATTATTGTGAAGTTAATTAGTGGTTATGTTATTTAATATTTTCCAATCAGCACTGATTATATTTAAGATGACTTAAATATTCAACTCCAAGAACCTGATCCCTGAAAAATAACTATACTTGTCTTTGTTCCGCGTTTCATACCAGTGAGTACTAATTTCACTGTCCATAGAGAATAATTCACTACTGTGAACAAGACTTATATTTTGAGCATAAGCCCTAACATTTGCCCCTTAAAAGTGGTGTGTGTAAATATAGTATAAGAACCGTGGGTAAATTATTTCATTGCCTGTTAAATAACCATTTGTTAGGTCTAGACAACAATCATAAATAGTCATTATTTATAAAGTTGCCATTCCGAGTGCTTGGGGGAATTGTATAATAAATAGCAATGTGACCAACACCTCCTTGTACTGCCATACCCCACAAAAAAAAAGAGAGAGAGAAAATACATAAATTGGCAAAGATGCTAAATATAGACTAAATTTACTCTGAATAGTAAAACAAAACAGAAAGGAATGTCACATGCATGGCACCCACTTCACATAGCAGGGCCTTGTTCTGCTGACACTCTTCATCTTGTGCCCTCACAATTCCCCTCCCACACAAAAAAAGTCCCTAAGGACAAAACTAGCCCACCTTCCTCTTCAACATTTTCTCTCAATATTCCCCCATCACTAGCTCTGCACTGTCTAGCTATTCTGACATTCCTCATTGTATCCTCAACAAGGTTCCTATTACCCTCAAGTAGGTCCAGGAAATATTTGACCTAGATTTATTTTATTGAGAAATAAAGACCAAAACTCCTACTTATTGCATAAAGTAGGGCTTACGGTCAGTAATAGAAGCACACAAAAACATACAGATAATTACAGATGGTGGTCAGGGAAATAAAGGAAAAGATGAAGAAAGAAAGAAAGAAAAGAGCAGATCCAGATGCAGTAGGGGTCAGGAAAGTCCTCTCCATTGACAATGGACAATCTCCACTGAAGATGAGCCCTAAGAGATGAGAGCCCACCAGGAAGAATGGGAATAAGCATCTTCCATGCTCTTAAATTAACCCTTTGGTAAAACTACATGTAATCCACCTATAGAGTTGTTTTGGTTCTTCTTGATTCTTATATTAACAAACATTTCAACATAAAGATCCTATTGAAGTGTTGCTAAATTAAAACACCTCACTCAACACAAATTTGCCTAATAAATTATCTGTTTTGCTTTACCTGGGGCCTAAGCAGAGACTTTTTTCTTTTTTTGAGACAGGGTCTTGCTCTGTCACCCAGGCTGGAGTGTAGTGTTGTAATCATGGTTCATGATTCATCACAGTTCATCAATGTAGCCTCAACCTCCTGGGCTCAAGTGATTCCTCCTGCCTCAGCCTCTGGAGTAGCTGGGACCACAGGTGTGCACCACCATGCTCAGCTATTTTTTTTATTTTTTAATTTTTTTGTAGAGACAGGGTCTTGCCATGTTTTCCAGGCTGGTCTCAAACTCCTGGGCTCAAGCGACCCCCCTGCCTCTGTCTCCCAAAGTGCTGGTATTATAGGCATGAGTCACCATGTCTCCCCATCTGAGGCTATTCTTAAACAAATCTGCCAGGGAACAAAAACCCAAACCAAACAAAACCCAGTAATATTGACCATATCAAACAGGCTTGAATACCAACTCTGTTTTACTGAGTATTTAACCATCACTTTGATTCAATCATTCAACAAATATTTAATGAGTGTTTACTGTGTACCAGTTAGTGATTGAAGCCTTGGAGATTTAGTTGAAAACAAGACATTTTCTGAATATTTCATATGTGCTGATTAGCAAACTACGCTCTCCTCCTTTGTGGAACCACTACTTGGTAAATTCAACTTTTATCCCTTCCTGTGCTTTGGGGACTCTGCCCAAGATACACTCCCAAAATGGCATGTCCACCTCAGGACTCACTTGTTCAAAGAAGTATTCTTTCAACCAAAGCAATTGTTACAGTAATACTGAAATAAAACAATGACATAATGCAATGAAACCTATCATCTATAGAAAACAAAATTGAGGCAAAGGGGAGTTAAAAACACTTTCCCAAGGTCGTCCAAAGAGTGTCTGTGTTGGGAAAAGTATTAAATCTCTTGACTCTTAATCTAGTGCTCTTGGCTGGGTGTGGTGGCTCACATCTGTAATCCCAACACTTTTCAAGGTTGAGGAGAGAGGATCAATTGAGCCCAGGAATTCGAGACTAACCTGGGCAACACAGGGAGACCCTGTCCCTAAATATATATATCCAGTGCTCTTTCTTCTCTTTCATTGTCCAATATGGTAGCCACTAGGTCCATGTGGCTATTTAAATTTAGATTTAGAAATAAGAATTCAGTTCCTCAGCTGCACTAGCTACTTATCAAGTTGCTCAACAGCCACATCAACTAGTAGCTTCACACTAGGCAGCAAAAAAATAGATGGCCTCCATCAGTGCAGAAGTTCTGTTGGATAGTGATGTGGGGTCAAAAACACAGTGCTTGCAGTGTTTTGGCTCAGCATTTCTCCAACTTAAATGTGCATAGCATTCACCTGGGGATGCTGTTAAACTGCTGATTCTGATACAGAAGGTAGGGGTGCGGGGGTGGAGGTGATGACATTTTACAATACTAATAAACCCTGAACAATGGAACTGCTGCTGGTCAGAGGACCACTCCATGTCCCGAGCATGGAGTATCAAGATTCTAGCTCATCATTATTTTTCCTTTCTCTGAACTTCTACTAGAGTTAACACCATATGGTTTAAGGCCCTAATAGTTTGATGTGTATCTTTTTTGTCTTCTCAATTAGATTTTAAGCTCATTAAGACACAGAACCACATATTATTGCTCTTCACATCCCTGATTACGGATTACACAGTGTAGGGATACAAGGGAAGTAACTTTTCCTATCTTTAAGTGCATTATATATGATGCAATTTGCTGCAAATTGCTGCAATATGACACATAAATACAGTTTCTTATTTCTTTTTTAAACACATTAGGTCTTTTATCTAACCATTTATTGCCTTAGATTTCCCAAAAGTTAGAGAATGGTAGCTATGCTATCTCAACCTTAAGAAAAAACATGGGAAGTAATTCTGTTTAGTGACTTTAAAATGATTTTTAAATTTTAATATAGCATACATCAAATAATTCAAGAACTAGCTGAAAAATATAATGTAATTTGATCGCTGAAGGAATGCTGAATAGTCTCCTGAAAGGACAAAAACTTGAATGTCAAAGTTCTGTCTTGAAGTTAGAAAATGATTAAAATATTCACAAAAGTAATACAGTCTGGTCGGGCACAGTGGCTCACACCTGTAATCTCAGCACTTTGGGAGGCCGAGGCGGGCGGATCACAAGGTCAGGAGATGGAGACCATCCTGGCTAACACGGTGAAACCCCGTCTCTACTAAAAAATACAAAAAATTAGCCGGGCGTGGTGGCGGGTGCCTGTAGTCCCAGCCACTCGGGAGGCTGAAGCAGGAGAATGGCATGAACCTGGGAGGTGGAGCTTGCAGTCAGCTGAGATCATGCCACTGCACTCCAGCCTGGGTGACAGAGCGAGAGGAGTCTCAAAAAAAAAAAAAAAGTAATACAATCAGAAACTTTATCTGTGTCCTTATATTACTGAGACTTTATATTTTACCCTGAAATAGAGAGCAATGTCTGAATAAGAGAGCTGCTGTCTTGTTATGAACACAAATCTTATGATAGCTTTCCATCCAAAATTTCCTATTTTTCTAGAAATCTCAGCAATCTCTATTTGTAATCAGTTATTAATTAAAAGCTTTAGAGTTAGATTTATAAGGTCAGTCATGTTTGTATTTCGAAAAGTCACATATGTATGCATTGTTTCTTTAAAAAAGAGCCCTTTGTGCCTTCTTAAATGTATTCCTGACAAAGCAACAAGAAAAAATGTTTTATTAATGCACAAGACTGAAAGAAATGTCAAGTATGCTAGGGTTCTGGTTTTGATTTTGGACTCCAGAGAAAGTTAAAGAAACAGTGGAACAGAGCCTTTTAACTACAATCTAATGTCCTAGAGAATACTTGCTATCTCTCCCAGTG
Organism: Theropithecus gelada; assembly: GCF_003255815.1. Lineage (NCBI taxonomy): Eukaryota > Metazoa > Chordata > Mammalia > Primates > Cercopithecidae > Theropithecus > Theropithecus gelada. The sequence continues at coordinate 785,218 of NW_020257754.1, forward strand.
GGCATTCTAGGCGGTGTGAGAAGAAAATCAACTGTGATCAGTACGACATAGACTCATTCCACCTAGTCAAGTTAATCAGGAATTGTATTGTGTGTACATCATGAACCTCCCTGGTTTCGTTTAAGATGGTGTTTTTCATATTAAAAGATGGAAATATTTCAATAATTAAATCCATAGCTTTACTCGTGCTACATAACATAAGCCAATAAACGTTTGTGCTAAGATTCCTCCAACTCCCACTTCACTGTGGGGAGGATAACTGATAGACAGAACTTTTCCCCCAGGAGGGGATAAGTGGCTCTGATAGAAAGATGGCTGCAGTGTCACAGTTCAGAGTTTGGGTCTGGAGTTGCTACCTGAAAACAAATTCTCTACTCAGCCGCCTCATCATGTTGGTCTTAGGAAAATTATCTCTTTAAGACTCAGTTTCTTCATTGGTAAAATGGGAAGGCAAGGATTGTTGGGAGCATTAAATGCAATACTGACCATATGGCACTTATAGTAAACAAACATTTAGCATATAGTAAGCTTCAAATGAATGCTAATTATTTTTATTATATCTGAAAGAGATTCATCATAGCTCGGTGGTCATGAAATACTTCTTTTTTTTTGAGATGGAGTTTTGCTCTTGTTGCCCAGGCTGGGGTAGGATAGTGTGATTTTGGCTCACTGTAACCTCCGCCTCATGGGTTGTAGCGATTCTCCTGCCTCAGCCTCCCAAGTAGCTGGGATTACAGGTATGCACCACCACACCAGCTAATGTTGTATTTTTTAGTAGAGATAGGGTTTCACCATGTTGGTCAGGCTGGTCTCAAACTCCTGACCTCAGGTGATCTGCCCGCCGCAGCCTCCCAAAGTGCTGGGATTATAGTCGTGAGCCACCGCACCCGCCCGAAATATTTTCTTCTACCTCCATCAAACCTCTTTACTCCTTAAGATCCTCTCATTTTGTGGCTGTATTTAGAAATCTTCCTTCAAATTCTACAACATATGTATTTATGGGTAGCATAGAGAGGTATTTGGTTTTCTTTCATTTAAACAAGTGTGTTAGCTGCTCACTTGGAATTGCTCTATAACCCCCATTCAAAGACAAATAATTCAAAGAACTGAAGTACAATTTCAAGAAATATATTAATATACAAATACAGTTGGTAACATAAGATGCATTTTTCCAGAGGAAAACTTGTAGGCATCGTTTGCTGAAATGAGGTCCAGATAGCTTAGAACAAAACAGAAATTGGTGATGATTATATGCATAATTTGTATTATATAAGGAAAAAATTACTCAGATTACAAAGAAGATTGTTTTTGTCCTCAATTATCTAGTTTGGTTGTTGTTTCCTATGCAAGAATCATGCCAACTCCACTCTTCTCTTTTTTTTCTTTTTCTTTTTGAGACAGGGTCTTGCTCTGTCACCCAGGCTGGAATGCAGTGGTGCCGTCACGGCTCACTGCAGCCTTGACCTCCTGGGCTCAAGCAATCCTCCCACCTCAGCCTCCCAAGTAGTCAGGACAGGTGCACACTGCCATACCCAGCTAATTTTTACATTTTTTGTAGAGATGGGGTCTCACTATGTAGCCCAGGCTGGTCTCAAACTCCTGGGCTTAAACGATTCTCCCACCTCAGCCTCCCAGAGTGTTGGGATTACAGGCATAAGCCACCACGCCTGGACCCCCACTTTTCTTTTTTTGAGCACAGACCTGTTTTCCTCATCAAAGTCAAGAGACAGCAGTCCCAGTAACATCCCCCAAGGCTGGCTAGGTGACTGTCACTAGCGAAAGAGCTTGTGTATCAGCACAGTCAGGTGAGAAAGGATCAGAAGTGCCTGTTCCCTACATTAGGCTGACCTTTCCTTGAAGGTAGAATAGTGAGCATGTTCACATTTAAGATCATGTTTATGACACAGCAAGTCAAGAAGGGGATCCATGCTCCCCTCTAGCCATAGGGTTCAGGAAGCGCAGAGCCAAGAAGAGAAACGGGCTTGCAACTTCTCATTCGTGTAGTCCTTTCAAGTTTACAAAGTCACACTAGAACTCACTCGAACACAGTCCTCAGGGGGCTAGTATAATTATTTTATCTTATCAAGAAAATGAAGCTGTGAGAGGAAGACGGCTTGCCCAGGAAATTTCAGCAGCCTAACTAATAAGGAGCAGAGCTAGAAGCTACTCCCTCATCACTCCACAAACAGGGTGTGAGAAGAGAGCCAAGGGGGCAGAAATGCCAATAACTTTGATATGATGGTGTAAGATGTCACCAAGATATGGTTTGTGTGGTCTTTGGTTTTATTTTTTTATGCTATCAAAGAAAGTAAAACTAGGGCTTTTATATTATTTTTTTCATAATGTTATTACATATTTAATCTCTATTCAATATTCTCAATTTGTTTTAAAAATTTGTTTTGCGGCCGGGCACAGTGGCTCACGCCTGTAATCCCAGCATTTTGGGAGGCCAAGACGGGTGGATCACCTAAGGTCAGGAGTTCGAGACCACCCTGACCAACATAGTGAAACCCCGTCTCTACTAAAAATACAAAAATTAGCTGGGCGTGGTGGTGCATGCCTATTATCCCAGCTACTCAGGAAGCTGAGGCAGGAGAATTGTTCGAACCCAGGAGGCAGAGGTTGCAGTAAGCCGAGACTGTGCAATTGTACTCCAGTCTGGGTGACAGAGCAAGACTCTTTCTCAAAATAATAATAATAATAATAATAATTTGTTTTGCCTTTGTTGTTAATATTACAAAATGTTTTAATAGTAGCTATTTCTTCCTCCTAACCAAGTTCCAATAAGGTTGTGCATGGCATTTTGCAGGACAGTTGTCTTGCAGAAGGGCCCACATTCAAGATTTGGTTGTTTACGTTGACTTCTAACATATTCTGCTAGCCCCTTGCTATGGTCTGAATGTTTGGTCCTCAAACCCCCAAATTCATATGGTGAAACCTAATTACCAGTGTGACGGTTTTAGGAGGTGGGCGATTGGGAGGTAATAGGTCATGAAGGCAGAGCCCTCACAAATGGGATTCATTGTCCTTATGGGAGAGGCCTCAGAGAGCTGCCTTGCTCCTTCCACCATATGAGGACACTGCGAGAGGCATCATTTATGAACCAGAAAGTAAGCCTTCACCAAATACCAAATTTGCCAGTGCCCTGATCTCAGGCTTCCGAGTCTTCAGCCCTGTGAGAAATACATTTCTGTTGTTTATAAGCCACCCAGTCTAAGGTATTTTGTTATAGCAACTCAAATGAATGAAGATACCCCCTCTATTTCCTATCAACTGTGTAAGGCTTGCTAAGATTCAGGCTAAGTGTTCTTCAAAAGATTTCACTGGTGACACTGTATACAGCTGACACTTGGAACAATATAGGTGTCAGGGGAGCTGACTTCCTGAGCAGCCACAAATTCATGTATAACTTTCTTTTTTTTGAGATGGGATCTCACTATGTTGCCTAGGCTGCACTCAAACTCCTGGGCTCAAGTGATCCTCCTGCCTCATTCTCCCGCACGGCCGGGACTATGGGTATGTGCCACTGCATCCAGTTCTGTGTGGAACTTTTGACTCCTCAAAACTTAAATACTAATAGCCTACTGTTGACCAGAAGCCTCACTGATAACATAGTTGATTAACACATATTTTATATAAGTGTTATATACTGTATTTTTATAATAAAGTAAGCTAGAGAAAAAAGTGTTAAGAAAATCATAAGGAAAAGAAAATATATTTACTATTCATTAAGTGGAAGTGGATCATCATAAAGGTCTTCATCCATGTCATCTTTATGTCAAGTAGGTTGAGAAGAAGGAGGAGAAGAAGGGGCTGGCCTTACTCTCTCGGGAGTGGCAGAGGTGGAAGAAAACTCACATATAAATGGACCTGCACGTTTCAAACCTGTGTTGTTCAAGGGTCAACTGTACTTCATTGCTGCACATCAGGAAACATACTAGGCTGCCTCACTATTACCAAATTTACGAGTGATCACTTGATTATGTTGGTCAGCACCAGATTTTTCCATTAGAAAGGTATGTATTTTTCTTTGTCAGTATATGTAATGTACAGCTAATTATATAGTAGATATTTTTTTTTGTACTGTGTCAATGCACTAATCCTCAATGACCTTCCCACTTTTGCCAACTAATTTTTGTTGTATTTGTCATCTATCATCACTATCAATTAAAATCCTCTGCAACTTTCAGGATTTGGGCTGGGAATCTGCTGAGGCAAAATCTCCCCTACTCCCATCTTCCCATCTCCCATAATGTTACATTTATGGACCTAACTTCAGACCCCTAAAGATATGCCAAGTAAAAGATGGCGAGCATTACCCTTTGCAGGACAGGAGAGTTCCATCAGGAAGTTCACTCTCTATCCAAAACTCTAAGGATAATGCTAAACCTCTGGGAGAACTAGTTACACTCTTTAAAATTTTTATGTTTTATTTTATCAAAGTATTATATATGCACGTTTTTAAGAGCAAAACAGTGAGGGTTAAGTCTTACAACAGAAATGGGAGTTACCTGGCTGCTGAAGGCAACCACTTTTGTCTCTTGGAGCTATTTCTTCTGAGATTTACCTCTATATTTCTAAATAACATGTAGAGACTACCACACTTGATTTTACAACTTGAGTCTGGTCTGACCTCCTGTTATCACAGATGAGGATTAGTTGCTTTCCTTCTCCTTGCTTTGGAGGACAAGTGGAAAAGAGCCCATAGGACTACCACACTGAATTTTTTTTTCTTTTTTTTTTTTTTGAGATGAGGTCTTGCTCTGTCACCCAGGCTGGAGTGCAGTGGCATGATCATGGTGCAGTGGCATGATCATGGCCCACTACAGCCTCAACTTCCTGGGCTCCAGCACTCCTCCTGCTTCAGCCTCCTGAGTAGCTCAGACTACAGGTGCACACCACCACGCCTAGCTAGTTTTAAAATTTTTTGTAGAGACAGGGTTTCACCATGTTGCCCAGGATAGTCTAGAACTCCTGAGCTCAAGTGATCTACCCAGTCTCTTCCCCTCAAAGTGCTGGGATTACAGATGTGAGCCACCATCTCTGTCCTCACACTGAATTTTAACAGCACCTAGCACATAGTTAGCAGGCACTGAAAAAAACTTGTTGAATGTCATTCAATGAATGACACACATATCCAAATGCACAAAGCTACACTGCATTCTGCAGTTTCTCATTGTAAGTATGCAATGGGCAGAATGGAGAAGAAATACATAATTCCCCAAAGTCACATGCATTAAATTGTTTATTTGTATCTTGTTTTAGTATGTTCTTTGAAAACATTAAAACTCAACACATTAAAACATTTTGGGGCTGGGTGCGGTGGCTCACACCTATAATCCCAACACTTGGGGAGGCCAAGGCAGGCAGATCACTTGAGGTCAGGAGTTTGAGACCAGCCTGGCCAACATGGTGAAACTCTATCTCTACTAAAACTAAAATAATTTAGCTGGGTGTGGTAGCATGTGCCTGTAATCCCAGCTACTAAGGAGGCTAAGGCAGGAGAATTGTTTGAACCTAGGAGGCGAAGGTTGCAGTGAGCTGAGATTGCGCCATTGCACTCCAGCCTGGGTGACAGAGCAAGACTCCGTGTCAAAAAAGAAGGAAAAAAAAAAAAAAATATATATATATATATATATGGAGGGAGAGTCTTGAAAGTTATTTGAATGACTTAGTAAAAAAAAAAAAAATCTACAGTCAAAAGATTTTTCTTCCAAGTAATTTCTTAATCAGCAATAGAGAAAAGAATTTAGATGTAAGAAAGCAATCTTTTATAAACACTGACGAACAGACATACCAGAAAATATATAGGAAGATCTTCCCTGGAGTCACATGGGCTCAGAATTCAGAAACCTTTGCCTTGTAGAATTTCAAAGCCTGATGCCAAGTCAAAAAAAGAAAGAAGGATGTATAAGTTATGAATACTCTGAAAAGACTCCCACCTCATTAATACGTCTCAAAACACATCGCTTAAGGGTAAAGTTAATTAAATCACAGTACACATAAATTTGAAATGGACTGGTAATCAATCACAGACAAAATTATGTTATATAGAGACAAAATGAGAATAGTGGATATAAAAATTAAGTGAAAACAGATTCACACAATGGAAGGAACTTTTCACCTGACTTAATGCTGACTGTCTATACTATCCAGCTTTCAGGGATATCTGATGCAAACTGAGTAAAGAATTAAATATTGTTCTTCATTTGAGATCTTTTAAAGTAGTGAATCTCATTTTGGGAGGCTGAGGTGAGAGAATCACTTCAGATCAGGAGTTTGAGATCAGCCTGACCAACATGGTGAAACCCTGTTTTTACTAAAAATACAAAAATTAGCCAGGTGTGGTGGCATGTGCCTATAATCCCAGCTGCTCGGGAGGCTGAGGTGGGAGGATTGCTCGAACCTGGGAGGTGGTGGTTGCAGTGAGCCGAGATCATGCTACCGCACTCCAGCCTGGGTGACACAGCGAGACTCCATCTCAAACAAAACAAAATAAAATAGTGAATCTTCCATTTAGCACTTCATAATTTCTTAAACTGGCTATAAAACTCTTAAATTTACTGGCTGAATTATGCAGTTTTGTGGATTTTTCTGAGACCTTTATATGTGTTTTCTTGTTGTCTGTCCTTGGGCCTTTCACTTTCATTTCATTTCAACTATTTTGCAAGAAAAGAAAGGAAAGAAACTTGAACCAGCCATTCTTATTACTTGTTAACAGTTCTGACAAAACACACCCCAAGTTTTCGCTTGTTTTGTTTTGAATTAGCTGCAAGTTCCAAGTATTCATGCATTCTCACTAATATAGGAACAATCAACAGGAGGTGTGAAGTTACTTTCTACAGCTGGAATAATTTCTATCCCTGAAAAGTTGTTTCCCTGATAAATCTTCCTCCTTTAACATAGAAACTTAGAATTGGAGGGGTCTTAGCGATGAGCTACTTCAAACCTTTACTGAGGCATCTTCCTAGCAACCACTACTAGGAGGAAGTGATGTATGGTGGAAAGAACAAAGGTTTGGGAGCCAGACAGACCTAATTAATAACCCTGGTATGCCACCTAAAACTTTTGAATTTCAGTTTATTTATCTGTAAATGAGGCTAGCAAAAGGTATTCATGAGGCCCTTGGGCAGATTATGTAATATAACATATATACAAGGGCCAGCAGCACCATGCCATGGATAAACCCCAGGACTCAGAGTTGGAGCTGAACCCAGCAGGGTCCTGTCCCAGCTTTGTCTCTTCAAGGCTGTGTATTTCTGGACAGGTCACTTATCTTCTCAAAGGCCCAGTTTTCCTATCTGTAAAATGGGGAAAAAAATACACCTAATTCATGATATTATTTTTAAAGACTGAATGGGATAATATATGCTATGGTCAAATAATATGATCTATTATCATTAGGTCAATTCAGATTAAAAGCTAGGAGCTGGATAAACCCACTTCCAAGGTTCTCAGAATAACAATGTTATATACCTAATAAAGGCAGCTATGTAACTGATAATTTATGAGAGGAAAATTAAGGTTATACATTCATAGTACAGGTTAAGTATCCTTTATCTGAAGTACTTGGGACAAGAAGTGTTTTGGATTTTTGACTTTTTTGAATTTTGGGATATTTGCATATATGTAATGAGATATCATGAACATGGAACCCAAGTCTCAACATGAAATTTAATTATGTTTCATATACAACTTACACACATAGCCTGAAAGTAATTTTTAACAATATTTTAAATAATTGTGTGCATGAGACAAAGTTTTTAAATTTTGTTTGTTTTGTGTTTTTTAACAGAGATGTGGTCTCACTATGTTGCCCACACTGGCCTCAAATTCCTGAGCTTATGTGATTCTCCTGCCTTAGCCTCTGAAAGCATTAGGATTACAGGAGTAAGCCACTGCACTCAGCTGAAACAAAGTTTTAACTGCAACCAGTCACTTGAGGTCAACCAGTTACTTGAGGTGTGGAATTTTCTATTTGTGGTGTCATGTTGGTGTGCTCAAAACGTTTCAGATTTTGGAGGATTTCAGATTTTGGATTTTTGAATTAGGGATGCTCAACCTGTATATGCCGTAGTAAAAAACCATACACATAAATATTTATTATGTGCTTCCTAAGCATAAGTCAATATAGAAGACAAAAAGCGGGGAACCCAAAGAGGATAACATAGGGTACTGCTGAGAAGATACCCATCTAGAAGGGGTCAAAGGCATCTACACACACTGGAATAACTAACTTCACAAGTAGTAAATGCTAAGTGGTAAATAAAGGGTGCAAAATAATAAACACTACAGGAGTTCCGAAGAGCAAAGCTAGGCTCACTTTCAGAAGGTACAGTCAAAAGAAGAGGTGGTGGGATTTGTGTTGAGTCTTCGAGGTGGGATTTGGAGAGGAGGAGAGTAGCATGGAGGTCATTATTTCAGATGGAGAGAATGTGATATCCTGTCCATCCCTCACCTCCAATTGAAATTGATGACAAAGATGCAAATCTGAGTCTCAGAAGATTCCATCACTTGGTTTAAGAAGGGTGAGGCTGGGTGTGGTGGCTCATGCCTATAATCCCAGCACTTTGGGAGGCCGAGGCAGGTGGATCACTTGAGGCCAGGAGTTTGAGACCAGTCTGGCCAACATAGTGAAACCCTGTCTCTACTAAAAATACAAAAATCGGCTGGGTGTGATAGCATGTGCGTATACTCCCAGCTACTTGGGAGGTTGAGGAGGGAGAATCGCTTGAACCTGGGAGGCAGAGGTTGCAGTGAGCCAAGATCGGGCCACTGCACTCCAGCTTGGGCGACAGAGTGAGACCCTTTCTCTAAAAAAAACAAAAACAAAAACAAAAACAAAACACCTAGATAAAGGTCACCTCTCTCCATAGAAAGCTAGAATAAAACCATTAGGGGCAATATTAATGAACAATTTGCTACCTGCCCAGCGTTCCTCATTTCCCAGATGTGCATGGTATCAAACTGATGAAGCTTGGTCAGGGGTAAGAACACACCTCAAACTGGCTACAGCAGAATCCATATCCTAAGGAATTTGCATGAATACAACATAAAAAGTTAAAGAAACAAAAAAACAAAGGTGGAAATATCTGTTGTTAACATTTTCAGGAGTCATGTGCAGAGTTCTCAGGTTAGGGTTTACTATGACTCAAAGCCACATCTTTCCTTTAGGGTCCAAAATCATGGAACCCACCCCCACCCCTCACTGACATCTCCACCTCAATGACTCAAAGGCACCACACATTCTCTCTCTCTAGAATGCACAAGCCTCCTCCCAACAACTGCCTAAACCCGAACCTACAAGTCCCCATAGACTCTTCCCTCTCTTCCCTAGCTTGTGTAATAGATGGCTCACTTATCTCTTCAGTCTGCTTCCACCTCCTCTAATCTATCCATATACCACACAGCTGCCACATAGAGTATCACCTACAGGATACAATCTGAACTTCTTAGCAAGGCTCCAAAGGGCATCATTATCTGGCCCCAGCCTACCAGTCTGACCTGAGCTTCCAACATGCTTCCCTTGAAATTTGCATTCCGGCAACATCTAATTACCTAAGAGGTCCTTGAGCTTAACCTGCTTTGGGGGCCTCCCTGTCTTGCACACACTCTTCCCTCTTTACTATACTGACAACTTGGGAAACTTCCACTCATCCTTCTAGCCCAAGTTCAAGTAGCATCTCTGCTCTGATTCTTGTTTGACACCTTTGCACATGCTGAAATGTTCCGCTGTCCACATACCTCACAGTATTGCTATTGTTCACAAGGTCTGACTTTGCACCCACATTGCAAGCCCCTTGAAATCAGGGACAAAATATTTTTCTCCTTTTGTCCTCCAACGGGGCACACAGTAGTCCACCCAAACAAAAATCTGTTGAGTATAGTGGCACATGCCTGTGGTCCCAGCTACTCAGAGGCCAAGGTGGGAGAATCACTTGAGTCCAGGAGGTCAAGGCTGCAGTGAGCCATGATCGCGCCACTGCACTCCAGCCTGGGCAACAGAGTGAGACCTTATCTTTTTTTTTTGTTTTTTTTTGTTTTTGTTTTTTGAGACGGAGTCTCGCTCTGTAGCCCAGGCTGGAGTGCAGTGGCCGGATCTCAGCTCACTGCAAGCTCCGCCTCCTGGGTTCACGACATTCTCCGGCCTCAGCCTCCCGAGTAGCTGGGACTACAGGCGCCCGCCACCTCGCCCGGCTAGTTTTTTGTATTTCTTAGTAGAGACGGGGTTTCACCGTGTTAGCCAGGATGGTCTCGATCTCCTGACCTCGTGATCCGCCCGTCTCGGCCTCCGAAAGTGCTGGGATTACAGGCTTAAGCCACCGTGCCCGGCCGAGACCTTATCTTAAAAGAAAGAAACAAAAAATCTGTTGAGTAAATGACTTAATTTTAAAATGAGGAAAAGAGGCAGCAGTATCATTTGGTTAAAACCAACAAGTTTGAAGAAATTCACTGGAAACATTAGTTTATTTACTGGAAGAGAAGGGGTGACTTGCATAAGGGTATTCTCTATCAGTTTATCCTTTCTTTGAAACTACTAACAAAACAGTCTCTCAAATGTCGTACTATAGAGCAAAGAAACACAGTGGTATCTGTTGAAAAGACATAACCCCTATAGTACTACCTGAATTTACAGAGTTTCTGAACTGTTTTCAACTGATACTCAGATGTATCTAGAAAATTACCAATCCTCTTCCTACTACAAAACAACAAATCAACAGAAAACACCACAAAAACTTAGAACTAGCAAGTCAACAGAGTTTTAGCAGTAACTTAGCTTTGAGAATGCCCGAAGTTACTTTCAAAGCCCATCTATAAGGGAGGAGACATTATGAAATTGTCAAGAGAGTGTCTCCTTTTTGGCATTCCTTGACTAACAGGGTAACACACAGATTCCTGCCTGAAGTACTAGGGCTGAACTCTAAAATCCTCAAGTTTTGAGTGTTTGGTTAATTGCAATCATTTACTTTCCTTGGGAATTAATAGAAACCATCTGCTTAATGATAAAGCTGAGCTCTGCAATTATTTGAGGAAAAATGTGCCACAGTCAGCATAAAAAAGCCTTATTGAGGAAGCCTGCTAGACATACGTATTTTTTTTTATAATTAAAGCCAATTGCATTCATTAATTTTAAAATGCTGTTGTGATCAGCTACCTCTTTTTAAAAATTTATCAGCACCACCCTTGTTAATGTGCACCTATGCAACCTTCAATTTTAAACTTACAGTAGCTTCAATAACTATAATTGTACAGATGGTTGTGATCACACATCAGAATGTTGAGGTGATCATGAGAAAAAATAAAGATGGAGAAATAAATGTCTACTGTGAACCACATATCTGCCTTCTGGGTCTGATACCTGTGTGTAGCAGAGTTATTTTACTTCCTAGCAAACAGGAAGATTATTGTAAGCACTCCAAACAAACTGACTTTGAACTGGTCATCAGTCAAAGCCCCAAGTAATACTAACTGCAGTTCTGCTAGCAGATGTGGAGGGTCCCAGAAAAACAGGCAGCTTTTGTTACACAGCAGCCTGCAGAACAGGAAGAGCCAACAAAGTCCCCACTGAATGGCTGTAAATATTGATCCACCTGTAAAGAATAAGGGTGCCATCTCTGTATGATGGCAAATAAATAAAGGAGGAGAGTGGAGGAAAGATTAACACACACATTAGGGCCAATGGCTTGAAGCTGGTTTCTTCTCCCTGTGTGTGGTCCAAGGGAAGAGGAGATGTTTATTTGGACATCCTCCCTTCCAAAAGGTCGGCTGTCTGTTTTTCAATGGGTCCAATGCTAGAGTCCAGTTAATTTCATAAGCAGACACCATATAGTTCTGAAGCAACTTAATAAAGGATTTTGAATTTTTAAAAGAGGTGGGAAGCAGCTGATCCACCCCACCTCAACCAAAAACCCAAAAAACAAAAAGCCCCACTATATTTCTATGATGTTTAAAATTACTACAGTCCTTAACCTACAGTATGGCATGGAGGCTAAGAAGATGGATTTTGTCAAGCACGACAAATATTAACTGAAATCTCCATTAGCCATTCACAACCTGTACACATTCAAGAAAGTTACTTTTTTTTTTTTTTTTTTTTTGAGACAGGGTCTCACTCTGTTGCAGCTGATCCACCCCACTGCACTAGAGTGCAGTTATGCAATCTCGGTTCACTACAACCTCTGCCTCCTGGGCTCAAGTGAACCTCCCACCTCAGCCTCCCTAGTAGCTGGGACCACAGGTGCATGCCAGCACGCCCAGCTAATTTTTGTATTTTTTAGTAGAGACAGGGTTTTGCCATGTTGCCTAGGCTGGTCTTGAACTCCTGGGTTCAAGCAATCCTCCTACCTTGGCCTCCCAAAGTGCTGGGATTACAGGTGTGAGCTACCGCGCCAGGCCAAGAAAGTTCCTTAATGTTACTCTACCTTACTTCCTATTTCTGCAAAATGGAGGGAATATTAATAACAGGAAACTAAGTAAGATAATGTATGAGAAGCACTTAGTCCAGATCCGGAACAGAGCAAGTGCTCCACAAAGGTGGTTGTATTTGCTTTATTATTCTTATTGTCATTACAGCCGAAGTCAAAGAATTAGCAATAAAGTCTCAGGAATCACCAATGGGGGTCCCACCGTCAGGAGGAAGGCATCTCCTCTCTTCTGTCCAGAGGGACTTGAGGAAGGAAGTTAAGAGTTGGGCACAGACCGCTGTGAGTAGGAGCAGCAAGCAGCACTTGTATTAGGAACATACGTAAAGACCCTGTTTTAAATTGGAGTAAACACAATCACATTTCTGACAAATAGGGAAGTGGTGTCTGAGAATGGCGGTCCCCAATCTTTTTGGCACCAGGGACCCGTTTCATGGAAGACACGGGGGTGGAGTGTGAGAGGATGTTTTCATCAGGCAGTAGATCCTCATAGGAAGTGCGCAATCTAGGGAGGTTAGATCCCGCTCTTGCGCGGTTCACAATAGAGTTTGAGCTCCTCTGGGAATCTAATGCTGCGGCTGATCCGACAGGAGGCGGAGCTCGGGCTGTATTGCTCGCTTGCCGGCGGCTCACCTCCTGCTGTGCAGCCCGGTTCCTAATAGGCCAAGGACTGGTACTGGTCTTTGGCCTAGGGGTGGGGACCCCTGTCTTAGAATATGAATATTTATGTGTCATCCCCAGGTTCTTAATTTCCTCCCCCCTCCCTCGGCTGGGCGTGGTGGCACATGCTGTAATCCCAGCACTTTAGAAGGCTGAGGCGGGCGGATCACCTGAGGTCAGGAGATAGAGACCATCCTGGCTAACACGGTGAAACCCTGTCTCTACTAAAACTACAAAAAAATTAGCTGGGCGTGGTGGTGGGCGCCTGTGGTTCCAGCTACTCGGCAGGCTGAGGCAGAATGACGTGTACCCGGGAGGCGGAGCTTGCAGTGAGCCGAGATCCCACCACTGCACTCCAGCCAGGACGACAGAGCAAGGCTCGGTCTCAAAAAAAAAAAAAAAAAAAAAAAAAAAAAAAAATCTCCAAACAGTAAGTCCATTGTGTTGTGTTACTGAAAGGCAGATTGGCTCTAGAATCAGGGGGCGGGGGGTGGGGTGGGGACAGGGAGGTCTGAGTGTCCCTCTTGCTCCATCATTGCCCAAGGTAATGTCACCTTGGGCAAGTTACTTAACTTCTCTAAGCTTCAGTTTCCTCATCTGTAAAATACAGATAATAGCAGGCACTCTGAATGTGATGGAGGGAGTGGTACTCTAGCAAGTTAAGACAATGGCTTGTAGGGTTGGACTGCCGAGGTTCAAGTCTGGTTCTACTGCCAGATGACATGCAGCAGATCACTGAACATCTGCCTCAGTTCTCTCCTTTAAAAACGGAGACAAAGGCCAGGCACAGTGGCTCACACCTGTAATCCCAGCACTTTGGGAGGCTGAGGTGGGCGGATCACCTGAGGTCAGAAATTAGAGACCAGCCTGGCCAACACGGCGAAAGCCCATCTCTACTAAAAAATATAAAAATTAGTGGGGCTTGGTCGCGGCGCCTGTAATCCCAGCTACTCGGGAGGCTGAGGCAGGAGAATCGCGTGAACCCAGCAGGTAGAGGTTGCAGTGGGCCGAGACTGCACCATTGCACTCTAGCCTGGGCGACAAGAGCAAGACTCTGTCTCAAACAAGAGCGAGACTCCGTCTCAAACAAAACAAAACAAAACAAACCACCACCACCACCACCAACAACAAAACAAAACAGGAGACCAAAACACCCATCAAGCTGTGATGATATTAAATAAGCTGACACTATACAGGGTCTTAAAACAATTCATTTTGTTTGTTGCTGTGAAGATTAAAAGAAATAACGCATGTAAGTCTTGCATATGTTATGTGCTCATTACATAGTGTTCCTCATTCTTATTCCTCATTCTTATTGTAAAGGAAATACAAAATACAAATGACTAAAAAATGGAAAAAGTAAAATAACCCATAATTTCACATTGAAAACTTAGAATTGAGTAAAGGCCTACACAAATGACCAAAATGGTAGTTGGAGAAAAATTCTATTTCCAAGATAACTATGGCCATTGATTTCTCTAGTGATCTTTTTAAAAGGAGACGGAATAGACACTGATGTCTTCCAAAGGTGGGAGGTGACTTTTGTATTTCCCTTTTAGACTAGTTTGCAGTTTACAAGTTACTCAAAGGGCAAACTGAAAACCTGTGAGGAAGAAAAGCATCGGCCAGGCGCGGTGGCTCACGCTTGTAATCCCAGCACTTTGGGAGGCCAAGGCGGGCGGATCAAGAGGTCAGGAGATCAAGACCATCCTGGCTAACACGGTGAAATCCCGTCTCTACCAAAAAAAAAAAAAAAAATACAAAAAATTAGCCGGGCGTGATGGTGGGCGCCTGTAGTCCCAGCTACTCAGGAGACTGAGGCAGGAGAATGGCGTGAACCTGGAAGGCAGAGCTTGCAGTGAGCCGAGATCGCACCACTGCACTCCAGCCTGGGCAACAGAGTGAAACTCCATCTCAAAAAAAAAAAAAAAAAAAAGGAAAAAAGAAAAGCATCACAAGAGGTGTGACAAATTCTTAGTAGAATAAAAAGAAGTTTCAAGTTTAAAAAAGGACTTTTAACCAAACCCAAGAGAATAAAGGGAGTGAATTTGCTAATGCCAACAAAGCCCAGTTCTCTTCGTGGTGAAGGTTATAAAACACAGAACCTTCCCACTAAAATCGAGGCTCACGTTCCCTTCACCAACCCTTTCCCTAAGGTACTGGGCAATAAGATGAAAATTCCTCTAGTTTAAATAAAACAAAATGACTAGAACTTTTTTTTTTCCTTCCACGAGTACCTCACTAGGTAGAGCAATATGGACACTTAGATGGGATGGTTCATTTAAGTGTTGCTTTGGGTGGGTAGCTATCAAAAAAATTCTTCAAACTCCTTTAAAATACATAAATTCTCAGGCTGGGCGCAATGGCTCACGCCTATAATCCCAGCACTTTGGGAGACCGAGGAGGGTGGATCACCTGAGGTCAGGAGCTCGAGACCAGACTGGCCAACATGGTGAAACCCTGTAACTACTAAAAATACAAAAAATTAGCCAGGTATGGTGGCGCACGCCTGTAATCCCAGTTACTCCGGAGGCTGAGAGAGGAGAATCACTTGATCCTGGGAGGCAGAGGTTGCAGTGAGTAGAGATCACACCATTGTACTCCAGTGTGGGCGACGAGTGAAACTCGTCTCAAAAACAAAACAAAACAAAATGAAAAGCAGTAATTTCTGTTAGACTATAGAGGAAAATGGAATAGACTTAGCACAACTATTTTGGGGTTAAATAGTATTATTGTGGTTGTATATGCGAAAAACAATAACCTTTATGTGAGAGTATAAAATCAGTTTAGCAATGTTTCTTTTCATTGCTTTTCTTATTCCCACCTTTAAAATTTAAAACCTTTCACAACATATATTTACCTGAATGTTACATACTCATAATTAGCTTTTTCTTACAAGGGAACACAAAGATCATTATTTCAATGTTTTGTTGAGTTTCAAATGACACAGAGCTCTGAGTTGAAAATGTTCTCATTATGGCTTTTTATAGCTTAACACAAAATTTTGAGATAGAACAAATGGGTATTTGTAAGGTAAAATACATTCTAAGTATTTTAATAATTAGTAAATAAAGGTAACAGTAAAAAAAAAATAGCTTTTAAAAAAGCATACCCCTAGAATCCTTCTAGAATGGCCATTATTTCTATATAGCATTTTCTTTATATACCACTTGGTTGTTCAGCATTAGCAATAACCTCACTCCTAACCCCAGTGCATATAAACCTTCTATTATTCTAAGGGCCCAGAGAGTAAAAAGAATCATGCCTTTCACTATTTAATCACCAAATTTGATTTTCTTTACAAATAGCCTGAGGTTAGGTCTGTAATATTATGTATCTCTTAATTCCACTTTGAAGGTAAGCAAACATTTACCACCTCACTCAGTTGCTAAATACAATCCATATTATTTTCTGTAATTCAGGCATAAAGCCCTATTGATTATGTGCAAGTGGCCACTTACTAGGTTGCCTTAAGCAATTGATTGTTGAATTCGCTGAATGAACGTCTCTGGCTTTGAGAGGCAAAAAGCTACAGACTTCATTACAACCCTCTCCCTGCATAAAGGGTTTCAATGGTTCCCAGGTCCAAGGGATGAAGCCCCAAATGTTTGTGAGGCCAGCAAGACCCTGGAAGACCTGGCTCCTTCCCTCTGCCCCATTCCATCACAAGACATGATCGTCTTTGTTCTTTCTAATAACAACCATCAGCATGACCATCACCACAATAATATCTATACAGGGCTTAAGTATTTTATACAATTCATTTAATCATTATGACCACCCTGTAAGGGAGGGATTATTATCCTCACTTTATAAAGGAGCTTCACTGATTTGCTGGAGATCATGCAGCTGCTACCTAAGTGTCATGGCCAGGGGTCAAACACAGGCTCTCGGGTTCCAGGTCTGTGCTCTTGGATCTAGATCCTTAATCAGAAATAGGATCCAGTACGAAGTAGGGCCTTAATGAATCTTCATTAAGTGACTGAACAAATGGGTTTTATAATTAGTCAAGAAGTTTATATAGTCAAGTTTATAATTAGTCAAGAAGTTTACATAGTCAATACCCAACTTCTTGACTTTCCAATATATGTACATGCCTGATGGGGTGCAAAGAAGGATTAAAATGGATAATGCAAAGATATGGGTTTTGCAAATTTGAATGTTCCTCACAAATAGTTTTTATGCTTTGCTCAACAATTATTTTTGAGCACCTAGAATGTACCAGGCACCCAGACTAGAATGAGACACTGCCCTACCTTCAGAGTTTATGGCTTAGTTTAGGACAAAGACCAAGGAATGAACCCTTATTTACCAAAAAAAAAAAAAAAAAAAAAAGAGAGAGAGAGACAGGGTCTTACCATCTTGCCCTGGTCTAGCACTCCTGGGCTCAAGTGATCCTCCTACCCCAGCCTCTCAAGTGGCTGGGACTACCACCTTGCCTGGCTCAAAGCCTTTACTTTCTACCTGGGTGGTGACTGGTGAGTGCTACTCAATGACAGAAAGATATGCACCTAGCTAAAACAATGGTTGAAGGCTTTTAAAATAAAGTCAGTTTATTCAATACATATGCATTATCCTTTAAGCTTTTGTGGACTGGCCTGGGGACAGTGCCTGGACGGAGGAGCAACTCAATAAGTGTCTGTTAAATAGATGAAAGAAGGGCCAAACGAAGGAAGCAGGCTAACTCTATCTGGTCACATTGTTTGGGAAAATGCATTTCACATTCTAAATAACTTGCCAGCTCAAGTAGTTCAATCTGTGTACAAGAGCAACAGATCATCTCTAGTTTACATCCTCCTTCCCTATTAACATATGCTTCCCTTAAAATTTGTGGCGGAGGGAATCAATAATCAAAATAGCAAACAGAACTCCTCTCTTCCTTTCTGAAAATGCTCTATTTTTAAAAGATGTCCATGTTTGTTCATTTAAAAGTTGCTTTAGGAGTCAGAAAAGGCCTGGATCTATCCCTATGTTATCCGTCATGCACAATGCATGGAACACTTGAGTGAGTACAATTCTGAGGATTCTATGGGAGTCATCTTGTTTTCATAAAATTGGCAAATCAAAATTTTAGGTTTCATGACTGTTTTATGTAACCATGCAGTTTTTCTCTCTCTATATATAAAAGGCTCCTCAAACACACACTAAGTGACTCATTCCAGAATCATCACAATCTTTTCAATCAAAAAGTGAACAGCTTTGACATTTTAAAATAAGAGACTGTCGCTTTCGGAATTTGATTAGACTATTCTAATAGCAGGCTAGAGTCATTAAAATTGGCTTTTAGAGAGACACTTCACATGCTTAGTAATTGGCACATCGGAGTGACGACAGCCTCCAAATCAGGCTTCCGAGTAAGATAGTCTTTATCTAGTTGTCTTTAAAACTGGATAAAGGCATGTCTACACACAAGCCACCTACTAGAAATGTGTTTCAATATTGTTTAACCACTCATACTATGTACCTTCATAACAAAGTGGTGCTATTTTACAGAAATAAAATGTAATACTTACACCTTAGATCAATGCACACATATTCTCATGTAAGAAATGTAAAAGATGTTCTGTGAAATATTTGTGCTACCATAATTCAAAAGTAACACACACAAATGCATTTAATAATCCTTCTCTTTGTCCATTATTACCATGAAGGGTGTAAAAGGGAGGGAACAACCAATCATTTGTTAATGGTCTGGTAGAGAAATGCCAGGTTAATTAAAACAACAACAAAAAAGGCACAAGGTTTCCTAAGATTTACTACCATTTTATGGAAGGGCAAACTTTCTTTAAAATTCCAGATGTGAAACTGCCTTAGGAAAATTCCGATGCTGTTGTGGAAAATGCAGTGAAGGCCTCCAACAGGACCCTGCTTGCCTGGGTCCCCCAGCTGGCTTTACCATGGGCCAGTGGATGCCAGCCGTGAGTGAGCGCTGGACCACAAGCTTGCTGTTTTTGAGCTACTAAACTACAAAGCAACACTTTCTTTTAAAAGTCTTCTAGAGAAAGTAATAAAGTGCTATTTCTTGGCTTTAATGACTTTATTTTCTTTTAAAGAACTTCATTTTTCTGCAGAGGAGCTAGAGCTGAAAAATATGGTTGATACTGTGTAAAACTCAGCAAAGGCGCACTACAATGAGAAAGTAAATGACACTGTTCAAAGAGCAAGTATACGGAATTCGTTAATTTTCCTTAGTCAATCAAATAGTAAACAGGCAGGAGATTGAAAAACACAGCTGATATTTAACCAGGTGAACCAAATTGCATGACTGTATAAATTTTTCATTTGCAACAAGTCCTAGCTTTCAGGCTGCAATACAGAGTGTAAATTTCTGCAGAAAATTAGGAAGTTGGATTTACTAAGGAGTTTGAAAAAGGAGCCCTTCTCCTTCCAAAAAGAAAATCAAAGGACAATGAGCTCCGGCCTCTGTGAAGGGCTAGACATGCATCAGAATTCCTACAAAGAAATCACTTTTCCTTCCTTGTCCCTACCATCATATCTCGTTTCAAACTGTTTCCTGGCGGCTTTTAGAAAACAACATTAACCTATACAAGCCATTTGAACTGTCAGAGACCTTAAATTCAGAAGAGCTATTTTGATGTCAAGATGCTTAACTGCACCTTCCTAATTAACATGTACCAAAGTAAAGCCCACTCAAGACTTGCCATGCTAATGGCAATATCCTAGTTTCTCTTTTTAATTTTTTAAAAAACTTTTTCAGAGACAGGGTCTTGCTCTGTTGCCCAGGCTGGAGTGCAGTGGTGCGATCATAGATCACTATAGCATCAGACTTTTGGGTTCAAGCAATCCTCCCACCTCAGTCTCCCAAGTACCTGGTACTACAGGCATGTGCCACCATGCCCAACAAATTAAAAAAAAAACCACAAATGTGTATATGTATGTGTCTGTGTGTGTGTGTGTGTGTGTGTGTGTGTGTGTGTGTGTATGTATTTTTTTTGGTAGAGATGGGGGCTTCATTATATTGCCCAGGCTGATCTGGAACTCCTGGGCTCAAGCAAACCTCCTGCCTTGTCTTCCCAAAAAGCATTGGGATTACAGGTGTGAGCCACTGCACCTGGCCTGTTCTCTCTTACCTTAAATACAGGCAACTGACCTACCCCTTGGCTCTGGTATTGATTCTACGTGATTTGATTGATTAAACATGTCTTTATCAAGTTCTCACAATGGGGGAACTTACATTCCAGGTGTGAAGTTTGAAGCCTGTGCTGAAGGGTTTTTTATATGATACACAAATTATAGAAAAATGAAACAATCCTATCATGTTCCCTAAACATTATTTCACAAAATTAATGTGCTAAGCAATAGTTCTCTGTATACTGGAAAAGAAATGAACGGGAACCAGCTCTTCAAACTTAAGGTAAAGTATTAAATATTTAGATATCACAGATAATTGGGAAATCTCCTTTATTATTATTATTACTACTATTTTTGAGGCAGAGTCTCACTCTGTTGCCCAGGCTGGAGTGCAGTGGTGAAATCTTGGCTCACTGCAACCTCCATCTCTCAGGTTCAAGCAATTCTCCTGTCTCAGCCTCCTGAGTAGCTGAGATTTATAGTCCCACCATGCCTGGTTAATTTTTGTATTTTTAGTAGAGATGGAGTTTCACCATATTGGTCAGGCTGGTCTCGAACTCCTGACCTCAGGTGATCCACCTGCCTCAGCTTCCCAAAGTGCTGGGATTACAGGCATGGGCCACCGCCCCCAGCCTCCTTTAATTATTTGGGTATTTACATTCTCTGACATGAGTATTCAAACTTATACCATTTCTATTATCTGGGACTATTTGTTAGGGTAGAAACAGAAAGAGAGAGAATATGTGATCCAGTTTTCCATTAAGAGCTAGCATTTATTATTTCTATATTTTATTCTGGACTAGGCAGGTATATACTTTTGTGCTTTGTCATGGGTGAAACCAGTATCCCCAAACCTATCTCACATATGTCTATCACTATTCACAACTACGGTTAGACAAGGATGGCTGTGCATCTAATTCTAGAAAAAAAATCATCCCTTAAGCTTGGCAGGTCAAAAGCCCATCTTCATGCAAAAAAAAAACACATGCTCTATTGAGAATTCTGATAACTAGTAATCACCCTGTTAACTTTGGTTAATCACATAAAAATTATTAATAGAGTCCTATCCTCAAAAAGAACAAAAATGTCTTACAGGATTTGTGATGCCTGAAATGCTATAAATCTCTGAGGACAGGTTATATCCTTCCCTCTTCCTTGAGGCATTTGTCACAATTCCAGACAAGATTCAAAAGAGATAAGCCTCAGAAACTTTTGAAGATATTAGAAAAATCGTGTTAGGGAAGTGACTTAGAGGTTAGACTTTAACAAACCAACACCCTTCAAATGTCTACCACTAATAATAAACTGTCATCTGCTACAGCAAGATGGAGACTGAGCCAACAAGGCGCTATATATTTAGTAATAACCTTTATTCTCTTTTCCCTTTGTTGTGTGTGTTGCAAGGGAAAGATCTATTTTTAAAAATAACACAATAGAAAAGTGGCAAGTAGACAATGGCATTTTTCACTAACGGGCCTTTCTAACCACTTCCCATCACATCTCTGACCTTCTTTCTTCTACCAAACTTTCTCATTACTCCACCCAAGTTTTTCTCTTAAATACTATTTGTTCTACTCTATTCAACTTGTAAGTTTTATAACAGTCATAAAATTGCTTACTGATGGCATTTATCTTCTATGAATATGTGTTTTCAAATGTGTTATTTACTGTATGAAGGTTTATTCTGTCCAAGAATTTATAAACTAATTTGGTTCAAATTTAAAGATTATATTTTTTAAGGCTCAAAATAGTTTTTAACTACAGGCTAATATGCCTGTTACAAATCCTCACCAGAGACTTAATCAGAGTGTACATGAAATGTATTTTATTTTCCATTTTAGATGTCAATTTTTAATGATAATGACTCAATGCTTACATACAGCAACCATGAAATATTTGTGTACAGTTAACTATGAAAAGTTATGTCTAAGGCTGGCAAGGCGTATTCCCAATTAAAAATCACACTGAGAATTTGTCAGTCATTGGACTTCCATCTTATGGCTACTTCAAAGAAAATAAGTGAAAATATGATGTTCCACCCATTTGTTTTTTCTTTTCTTTTCCTTTCTTTCTTTCTTTCTTTCTTTTTTTTTTTTTTTTTTTGAGACAGAGTTTTGCTCTGTTGCCCAGGCTGGAATGCAGTGGCACGATCTCGGCTCACTGCAATCTCTGCCTCCTGGGTTCAGGTGATTCTCCTGCCTCAGCCTCCCAAGTAGCTGGGATTATAGGCATGTGCCACTGCACCCAGCTAAGTTTTGTATTTTTAGTAGAGATAGGGTTTCCAAATTGGCCAGGCTGGTCTCAAACTCCTGACCTCAGGTGATCCACTCGCCTCAGTCTCCCAAAGTGCTGGAGATACAGGTGTGAGCCACTGTGCCTGGCTCCCACCCATTTTCAAATCAGTCAAAAGGCAAAGATATCTCATTGTTTGTGCAGTAGAAAATTAAAGAATATATGCTAACATGGTAATAGTACAAAAGGAATGATTAGGACAGCAAAGGAAACCTGACTAGAGATTGTGTAAAAGACAATGAAACTCAATTCGAGGATGTAAAAGATACTAATAAACATTTTTTAAAAGGCAGAGTCAAAATATATTATTAATATATTAGAACTAAAGGAAGGTATGAAAAGTTGCAGATGTTTTGAAAGCAGGTGACAAAGTACTACCGTGAATACCAAAACACAGCATCTCTGGAAGAGACCTTAAAAATAAGAAAAAATTAAAACTAACAATGGAAGAAATGAGAAATGATTAACTGTAAGAAAAAAACTCAAGATGTGAAGATTCAATAATAAGTAGACAAGGAAGAACCAAAGCAAGGCAAAAGACCTGCAGACAGATGCACAGAGAAAATCTAAACATCAACTTTGTATTGTGGAGAAGAGATGTGAATATTATCTGAAGAGTGGTTTCAATATCCTAAATCACAGAAGGAAAAGAAAAAAAATTGTATAAAGGTAGAAGAAACTGTACTGCTAAGATAGTTTATTATTGCCCAGAAACACTAGGCACTAATGAAGACATAGCTTACTTTCAAGTTTTGGCAGATTTAATTTAAAAAGTTTAATTGTGATCAGGGGGCCGGGTGCGATGGCTCACACCTGTAATCCCAGCACTTTGGGAGGCCGAGGCGGGTGGATCACCTGAGGTCAGGAGTTCGAGACCAGCCTGGCCAACATGGTGAAACCCTGTCTCTACTAAAAATACAAAAATTAGCTTGGTGTGGTGGTGGGCGCCTGTAATCTCAGCTACACAGGAGGCTGAGGCAGGAGAACTGCTAGAGTCCGGGAGATAGAGGTTGCAGTGAACTGAGATTGTGCCACTGTACTCCAGCCTGCCCAACAGAGCAAGACTCTGTCTCAAAAAAAAAAAAAAAAAAAATTGTGAACAGGACAATTTTATGGTTCTGGATAAAGAGCTAACTGACTGCCACAAACAAAAGCTTGCCTGTGGCAAGCAAAATTCCCGCAGAACGAGTATGAAGAATATTATTTTTTTCTTCTCAAACTACATACATACTGGAGTATTTTTTAAATGTTTAATTATCATGGGTATATGTATGTTGCACAATATTGGAGTTTTTAAAAAAACAAATCTTTTCTGGTGGCATGTATCTGCAAGCCAAAGAAAAATCCTGATCAATTGTTTAATATTAAAATAGCATACAGACAGGGAGAGTATACAATTTGTCATGCAAAACAGGACATTTTTAGAGTACAATGCGTATAGTTAATGATTATGTTGGGATAATGGGCACAAACCAGAATGTAATTTCTAAAGTGAAATATCATCAAAAAAACTTATGCCATCCTTCTCCCACTTTGAAAAATGTCTCCTTCCAGCCAAGTGTGGTGGTTCATGCCTCTTACCCCAGCACTTTGGGAGGCTGAGGCGGGCGGATCACAAGGTCAAAAGATTGAGACCACCCTGCCCAACATGGTGAAACCGTCTCTACTAAAAATACAACAAAATTAGCTGGGCGTGGTGGTGCGTGCCTGTAGTGCCAGCTACTTGGGAGGCTGAGGCAGGAGAATCGTGAGGCGGAGGTTGCAGTGAGCCGAGATCACGCCACTGCACTCCAGTCTGGCGACAGAGGGAAACTGTCTCAAAAAAAGAAAAGAAAAAAGAATAAGAAAAAGGTGTCTTTCCAAAACACTATTGAAATCTTTCTTGACTGGGCGTGGTGGCTCATGCCTGTAATACCAGCACTTTGGGAGGCCGAGGCGGGCAGATCACCTGAGGTCAGGAGTTCGAGACCAGGCTGCTCAACATCGCAAAGCCCTGTCTCTACTAAAAATACAAAAAATTAGTCAGGCATGGTGGCAGGCACCTGTAATCCCAGCTACTCAGGAGGCTGAGGCAGGAGAATCGCTTGAACCCGGAAGGCAGAGGCTGCCGTGAGCCAAGATGGTGCCACTGCACTTCAGCCTGGGTGACAAGAGTGAAACTGTCTCAAAAAAAGAAAAAAAAAGAAAAGAAATCTTTCTTGAAGTCATATTTTAAATTCTAGGAATACCAACATTTCCCAAATTTCACCGAGGTATTCAACTAAATATCTTTGGAAGACTTAGTTCTAAAAGAATGTAGTTGTTATTATTTTGGGGGGTCAATCTCAGAATTATTTGGATTCCTAAGTCCTAGTAGAATGTAAACAGAAGCAAAAGGATATGCTTACTGTCGTGTATCCAGATGTAGAGCTCAACACCACTGGTAATAAAGAACAGTAACTTAATTATTACAAAAGGGATTAACTTGCACTTAATTTGCATTTATTTAAATACATCGGGGCAGGAACACTAGTATCAGCAAACTAAAAGTAAACAAAGATACCTAAAAAGACTTAACACAGATATCACATGTTTAAAAACATTATTCCAAGTATGAGTCTGTGTAATCAAGGACAAATAACAAATATTAGTAGCTTCATTGTGTTCCCAGATTCACAGAAATCTAAGTTGCCTGTGGAAATTCCCAGAGTTCTGGGAGCAGTGGCTCTCCCAGTACTGGGGTAACACTGGCCAGCACAGCACATCTGGGGTGGAGCCTGAGAAGAGGAGAGGGGAAGTGGGGTGGCCATCAGCTCTGGAAGATTTAAAACAGGGGTTCCTCAAAGTCTAGTCAGCCCAGGCGAGTTGGAGGGATGGGGGACAGCAGTGGCTGGAAGGAAGGAAGGATCTGGGGTCACATTAAGAACCAAGAAACTTAAGAAAGTACTTCTCTCAAGAGGGATGTGTTTTGGGGAAAAGGAGAACAGAACAGGGAAAATGTGGGATGCAACTGTCCTATCCCAATCCCCCGCCCCAAATTGGTACTTTTTCAAAGGTGGTAAAGGCTAGGATGAACTGGCATTAAATAAAGCAGCATGAAATCAATAATGAGATCCTTAAAAGGCATAGGGACAGAGAAAAGGTAAATAAAAAGGAAACTGTTTCTATGGGTTTACTCCCCTCAACAACCAAAGCAGCCGTATAGAGCTTGGCCAAACCTGCGGGTTTATCCATTTGTTTTATGTACTTGCTTAAATCTGCTTTTTACTTTTGCTAATTGCTTTTCATCCACATCCAGTTTCCCTACCTTCTTTTTCTCTTTTTAAACCAGCCCCGACCTCAGTCAGGATCCCAGAGGCTGGTGAGACAGGAGAGTGCTGAGGTCAGACTGGGCTAAGGGACTGAAGGAAGAGCCACACTGCCCTCTGGGAGCAGCGAGGGCTTTATTTCAAGTCTCCCGCTTTGAAGTCTGACTCAGTGAGTAGTATATTCTCCTAAAATGAGCCAGAACAAGGAACTGGGGATGGGAGGAGGGGCAAGAAACAGGTGATTATACTCTGCAAGATATGTGAGACAATGGAAGCCAGCCTGTGGGGCGAGATGATGGTCAAAGGCCAGGGAGACACTGGCAGGGGGTTTGTGAAGGAGTGCAGAGCAGGCTGTGGACGGCTCTTAGTAGAAGCACATTTGGAACAAAGGTGTGGTATCATGAAATCCTCATTTTGGACAGATCACTCTGCTGTGTGGAAGAGGCCGGAAGTCTGGATTTAGGTGGGTTATTGAATGGGATGAAAGAATGGAGGGAGGGGGGAAGCTGGCTCCAGAAATGTCCAGGAGGCAAATTAGATGGGACCTGTGGTTGAATGAATGTGAAAATGAGAAGAGGAGTTAAGGATAATGTCCAGGTTTCTAGTTTGAAAAACTCGGTGGTTGCTGAAGCTACTAACCTAGAAGGATACAGATGGTGGAGAGGGTTTGAGGATGGATGATGGCAAAGAGCAATTGGAAGGGGAGGTGGCTGTGAGACAGACAGTACTCCAAATGTGGGCCTCAAGCAAGCTGGTAGAGTGGACCAGACCTGTGTAAGAAGACCTGGATTCTGGGCTAATCTGCTAATATTCAATAACTGTGTGGCCACAGGGATTCTCTCAACCATCTGGTACCTGTTTCTTCATTTATAAAATGAGACAATTGACCTACAGGTTTGTTATTAGGATTAAATGAGAATGTGTGTAAAAGCATTCTTAAACTCTGAATCTTTATTTAAATTTCTCTCTTTATCTCTCTCTTCCACCCTCCTTCCATCCATCAAACATTTTGTGCTATTTCAAGTCAGGCACCAGAGATAAAGAAGTGGACAGTGACTCTCACTGGGGTTGATACAGTCATCAGGGTCTGGTGTCCTAAACTTGGCTTTTCAATTGAGAAACATTTATCTGCTCATCAAGGAAAAAATGTTTGAGCCACTATTGTATGCTTGGTTCTAAAACAGAAACTCCTAATACTGCAGTTGTTTTCCTCAAGGACCTCAAAGTTTAGGGTGCAGAAAATCAAACATATGAGGGGCAAACAGATGATTATTTAATAGTACTATTTTAAATAATTATTCACAATGGAACTAAACTGGCCTCATGGGAGATCAACATACCTTAACAAAATGTCCCACAGATTGAGCCTTTGTACCCTTCTCTACAGCTCCTTATGCCAAGTATACAGAGGTTTTCAAACAAGACGATCTGTTGATGGATCAAGGTTCCTTGATGGATACCATCAATTATTGAACAAATATTTACTGAATACATATTCTGTGCGAGGTATTCTATTAAGGGCAGGATACACTTTTCAATGATCTAATATTCCCCAAAAGTCTACACTGACTCCTTATGAGTGAACTGTACTTTGTGAACTTGCTTTATAAAGACTACTACACTACAGTCTGCTATAGAAGTTTTCAGTCTTGCCAGATTATTTCCGGAGTATTTCTCAAATGGAAGTAAACTTTTGGTGTGTTTTATTGATTTTTTCAAATATTTCAATTTTTTCCCCAAATCACATTCTTCTCTACTTGTAGAAGCAAAGATATCAATGTCCAAGAGAGAAGATAAGAAGTATAAGCGTTATCAGCTGGGTGCAGTGGCTCACGCCTGTAATCCCAGCACTTTGGGAGGCCGAGGCGGATGGATCACTTGAGGTCGGGAGTTTGAGACCAGCCTGGCCAACATGGTGAAACCCTGTCTCTACTAAAAATACAAAATTAGCCATGCGTGTTGGTGGGCCCCTGTAATCCCAGCTACTCGGGAGGCTGAGGCAGGAGAATAGCTTGAACCTGGGAGGCAGAGGTTGCAGTGAGCCAAGATCATGCCACTGCACTCCAGCCTGGGTGACAGAGCAAGTCTCAAAAAAAAAAAAAAAAAAGAGGTATAAGTGTTATCTTCTTTAGGTGGGGATGTACATTCTGCATTCCTCTCTAAACACATGTATATACACACAGATGAAGAATAGCTCATAGGGAAAAATAACCCTTGAAAACCTTCATCTCCTTCGCAATCCAATATTTGTAATTCCCAATAATGTATGATTTGCACATCTTTGGTGTTTCATAAATGTTCACTGTGAATGGAATCTGGTCCAATAAGTACCTACCTGGATATGAAACTAAAGAAAATAAATTAACATATAAATCATCCTTGAGATCTGCCTAGAATCTGCTAATATATATGGCCTCATTTTCACTATGCTTTGAAAAATAGGGAACACTTTTTGCATTATTTTATTTTACATATCTATTTTTTGAGATGGGGTCTGGCTTGATTGTCCAGGCTGGAGCACAGTGGCATGATCTCAGCTCACTGCAGCCTCTCCCTTTCAGGCTTAAGGGATCCTCCCACCTCAGCCTCCCAAGTAGCTGGGACCACAGGTGCATGCCACCACACCTGGCTAATTTTTGTATTTTCTTGTAGAGACTGTGTTTTACCATGTTGCCTAGGCTGGTTTCAAACTCCTGATCTCAAGTGACCCTCCCACCTTGGCCTCCCAAAGTGCTGGGATTACTGGTGTGAACCACCATGCCCAGACCGCATTATTTTAAATAACAAAAATCTCATGGTGTAAATACTAACTGAGCAACATAAGAAAGCACATAGGGCAAGGTGGCAAATATACTTGATGAATAAAATGAAAAGACTGTAAGCAGTATTTTCAAAAAGTTCATCTCAGATCAGCAAGGCAATTTTATTCTATTGTGTACATCTTAAAAACTATCATAATTCAGAAGAAATATACCTTTTAATTGAATTTGTTTTTATAGATTTAGGGGGTACAGGTGCAAATTTCTTACATGCATATATTGCACGGTGGTGAAGTCTAGGCTTTTAGTGTAGCCATCACCTGAACAGTGAACATTGTACTCAATAGGTAATTTCTCATTCTTCAACCCTCTTCTACCCTCCCATCTTTTGTAGTCCCCAGTGTCTACTGAAATATGTTTTTTGATAGAAAAATGATAAGCAGAAAGAAAAAAAAATCCATAATCCATAATCCCATCTCTCAGAGACCAACACAGACATACCAATATACAGTGAGTACATACTATTGTCCATAAAAGAGTGATCACGCCATATATACTAGTCTATAATCTGCCTTTTCTGCTTAAATATGTCCTGAATATTCTTTCATACTACTTTACCTCTACATCTTTATTTTTAACAGCTGCATAATTTTTCACTTTATGGACATACCATCATTTTTTCCCAAGCTCTTACATCATTTTTTCCTTAGCTCTTACATCCTGAAAAAAGCTCTCCGATGGCATCTTAAAACGTAAAGTTAAAACAGGTATTAAAATAACGCAATAATTAGTTTAGCAATGGACCTTTAAGAGTATGTAAGGAATCATTTTACATTTCAAAACAAAATTCTATCATGTGACATTAAATTACATAACGCCCATAGATTTGCAATTTTTATGATGCAGAGTTCAAGCCTAAGCTCATCCAGAACAGAAGTAACTGCTTTTAGGTAATGCTTTTCTTTTAAGAGGAAATGTCATTTCAAGTTTGTTGAAGACTGCCATCTAGTGCCTCCTTTCTTCCTGTTGGATGTGGGAAGATTTCTGTGAGCAATCAGTTTAGGCATATTCTATATTTAACTATCTGGACTCATTAACTCAGGTTTTTATATACCAGTAACATTTTTCAGCTTGTATTTCATTCTTACGGCGCCAGCTGTGGCGATAAGGAAATCAATTGTACTGTTTCAGCAGTCTTAGAGAAAAAGTGAGGCACAGACTTAAAGAAGTAGTCATTTATCTTCCTTTGCTGACCTATGCAATTAAACATGACCCTCAAAACAAGACCAATTAACTCCTTTGTGGTGACATAATCTCTGAAACAGATGGATCGATAATGGGAACATATCACTTCACCAGGCTTCATGTTTAAGATGAGCACTGTGGCACTGGGAAATTTTGCTCAGGATGGTAAAGCTGAAAGATTGTGTCACCAGCTAAACAGCACAGACTGAAATGAAAGATCTCCAGAGGACACCTGCTATTGACTAGATAGTCACTAAGTGACGCCTGGCACTCCTTTGTGAATCAATTCAAAATCAATGTCCCAGCGTGATGTTAGGTGGCACTGTGCTAATGGATAACTAAACTTTCAAGAAAAGCAAGGCAAAGCCTTATAGGCTCATTAGCCAATCTGAATTGGAATAGTGCATGACACCTGAGCGGTTATGACCCCCTACCTGAACTACCCTAGATGTTTCAATTAGATATAGCTCCCTTCCTTGAGTCATAAATTGTTTAAGTTTCACTGTGCACTATTAAACAATTGTCATACTCCATGCTTAAGTAACTACCTTCCAAATGGAGTATGAAGTAATTTTGTGATAAAATTCACAGGAGTCCTAAAGTATGAAAGCAGCTGAACTGGTTTTAGATAAAATTCCACCTGGCAGCTCAACTGATCAAGACATTTGTTTGATTTCAACAGCTCACAGAATTATGATTAGGCAATTTTGAATGGCACCCATATTTCTCTTTCTAGAAAACACCTAGTTTATTCATAAGTAAAAAAAAAAAAATCCTTTAGGAAAGTTCTTTCATATCTGCTTTAGTGGATTTCCAAATTCAAATGTGCATCTTAAAAGTAAAAATTCCTGGGCCGGGCACGGTGGCTCATGCCTGTAATCCCAGCACTTTGGGAGGCCAACGCGGGTGGATCACCAGAGGTCGGGAGTTCGAGACCAGCCTGGCCAACATGATGAAATCCCATATCTACTAAAAATACAAAAATCAGCCAGGCGTGGTAGTGGGTGCCTGTAATCCCAGCTACTTGCGAGGCTGAGGCAGAAGAATCACTTGAACCTGGGAGGTGGAGGTTGCAGTGAGCCAAGATTGCACCACTGCACTCCAGCTTGGGCAACAGAGCAAAAACTCTGTCTCTAAATAAATAAATAAATATTCTGTATTCAGTAAGTTCTTGAAAATTATTAAATTATGACATAACCTTTAACATATCCAATCAAAATAAAGAATAAAATATTTAGCCTTATTTTAAAGCAACTATATTGTATATCTGGTAGATTATTTTTATAAGTATTTACATATTAATGTCAACAATAACTCAGTTTCATTTACTATGCAATAGTTTGTGTGAATTTAACTTTGACCTAAAGGTTGTCTTAACACATACAAAATCTTTAGTTTTCTAGGCTTTATTATACAAATCCCCTCAAATTGCCTGTCAAATTCTGCCTTCATCCAGCCACTGAGAAACAGAGTAAAATTTACCCTATATGAACTGTGAAAGGAGGTAAACATAATGAATGGTAACTTTTTTCGTGTGTTAATATTATAAGGAAAAAACACAAATATTTTGGACTGCTCTATATCATAGATTTGGTATGAGTTTTAGAGTAAAATCAGATCTGTAAACAGGTTTTATGAAGAGGTATTACAGAAATAAAATTACAGGCTATTGTCTCCTCCCAGAGAATATAAAAAGAAGCTAAAAAACAAAATAATTGAAACCAGACTACAGAAGGGTGACACCATCCAGCACAAATCCAGGCTGTGTTTAAAGCTGGTGGGGATCCCAGCCTCAGTCTGCAGCCAGTTTGGGGCTGGTCTTGTCTGAGGAAGCAGGTGAACTCCCTGGTCCCAGGCCTTGGACTTGGAAAGCAGCAAGGATTGTGATGGCTTTTCAGACCCACCTGATGGACAGGAGTTTGCACTTGTTTTTATGATGCAGGGGTATGAACCCGTAATAGGAATTCAGGTGTCCTGGGTGTTCTGGTACTGATAGTAACACACAGCCTCATGAAAGTCATTTACTATCACTGTGCATCAAACAGCTCATTTGCTATAGAGGCCAATCATCTTTTCTCCCCATTTCAGGGGCACCTGTATGAGTACATGCCCCAGTCCTGCCCCACTACACAGTGAAGTCTTGAAGGACAAAGATTGTGGGTTATATCTTTCACTTTCCTTTTCTTTTCCTTTTACCTCACCAATCCCTTTCTTGCGATATAAAGGACTATGTCTATATTATATTTCTTCAATAAGTATT
The DNA here is from genome assembly GCF_003255815.1 of Theropithecus gelada. Taxonomy (NCBI): domain Eukaryota; kingdom Metazoa; phylum Chordata; class Mammalia; order Primates; family Cercopithecidae; genus Theropithecus; species Theropithecus gelada. Next base: position 817,235 of record NW_020257754.1, read on the forward strand.
TGTTGAATGAATGAATGAATGAAAGAGAAATTTTAAGTGTAAACAGTTTGGGCAGATTTCACAATACAATTAACCTTGAAAGATATATAAACATTTGCAGATTTTAAAAAATTATTATTAATATCCCAGATGATCTTCATCTCTACTTTGGAACATTTAAGCACAGGAACATTGTTTAAAATATATCTCTAGGGTGGGCACAGTGGCTTACGCTTGTAATCTCAGAACTTTGGGAGGCTGAGGTGGGTGGATCACTTGAGGCCAGGAGTTCAAGACCAGCCTGGACAACATGGTGAAACCCCATCTCTACTAAAAAATACAAAAAATTAGCTGGGCATGGGGGCAGGCACCTGTAATCCCAGCTGCTGGGGAGGCTGAGGCAGAAGAATCGCTTGAACCCAGGAGGCGGAGGTTGCAGTGAGCTGAGATCGTGCCATTGTACTCCAGCCTGAGCAACAAGAGCAAAACTCTGTCTCAAAATATATATATATATATATATATATATATACACACACATATATAAAAAACATGAGAATGGCATGAAAAAATAAAATCAAGGCTTAAGCTTGTAATTCTAGCACTTTGGAAGGCTGGGGTAGAAGGGTCATTTGAGTCCAGGAGTTTGCGATCAGCCTAGGCAATAAAGTGAGACCTCATCTCTAATATATATATATATATACACACACACACACACACACACACGTATATAAAATCAGCAAGGCATGGTGGCATGCACCTGTAGTCCTAGCTACTTGGTAGGCTGAGGTGGGAGGACTGCTTGAGCCCAGGATGTCAAGGCTGCGAGTGAGCCATGATAGCACCACTGCACTCCAGTCTGGGCAACAGAGCAAGACTCTGTCTGAAAGGTAAAAAAAAAAATTTAAGAATAAAATTATACGCATTCCTATACCACCAGGAAATAAACCACTACTAACATTCTGTAAACACAAAATTTTACACAGAGTTAGTAGGTCACCCATGTAGAGCATCAAACCCAAAGCACATAGATTTCCTTAGATCCAGGCTATGGTCCTCAGTTTCTTGTATGTTTAAAAAAAGATTTAAAAAAATCAGTTAATCCAGTGAGTTCCTTGGGCACTGGAGGAGTGTTTCAGCCTAAACAAACTTAGTGCTTTCTGATTGCTAATCAGACTGTACTCACTTACACTAAAACATTTAATGGCTAAATAAATAAAATGCTCTGTGGAGTAGTTGACCTGAGAAATGAGAGTAATATCTGAGGGCTGCTTTAAAATATTAGGGCAAAATAACATAATTACTTCAATGGGCATTGCCATCAAGCCAGGACCACTAAAAGATGTGCTTGCCAAATAGACCAATAGACAAGGAGAAGTCCACACGAGACAATTCTGCGCTGGGCTGCTTTAGAGGCATACTCACAAACTCCTATTCATTCTTCTCTTTATTGATTCTACGTGGCCAACTGCAATTCTGATTATACCATCAGTTCTCTTTAACTCACAGGAGTTAAGGCTTTAGCTTCTACAAATAGGTGACTTAAACATTATTCCCAAAGATTGGGAGAGAAAGTATTTTATTCTAAGATAAAAGAAAGGAAAAGCAAAGTATAATTCTTTTTGTATTATTATTATTATTATTTTGAGACAGGGTTTCACTCTGTTGCCCAGGCTGGAGTGCAGTGGCAAGATTTCACTTCACTACGGCCTCCATCTCCCAGGCTCAATCAATCCTCCAATGCTGCCACACCCAGCTAGTTTTTGTACTCTTTGTAGAGATGGGATTTTGCCATGTTGCCCAGGCTGGTCTCAAACTCCTGGGCTCAAGTGATCCACCCACCTTGGCCTCCCCAAATGGTGGGATTATAAGGCATAAGCCACTGCATCCGGCTGAGCAATAATTCTTTAAAATTATTATGTGTGGCCATGTATGCATCATCATGAAGATTCTCTAACCCAGCCAAGGAAGTGGTAATATTGTCTAAATTTAGGACTGAGAAGAAACATATACTACTATTTCTTTCTCAGCATTTGTATAGACTTCTCCTGTCTGTGGTTTTCAAGCTGTGTTCGAGGAACCAGGAACCCCACCTGGCTGGAAGGACAGAAGGGAGCTGAGGGATGGGGTTATGGTCACCAGTTTAGGGTTGCCAGGCAAAATACAGGATGCTCAGTAAAACCTAAATTTCAGATAGACAACCAATAATTTCTTGGGGACATGCAATATTTCAGACACATGTATACTAAAAACTTATTCATTATTTATCTGAAATTCAAATTTAACTAGGTATTCTTGTGTGTGCGTCTTTATAAATATGGCTGCCTTATGACAAACTCCTTTCCGGCTCCCAACAAAAGCAATCCTACTTTCCATGCTAGGGTTCCAGATAATCTTATGCTTGAGAAAAGCATTCAGCAATAAAAAAAAGTTTGAAAACCACTTTGCTATACAAATATGGGCAAGACTCTGAACCCCACTGTCTGTGGACTTTCCATCAATAAAGCAAATTGTGTCTGGTTATTGTGAAAATTAATTAAAGCTTGTAAAGCTCTTTGAAATTGACATGTTCAGCCACATATGCTACAAAATATTTATCACACACCAGACTGCCTGAAAACATCCTGATTGCTCAGTGAACAACTAGATGGCAGAAATTCTCAAAGATGTTAAATCACAATTTTAATATTACCACATTGAAGAATAACATATTAAAACAGACCCTTCCAACCTAAGAAAGCAGAACCTTTCAACCTAAGAAGTGAGTTTACCTTCAAAAAACAAACAAACATGATTTGCTTTTAAAAGTACAGTATTTATACTGTTGTGGAGGCTGTCTTCTACGGAAAAATAGGTTTTTGTTGTTGCTATTTTTTTAAGCACGAGTTCAAAACATAACAATCAGGAAATGAAGAAAATAGTTCATCTCCTATGAGACTATTGTCTGCTATTTCTGCTTGGTAAAGTTTTTTTTTTTTTTTTTTTAGATTAAAAAAAGATTATATGAAAACAAAACAGATACCAACACAATAAAACACATCTGGAGGCCACTTGGTGACATTCAGGCTTCTTTTTCAACTATTAGCTTTCATGGAAAGCTCTTACAGTACTAAAGCAAATGTCATAAAAGTATAACATTCATTACATAATGTTGTCTAAACACTTGAGGCTGAAATTCAAACCTGGCAGTGAAACTAAAGAGTAAATAAGTTCAGATTGTAACAACATAACGATGAAAATACGCAAGTATAAACACCGGTAGGCTGGCCAGGTAAATGCCATATTTAAGAAGGAACAGAGAGTTGTTACTTAGAACCTTAAGGCCAGCCACAGAAAAGACAGGATTACAATAAAAGTTGTCAAAATTCATATCTTATTTCTGATTTAAACTGATTTACAAAGGTGGCAATCAGTCCCTAACAGTACAGTTCATCTTACAGCCAAATAGAAAAACTTGCAATTTGGGCCGGGTGCGGTGGCTCACGCCTGTAATCCCAGCACTTTGGGAGGCCGAGGTGGGCAGATCACCTGAGGACCAGCCTAACTAATGTGGTAAAACCCCGTATCTGCTAAAATTACAAAAATTAGCTGGACATGGTGGCGGGCACCTGTAATCCCAGCTACTCAGAAGGCTGAGGCAGCAGAATAGCTTAAACCTGGGGGACAGAGGTTGCAGTGAGCCGAGACTGTGCCACTGTACTCCAGCGTGGGTGACAGAGTGAGACTCTGTCTCAAAAAAACAAAAACAAAAACAAGAAAAACCTTAAAATTCACAAAGCATCATGCTTGTCTAATGTTTCCTGCCTTTGTATATACTTTTCCTTCTGCCTAAACTGGCCCATTCTGCTATTCTGATACTGGCTTGGCCAAACTCCTATTTAGTCATTAAGACCTAACTCAATCATCTCTTCGTCTTTGAAGCCTCCCTTAATAGTCCACACAGAAAAAATAACTTCAGGCTTTGCCTCTGTGCTACTGCTATATCCAGTACATTTCTCTTTTCCTGCCTTTACAACAACGTATTGCCAGTAAGTGCTTACCTGCCTTCCTCCCTTACAAAACACTGCGCTCTTGAAAAACTGAACCACTCCTATGTAATGTTTGTATTCCCAGAACCTACCATAATGCCTGGCAAACCACAGGCACTCAATAAAGGTGTGTTGAAAGGAAAACCATGCCACCAAATTGAAATAAAAATGGGAAAGCTTGGCCGGGCGCGGTGGCTCAAGCCTGTAATCCCAGCACTTTGGGAGGCCGAGACGGGTGGATCACGAGGTCAGGAGATCGAGACCATCCTGGCTAACATGGTGAAACCCCGTCTCTACTAAGAAATACAAAAAACTAGCCGGGCGAGGTGGCGGGCGCCTGTAGTCCCAGCTACTCGGGAGGCTGAGGCCGGAGAATGGCGTGAACCCGGGAGGCGGAGCTTGCAGTGAGCTGAGATCCGGCCACTGCACTCCAGCCTGGGCGACAGAGCGAGACTCCGTCTCAAAAAAAAAAAAAAAAAAAAGGGAAAGCTTAAAATTAAATGGTTAACATGCGTTTGTAAGTGCAATTTCTCCTTACTTTTCAGAGAAGAGAAAACAAGGCAGAGAATATGCAAAACAGCTCCCATCACTTTGAAGTGAATAAATGGTTAGGAAAAGAGGCCAAAGATGAAAGGTTCTGCAGATCCATTTAAGGAGAGAGAACACCACAAAACACTGTGAACTGCTCCTAAAGCATCTCTGCAGAAGTGTGCCAACTCTACCCTGGAGCGCTGGCCTCCAGACCAAGGGGCATATTCGATTTTATTTCTGTTCTACCCTCTAACAGTCTGCTGAGAAGGCCCACAAAGGTGTCATTAAGAAATGAAATGCCTTCCTGCAGAATTTTCACACAGTCATTACCATCTGATAGCGTCTGATCTTTGAGTCATGGCTGAAGTGACCCAGATTCAAACTGGTGATTATTAATGTCACATTTATTAGTTCTTCCTATTGGTACAGCACTTCATAGTCACTTAAGAATCTTCTGGGAGACACACCACGGCTCACTGCTGTGTTCATCTGAACAATTCAAAAACTTAATCTCAGATGTAATACCGATAGTATAATACTTCCCGGTGGGCCACTTATAACTTTGGGTGCAGTCTAAGTAGAACGTGAACAAGACCTAAGGTTCTAAGAATTTGCTGAAAAGTGAGTGATTTAATTAATTACAACGCTACTAAAAGGAACATCCAGGCCAGTAGGTATGGGGACATATGCCAACATGTGTTATCAAAGATTAATATAGGAAGACTTTCACTACTTACTGCATATTTACACCAGCATTTATCTGAGGAGTTTGGAAGATAAGAAAGTTATTAGGGTTATTGAAAATATTAGGAATGCAACTCAAATGAATGTCAGGTTATTCTTATTTTCCAGCAAACCCTCTCTAAGCCTCCCAAAATTAAACCCTGTTTGGGCAATGGGCACGCACATTTTAAACAGTTCTAATCACTGTGCGTCAACAAGTGAACATGCTAATTTGAGTACTACTTTAAAAATTGTCCACATTTCCCATGTATAAATATAATAATCACATTTGTAATTTTTAGTATAAACATAAGTATGCCACTGTTGTAACAACATTAGATTAATAATTTGCTCTCTAATATCACTGCAATTTTGTTTTTAGCTGTCACATTGAACTCTAAGGTAAACCATAAACCAGACCTTTGATCAGGGGAAGAGTATATTCTCTTAGGTCCTTATGCCTTTAAAACATAGCTATTGTTGAATTTTAACTGGCCACACTGAATAATATATAAAGCTATAAGTTGCACCTGGCACATATGAATACTTTTGAAATAGACTGTTAAAAAAATTCTAATTTGGGATTTGGGTAGTGAGAATGATGAGACTAATAATAATATTACCAGCTCACATTTGTTATTTATTATCTATCCCCCTGAAGTTATGGCCTCCAAATTTTTAGAGTCAAGTAAATTTTGAGCTTAAAAAATCAATCAGCCGGCCGGGCGCGGTGGCTCAAGCCTGTAATCCCAGCACTTTGGGAGGCCGAGACGGGCGGATCACGAGGTCAGGAGATCGAGACCATCCTGGCTAACACAGTGAAACCCCGTCTCTACTAAAAATACAAAAACTTAGCCGGGCGAGGTGGCGGGCGCCTGTAGTCCCAGCTACTCGGGAGGCTGAGGCAGGAGAATGGCGTAAGCCCGGGAGGTGGAGCTTGCAGTGAGCTGAGATCCGGCCACTGCACTCCACTCCAGCCTGGGTGACAGAGCAAGACTCCGTCTCAAAAAAAAAAAAAAAAAAAAAATCAATCAGCCTCTCCTCACTTTACAATTCAGGAAACTGAGGCACAGAGTGGGTAAGAAGGCCAGAAAATTATGTGACTCATCCAAGATGCCATGTAAGTTAGTAGGAGATGCAATAATTACGTAAAAGCATTTAATATAGAACACACATAAGCACAGCAATATTTATGAAACAATAAAACATCATCAAACAATTTTGGGTAAGCTACAAATGCTTGCTTACTTTCCCTTTCTATTGTTCTTTTTATCTTTCTTTCTAAAAATTTAACTGCAAACATTCCTTTATTTAGGAACTGCCAAACCAAAGCTCCTCAGGAAGCTGCATCTTGAACTAAAAGGTAGCTTCTTTATCAGTAAATTGGGATAACTTGGTCAGACCTGCACATAAAGATGCAAGGAACATAAATGAGATGAATATGAAAGCGTTTTGTGTACTTTGGAGGTATTAGTCTTATTATAATAAAGAACCCCCAAGTTAAAACATGGTAATTTCTGGATAAATAAGTTGGCTCAACTTCTTAATAGGAAAACTGACTCACTGACGATTTAGCTCTGGAAGTTGAGACATTAAAATAACAATTTCAAGCAACTAGGTTTCCTAGCAAGCTGGTTGAAATCACTTAGAGGATTAGCTTTTCACCCCTGGAATTTATATTGGGAGATTTTTTGAGTGAAAGACAGTCTCTCATCCATGTTTTAACATACATGGCAACATCACAAGCTTCTCTGAAGATTCTACCTCTTTTTTTTTTTTTTTTTTTTTTTTTTTTAAGGTTACAGAGTGGCATGGGTGTATTATGAAAAAGGAAGTCACACAGCTTCCTTGCTGCAAATATTCAATCTTCTATTAATATAGCATCCCTTTGCTAGATGATTACATTTCCTTGATCACTTGGGGGTGTGGAAAAGGAAGGAGGGTTATTTGATAAGCATCTTTCCTCCTATTCTATCATGTTTCTCTGGCTTTATTTAGATAAAAGCGTAAACAGCTGAGAAACTCCACTTCAGCTGGGGGGAAAAAAACCACAAAAATGTTCCAAACAAAATATCTTTATCTCCTTTCTAAAAAATTTTTAGCTCAGATAAAAACAGAATACTGGCTACTATTTGTGTTTCTTTTATTTCATTTTATTTATTTATTTATTTATTTATTTATTTATTTATTTATTTTGAGATGGAGTTTCATTCTTGTTGACCAAGATAGAGTGCAATGGCACGATCTTGGCTCACTGCAACCTCCACCTCCCAGGTTCAAGTGATTCTCCTGCCTCAGCCTCCCGAGTAGCTGGGATTATAGGCACGCGCCACCAAGCCTGGCTAATTTTTTATATTTTTAGTAGAAATGGGGTTTCACTATGTTAGCCAGGCTGGTCTGGAACTCCTGACCTCAGGTGATCTGCCTGCCTCGGCCTTCCAAAGTGCTGGGATTATAGGCGTGAGCCACTGTGCCTGACCTTATCTTTATTTTATATACAACATTAAAATGGCAGTAGACAAAACTGTACAGAGGCATCTTCGGGGAATAGGTAGCTATCACAATAAATATCTAACAGTGCTATGAAAAAAGGTACAGCACCTTAAGAGGATTGGGGGGTGCTAGATGGTGACTGGGAAAAAGCAGGGAGGCTGCTATTTTTTACAGGATGACCAGGGAAGGCTATCTGACATCAGATGACTTTGAGCAGAGACCTGAAGGGACAGAGTGAGCTGTGATTTCACATGTCTTTTTTTTTTTTTTTAACATTAGCTTAAAGTCCAAGTACAAACAAGGAGATTTTCTGTGAAACTTCAGGACAGTCAAATCTGCAAATATTAAGGCTTTATACAATACTCTGAACCAGCTCTCAATTTATTTCAAATAATCCTTGAACTTCAAATAACTTGAAAAATACAGTTAAGTATTTTTCCTAAAATGCCTCACAGTATTTCTTCACATAATAACTAAAAAGAGAGTTTTCCAGTTGTATGTGCAAACAACTCAGGTAGATAATTCAGGTAGAATTTTCCATTCTGATTATTTGATTTGGCAGGGGGCATACGGTAGGAAGAAGGTGCTAAAGCTAGCTGATTTTGCCGCTGGCCACATCGGTATAGTGTAAAAGTTCAAAGGAAATTGGATAGTTAGCCAGGTTTCAGAATGGTGAGTTTTAAAGTTCTTCTTTTAATTAAAAAACAAACAAAACAATAATAAAACCTCCCCCAAAATGGCAACAAACAACAACGAATCAAGTAAAGTATCATATGTCTTCTTTATTATTATTTTTTTGAGATAGAGTTTATATTATCATTTTTTTTGAGATGGGTTTTGCTCTTATCACCCAGGCTGGAGTGCAATGGTGCGATCTCGGCTCACTACAACCTCCACCTCCTGGGTTCAAGAGATTCTCCTGCCTCAGCCTCCCAGGTAGTTGGGATTACAGGTACCCACCACCATGTCCAGCTAATTTTTTGTTTTTTTTTAATAGAGGCAGGGTTTCACCATGTTGGCCAGGCTGGTCTCGAACTCTTGGCCTCAAGTGATCCACCTGCCTCGACCTCCCAAAGTGCTGGAATTACAGGCGTGAGTCACCGCACCTGGCCCCAGATACATTTAAAAACCTTTACAGTGATTTGGTCAGATTATATTTCTTAAACTGACACAGAAAATTGGAATTCATTCATTCAATAAATATGGATGCTCAAAAAGTGAGGAAACATAGGATCAACTTATTTTTCAACAGTATATTAATTATACTTTTGAATAATATGCTTAACATCTTTTCCTGTCAACCTCCAGATATGTTTCCAACTGTAGTACTTCCAAATTTAAAGCAATGAGATCAGTTGTTAACCTGGAGAAAAATACAATAAATGCACCGTAGAGTATGCCTAAAGTCTGGAAACTGAAGGCTAATAATGTATTTATTATATTGTTTTTCAGATAAACAATTATGTTCGTTTTAAATCTGGAGGTACTTTGCACTAGAGGTATTTGGAAGTTGACAAAATATACACTGAGCATATTATTTGAAAACATAACAGTATATGTATTTTTAAGTTTCTTGACTTTTTGGGCTCCCTGTATTTGTCAAGTGTCTACTATGCGCCAGGTACTGTGTTAGGCATGGGGTATGCAATGGTGAACAAACATGGTTCCTTGTGATTAGCATCTACTCACAGGCACAGAACATAGACCTTCATTTCCAGGTTAAAATGACATCTATGATATTTTGACAGCAAAATATCAATGACGACTTTTAAGGAATGAAAGCAGTCATTAAGAGTGAATGAATGAACAAAAAAGGAAGGAAGGAAGGAAGGAAGGAGAAAGCGAGAGAGAGAGTAAGGAAGGGAGGGAAAGGAAAAGGAAAGAAAAGCAGGCAGGCAGATAATTCAGTCTAGTAGGATTAGAAACAAATTTTGGAATGAGAAGGACACCTTAGACATCATCTAATTTAACAGCTCAGCAGCAGGTGTGCATTGGAATCACGTGAGGAGCTTGTTCAAGCTAAAAGTGCGAGTGCACCCAAAACCTACTGCATTAAAATCTGTGTATTTGTATTTAGATGTGTGTGATTCAATCCTTTGATTAATATGCACTGATCTAGTCTAATTCCCTCATTTTATATATGAAGAAACTGAAGCCCAGAGAGGCCGAGAGACTGGCTCAAAAATCACACAGTTATTGTACTAGTCTGAGCTTTTTGGTTTTTAATCCAAAAAACTGTTTTTTAAAAAACTGGCTTTTTCTGTACTATTATAGCACATCCCTCCACTACTGTCTATTTTGGGATCTCTGCTTGAGAAAAAACAGAATAAATTGACAAAGTATTTCATTAAAAGTTATGGAATCAGGCCAGGTGAGGTGGCTCACGCCTGAAATCCCAGTACTTTGGGAGGCCGAGACAGGTGGATCACTTGAGGTCAGGAGTTCAAGACCAGCCTGGCCAACATGGTGAAATCCCATCTCCACTAAAAATACAAAAATTAGCCAGGCATGGTGGCATGTGCCTGTAATCCCAGCTACTTGGGAGGCTGAGGCAGGAGAATCTTTTGAACTCAGGAGGCAGAGGTTGCAGTGAGCCAAAATCATGCCACTGCACTCCAGCCCGGGCGACAGAGGGAGACTCCATCTCAAAAAAAGAGTTATGGAACTAAAGCAAAGAAGCCAGTGTCCACAGGCAGCATAAACAGTAACAAAAAAAGACCCATGATACACTATCATAACCTGGTTGCTTCCTGCCTAAACAGCCAAATCAGGCTAGTTTAAAACACTCTCACACAATCATCATAATTCCTATCAGTTTCTCATTTCAGCACTGCAATTAATAATAATTTTGGTTTCCGTGGGTAAGGAAAGGGAGGGGAAAAAAGAAGAGTGATTTTTCTGATTTATTCCCAAAATTCAGAAGGTTAAAAAAAATATGTTCCCAGTACCTCAATATGGAGAAAGCCTGGTCTGCTTTTAACACTTTTGGCAGTACTTGAGGACACGTTTTTGGCTATTAGCCTGCCAAGCTGTTTAAGCTTATAGAAGGCCCACAAAGGGAACTTGTATGATTAAGTTATTTAAACACAAACATCTTCTCTGTATATTTTATTCCCTCCCTTCACATTCATGAAACATAAAAGGCTAAAGCAATTCAGAACTAGGTGAGGGGGGCAAGTTATTTATCACTTCAGCTCCTTTCTCAAGGCTTGTGTAAATAAGAACTGGGGCAACTCAATGAAATTATTCATATGATCCTTGCAGTGAACAAAGCTTAGCGTCAGAAAGCAGTTCAAAATTCCTATGAAGCATATGTATTCTCTTACAAGAAACATCTGTGATTCTCTAATGCACTTCAGACCTAACTTTATCTCTTTCTAAAAATTATGTAACATGCATATACTTCAAGCACTGAACATACGTATTAATTACATAGTCACAGAAGAATGTAAAATGTAATCTCTCTTTGACATACATTATAACACATATTTCAACATTAGAGCACTAAGCAGTCTTCTTATGTAAAACCTAACATTCTCTGAATGATTTGAAAGAGATATTTCAAAGCAAAACAACATACCGCACTACATAGTGCAAGCTGGTCCAACCCACGGCCCGCGGGCCACATGCAGCCCAGGATGGCTTTGCATGCGGCCCAACACAAATCTGTAAACTTTCTTAAAACATTCTGAGACTTCTGTGTGTGTGTGATTTCTTTTTTTTTATTTAGCTCATCAGCCATTGTTAGTGTTAGTATATTTTATGTGTGGCCCAAGACAATTCTTCCAATGTGGCCCAGGGAAGCCAAAGATTGGACACCCCCGAATTCTAGCCCCTTTTCAGATCCCAAATTAGGAACTTAGATTATTCATGCATGTAAATAGGATAGTTGGAAGTATCAATTATAGTTAACAAGTTATGAGTTTCTTCAGAAAATTGCCATAATATTTGCTTATCAGTGAAATAAAAGAAACCAAAGAAGTACAAATGCCCTTGGTGAAACTATACATGGCTTAAAGCAGTTTGCTATTATTAGATTGAAACTCGTGTGTGTGTGTGTACACAGAAGGCAGCATTTTAACTGGGGCAGAAGAGCTGGCCAATATAGAAAAAGGTTTTAATAGACTTTCTATTTCAACCACAGTTACTGTGGGTTTTGTCTCTATAGCAATGGGCCTGGGTAAGGTGGCTGTGTCTGGCAAGCTAGGGTGTTCAGCTGGTAAAATAACATAAACCTCATTTTACCTCTAGTTGAATAAACCTCATTTTACCTCTAGTTGAGCAAATTTCCTCCAAGAAGGTTTGCTTAATCGAAAGACAATTTCCAAGGATAAAGGAGATTTAAGGGAAAACTCTAAGCATTGTTTGGTGGGCACTTCTTCACAGTACAGTACTATGCTAAGTTTAAACTCACACCTTCTCCTAGATTTCATCAAAGGCCTCCAATAGCATTAGTTACTGGTAGTACTTTGGATTTAGGCACTCACCTAACCTCCAGGATCTCAATCATCCCTAGAAGCATGGGCTAATTTCAGTTGTCTCTACAAGGGCTGCATGAAACATGGCATTTACAAATTTGGATTATACAGTACTATTTATTACACTATGGAAGATTTCCAAAGATGCCAGAAGAGATGTTGGCATTTATGCAAGTCAACTACTGTTTGACCCCAAAAAGCACTATATTTGATAGGATGTTTTTGCCAGGATTCAAAGAGCCTATGTGAAAACACCTTAATTAGGACCATCTTAGCACCTCACCTATTGGATACCCTCTAGCTCTAGGTGTTATGTTTCAGGTGGGCCAAAACCGTCCTGGAAACAGAACTCCCCAGTTCTATTACCAATCCATTTACTCCAGGTCCTGAGTGTGTATATTTTCTTATTTTCAGATCTAATAAGTCAAACATATCTGGTAGTTATTAAAATATTTAAACTACCAGTTTTAAACGGTTTCTAAAAAGGGTTCAGTGTTCAGAGATTTCAAGCCCACAGAGGAGGCAGATTTGGAGAGTTTACTTCCAATGAAATCGTGAAATTATGTGCTGATTCCCCTCTATCCCCCGTTTTAAGAATATTCTTATTGAGATCTCTCTACCTTTTTAATGTTCTTTTACAACACTTCATAGACCCACAAAAATAGAGGAATCTGAAAAAACAGTGTATCCAATGATATCCAATAACCTAAAAAGATAATTATATTGATATGTCCCTAAAAAGGGAGAGAGGCAAACTTGAAAACATTAGCTACTTACAATATGCTCTAAGATAACCTTTTCCTCTTTACTTCTTTGGGGTAATCCAAACTGCTATAAATGTTTCTTTAAAATTCCTTTATTAAAAAGTTTGTTCTGCTTGCTCAAAGAAAATGGCTATCCTAGAAAACTAGGGCCAATATTATAGCACATGATGTGGTGGCTACTTTATATTAGACTTCTTTTTTTAAAGGCAACAAAAATGGGGGGAAAGGTGGTTATAAAAAACATCACAGGAAACCAAATAGCCTTTATTTAAATTAAAAGCAATCACAGCCTGAGTCTTGGAACACACTTTGAAATGCTTTTTGGCATGCAGCTGCTACATGCCGCCAATATTGTGTATAATTGGAAACATTTCAAACAGAATTGTTACCAAAGTCAAAGACCATAATTGCCAGTCAGGGGATCTCTGCCTCAGATAAAAGAAGGGCAGCTGAGCGAGAGTGGTCAGCATGGAGGCGTCTACTTACCGGTCTGCATCTCAGGGCAATATTTTCATTGCATTATTGACAGATCTTTCTTCCAGAGACCCAACGAGAAAAGGACATAGAGAGAAGCACACGCAAAGCAGAAGCTGGTGGGTGTTATAAATCAGCAGCTGGGACAAAACTCCTAGAAAGAAGTCCATGACTTCAGTACCAGAACAACTGAAAAAACACAGCCCTAACTTTTTTTTTTTTTTTTTTTTTCCTGAAGCGTAATCCACTAGAAATGAAAGGCATCTCTCCCAAGAGTTTACCCCAAATCTACCAGTGAGAAAAATGCAACTGCTGTTGAATTGGTCAGTTGACTTTTAGGCTTGCTTAGGACCAAACTTAGGGGAGAAGAGTTAAGTAAAGGCAAATGATAGCTGCTTGCTAGTTTGCAGCTCTACGTTTTAAAATGTTTACGTTGGCTTCTGCCTGGCTGACATTTTTACTTTTATTTTATATGTAAAATCTCTCTTTATAGGAGAATGAAGCTGGAAAGGTCTAATAGGTTCAGGTTGGGCAGTCATTCTTGTTCCTGGAGAGGTCCCTTCAAAAATAACAAAAATGCATTTAGAATTTAGTCTAAACAAGTGCATAAAACAGAGACAGGAAGAATTATTACATTCTGAGAGGTTTGATCACCCTCCCTACCCCCCATAACTGGAAATAGTCAATGCCAGTGGACCAGTGGCTCAGGAATGGTTCTTGGAAAAATCGTGTCATTCTGGCATACAGAAAAGTGATCTGATTATTCTGTCATATCTCTGTGCCAGAAGTGTCATGACATCAGTGTGCTCCAACCTGTAAAGCCTGTCTCGTTCGCCATCCCTGCTTCAGGAGAGAGGGGAAGGAGGGAAACAGCAGCTTACTCGGACTCCCCATACAATTTTAGGCCCGGCTTTTTTCACTGCTCCAAAATGTTCATTCATCAACACATAGGTAATTAACCTCCACTTCAGTTCAGCATGAACATAAACAATGGGGGTGTGGTTACCAGTTACTGGGGCAGATGAGGTACTACACTTCTGTGTGTCCAGAGATGGGGAAGTTAGAGGCTAGGGGCTGCTCCAGATTCCTCAGTGCTGTCTTGGTCCTTGGCACGTGTTCTGGAGTGCTGGCTCCATAGGCTGCGTGAGGTTTCGAGGAACTGCAACAATGCAGGTCTTGACGCCCAGATTATCATACTTCCCTCTCTCTACTTGCTTGCTCATACCAACCTTCTAAAGATACTAGCGTGCAATCCAATAATCTTTTCTTCTGTGACCAGAAGAAAAAGAAGTAATGGGCCGGGCGCGGTGGCTCAAGCCTGTAATCCCAGCACTTTGGGAGGCCGAGGCGGGTGGATCACAAGGTCAGGAGATCGAGACTATCCTGGCTAACATGGTGAAACCCCGTCTCTACTAAAAAAATACAAAAAACTAGCCGGGCGCGGTAGCGGGCGCCTGTAGTCCCAGCTTCTTGGGAGGCTGAGGCGGGAGAATGGCGTGAACCCGGGGGGCGGAGCTTGCAGTGAGCCGAGATCGCGCCACTGCACTCCAGCCTGGGAGACACAGTGAGACTCCGTCTCAAAAAAAAAAAAAAAAAAAAAAGAAAAAGAAGTAATGGTCCCTTAAAACACCAACCCACCAACCAAGCAACCCAGAAACACAAACCTTTCACTTTCCTAACTCCTTCTCTTTATTGTGGAATAATTATACATATATTTAAGCAATCTTAACATTCTCTCACTAATAAGGGTTAAACAGTTGGTATTATTTTACATAATATGGAGATGAAAGAGACAACTATTTTTTCCAAGGGGGAAGAGTCTATCCTAGCCAAGTGATATTTTTAACATTTCTATTCACAGATGAGAATCATTTTGATTTTTTTAATCACTCCCCCCCCCCCCCCCGCGAGATGGGGTCTCACAATGTAGCCTCGGCTCAACTTGAACTCCTGGACTCAAGCGATGCTCCCCAGTAGCTGGGGCTATAGAGCCAAGCACCACTGCATGTAGCTTTCCTGTCTTTCTTTAAAAGGAAAAATTTGCCCTTTATAAACTACTTTAAGCAGGAAGTTAACTGTAGTAACTAGAATGCAAGTAATGACAATCTTTACTGAAAATTGTTTCCCATAATATTAGACAACCCAAAATATAGGTATAGGCCATTAAGAGAGTTACTTAATTAGTTTGTAAAGATTCTTGTTCCTTTTCATGAGTATTATAGACAATCACTCATAATACTCAAGTCTTTGTATTTTGCTTTCAAGTAATTATAAGATATTTTAGAGAAATCAGCTACTTTTTAAAAGGTGCAATCAAAGAAACTACAAAATTTAACTTTTTTGGTCTTTTCAGAATTATCATAGGAAAGAATATTAGGAACAACTAGACTTTTACCTACATCTGACTCTAAAGTTAAGAGTTCAACTATTAACCCTACAGGGGATCTTTATTTCTCCCTAGCTAATATTAGATTTTATTTGAGAGACTCAAGCTGACTTATTACACCACCACCCACCATGGACAAACAGTGGTTCCATGGACCTTGATTATAAAAACATAATAAGCTTTTTAAGCTTCACTAGTGTTACTGGCAGAACTGATTGAATCTGTCACTTTAGTAAAATATATCACTTTTCATTTTAAAACCTATGAACCAACAGGCTCACTCAGTGATAACTCGCCACTTAGTACCAAATTAAAGATGGAAAAATTAATTTACTAAGCCCATTCAGTTGCATCAATATGTCTATCTCTATAAACTATCCAGTTTTTCCTTCCTTTTTCCCTCCCTCTCTCCATCCCTCCCTCTTTTCCTTCCTTCCTTCCTTTTGAGGCTTATTTATAAGAATGAATCACACTATGTTAGCCACAACTTATTAAACTTAGAGATTTTCAAGTTCATCAGCAAGTGTGCAAACCCTTAACTGTGGGTAACATCCATTTATTTGTAGCACCTTCCAGTTTTAATATGTAGAGCACATGCATTGTTAACCTCTAAATCCTTTGTATAAACATTTCTGGAAGAGCTTGTAAAATATCTCCTTCTGTGTTTCCTGACTCAGTTGTAAATGCCAGTTGATGGCATTTAGAAACCCTCTGGTACCAGCAGGTGCTGTATTTTGCTTTCTTCAGGCTCCAGCTGGGCTACAATGACAGATTCCTGTCCCAGGCCAAGCCTAGCCACCAAGGCTAGGACCACATTGGAGGCAAACTGAACCAGGCTCCACCAGACAGCAAGATGAATGGCTGCTGTTTAAGTTTAAAATCCCCTGGTGGGAGTAAATATTGTTCCAGAGAAAAGGCTTGACAAATATTGCGTCATCCTTACAGAGCTGTCTTGATTAAAGCAGAATCTTTGGATTAAGTTGATGCTCAATTCAAAATGTATCTATCTTGCTGTCATGGGATTTTTTTTTTTTTTTTTCCTTTCTAGAGTCTGAAAATAGATATAATGTTGGGGACGGTCAAACAAGGCTGCCGGCTCCCAAGGGGCTAAAGTCCACTCCTGATAATAGAAGGCGGGTGAACACTGACACTTCACTGAGGATAATGGAGACAGCAAAGGCTTAGTGGGAAAGGGCCAGTTGTCACCTAAGTGACAGGCAACAGCTGAGCTCACACATCTGGAACCGGACTACGGCAAACATTAGCAACCCTCACCCGTCTACACCTTGGGCCTATCTGAAAAGACAGATGGAAGTTCCCTCTACTCCAAAAGTACATTAAAAAAATGTCTGATGGTGAACCACGTCAATTATATAACATCAACTGCAGGCACAGCCTTCCGAAGTACTGATTAAAACGAGGCAGTAGACAACACTGTATGCATGAACAAGATACAATTTCATTGATTTGCCATTCATAAAATTTATCCTAAAAGACACATATACATGCATCCATTTTATAGCACAAAAGTGTGTGAACTCTGCAGGAGAGGCAGATTTTTACACGTTTTTTGTTGGTGGTGGTGGTGGTGGGTTTTTTTTTTTTCTTTAGGCTAGTTCCCGTGGTGCGTTCGCCTTGTTCATAGCCTCAGTTCTGCCGCTGATATCCTTTTAAAAATCAGCAACCAAACATGTTCGGCTTGTGATCCTGAACCCTCCTTAGGCAAGCTGGAACTCAGCGTGATGCCAGCCGTCCTCCCTCTCTCCCAACCCCCAACCTCGTTCTTCAGCCTCCTGAAGACAATCTGTGAACAATTTTCCCAAAGTCCCAAGAATAACACAGCACTGCCAACAGTCACTGGCGATGCCGTTTGTTTTTCTTAGAGGGCAATGAAAATTTAACAGCTTTCTGCTGCATCCTGAGTCCTGCTCCTAATAATTACTAACATGCCTAGTTTCTTCAACTTTTTCTACCTCAAGAGAGGAAGACGCTCCCATTTTTTCCTATGTCCGTGCTACATTCAGAAAACACCATCGCGGGGCAGGGGGTTGGGAGAGTGGTGGGAGTGGATTCGCCCCTGCCAAAAAGCCACCAGTCCTTTCCCCAAGCGCGAAAGGAGAGAATCGGGACCCTCCCTCAGGACGCCAGTAGGTGACAGGCGATCCTAAGCGGCGGGAACACGCCAACGCACCCTCGCCTCCCGGCGCCCCGCATAGCCCCGACCCTCGGGCCACAGAACCGGTTTCCACGCCGGAGAAAACCAAGGGAAGAGTTGGTTGTGATGCAGTAAACAGGAGCCATGCGGGGAGCCTCTGTGAAGCCCTCGCGATGCTGCAGCCAGTATTCTGCTTTCCCTCTCTACATACCAACAAACCGATTATGACCTTCTCCCTGATCTTCTGCGACACCGACCCAGTCTGGTTGTCACAGACCCCGGCGGTGCCAGCGAAGTGCCCGGCCCTGCCCCTGCGGCGCTCGCCCCCCACCACCGCGCCGCAGCCCCCTCTGCGGAACCCGCCGGGATCCCGGCTGCCACTCACCTCGCGCGAGGGAGACGCAACTCGGCTGCACTGTCCTCGGCGCCGCGGCGGGGCGGCGGGGCGGCGGGGCGGCGGGACTGCGGGACTGCGGGCTGCGGCGTCAGGGGTGGGCAAGGATGAGCAGCGCACGAACCATCCAGGGCCCAGAAAGTCTCCGTGCCGGCCGCGGCGCGTCTCGGGGAAGTCAGCGCAGGCGGCGCGAGGCTGGCATGTTCCGGGCGCGCTGTCGGGCGGCGTCGGCCGCGGGAGGCGGCGCTGGCAGCTGGGCTGCAGGCTGAGTGCGCTCGGGCTCCGAAGCCGCGCGCCGCGGCGCCGCCGCGCACCCCGCCCTCGGCCGCGGGGCCCGGCGCGAGCGAAAACGCGGAGCGCGGACGCCGCCGCGGGATCGAGGCCGCTGGGCGCGCGCCCACGCGTTCCCCGGCTCGGCCCCGAAAGCGAGGTCCGGCCGGGCTCCGGCCGCGCGCGGGCGCAGGGAGGCTAGCAGAGCTGGGACCCGCTCCGCGCGCAGCCGGTGGGGCAGAGCAGCAGGCGGATTATGCGCAGGAAGAAAGAAGTTCACCCCGGCGCGTCCCAGATTCCCAAGTGCGGCTCGCTCAGAGCCTCTGCCCCGCCCCCGATTATATGCCTTTTTTTTTTTTTTTTTTTTTTTTAAACCAACAATCCTGATGGACTGAAAGACAGGAAGAGTGAAGGGGGTGGGTTGCGGGGTGTGGGGAGAGAAACCCAATTTCCTCTGATCAAACGATTTAGGTGGGGATGCCTATTTGAGTTCCTTCTCCTTTGGGGTGTGTGTGAAGGGGGCAGTTAATTAAACACTTAGATTCTTTCTGGCGCGCCTAGCCGCTCTGGGGATCCGTTTGGACTCGATCCTATCTCGTGTAATCCCACAGGATGATCTGAGTCTCTGCCCCGGAACCGGAGGAGTGATTTTCCGAGGAAGAAGCCAAAGTTCAGCCTCTAGTCCATTCCCTTCCCCGCCTCGACGGCTCTGGTCGTGTCCATGAAAACTCAGTGTGGGGGGTCGTGCCGGCGAGAACCTCAGCCCACCGCAATGTCCAGAGCCTGACCCAAGTGAGCGTGGCGCACTTGAAACCGGGTTCAAAGCATCGATCCGAACACGGTGACAATTTTTCATTGGCTAAACTACTCTCCACGTTTTCAGTCTGCTCAATTCCCAGAGCTGGGCCCTTAGGCGCATTCACCCACGTTGAACTGGGGCTCAGCCTGTTTGAAAGTTCTGCCCTGACATTTGTGTCACACTAAACCTTAGAACCCCCCACCCTTTCCAGTTCCGGATCGGTGGATTCTCACCGTGTGGGTACTATTTCACTGGGCTGCAGAGGGCAGACACAGGCAGCAGCTGTTAACCCGAACTTGACAGGTGCCTCTGCAAAGCCAGGGCTTCCTTGACCTCTCCATCCTCTCCGTCCTCTCCACAACGCTCTAGGATATTGTATCGTCTTCCAGGAAGATGAGGATGTGTGTGGGGGGAGTGTGAAGGGAGGTGTTGACTGATGCAATTTTTATCCCTTTAAGAAAAATCAAAACTGCCAGTCTCAGAATTTTTCAGAACACCAAGTCTTTTCGATTTTCGTTGGGAATAAAGCAAAGGAATACTCAGCAAAAATGGAGCCGATGAAAAAGAGGATGCAAGGAAATAAAGGCAAATGGAGGAGGAAACGGTCTAAATCCAGGAAAATGTTTGGCTTCAGCACTGTGCTCTGTAATTCTGACTCAGATCTCCCCACGCTGTAGGTACTTTCTCCTCTCTAGATGCCCAGGCAGAGTTCCTGAGCTCAGATCACTCAGGAAACAAGGCTGTTGCTTTTGAAATAATTCCACTTGCTAGTGGTTTGTTTGTTTGTTTTGTTTTGTTTGTTTGTTTTTTTGTTTTTGAGACGGAGTTTCACTGTTGTCGCCCAGGCTGGAGTGCAGTGGCGCGATCTCGGCTCACTGCAACCTCCGCCCCGCCCCCGTGTTCAAGCGATTTTCCTGCCTCAGCCTTCTGAGTAGCTGGGATTATAGGTGCCTGCCACCACGCCCAACTAATTTGTGTATTTTTAGTAGAGACGGGTTTTCCTCATGTTGGCCAGGCTGGTCTCGAACTGCTGACCTCAGGTGATCCGCCTGCCTCGGCCTCCCAAAGTGCTAGGATTACAGGCATGAGCCACTGAGTACGGCTGCAACTTCTTTTTAAAAATAGCATTTTTGTGTATTGAATTGTGTCCTTCAAAATTTCATGTTGAAGTCCTTACCTGCAGTACCTCAGAATGCCACCTTATTTGGAGATAAGGTCTTTGCAGAGTTAATCAAGTTAAAATGATGTCACTAAGGTCAGTCCTAATCCAATATGACTTTTATCCTTATAAAAAGGGGAAACTTGGGCCGGGCATAGTGACTCATACCTATAATCCCAACACTTTGGGAGGCTGAGATGGGAGAGTCACTTAAGCCCAGGAGTTTGAGATGAGCCTGGGCAACAGGCAACACAGGGAGATCCTGTCTCTCCAAAAATAAAAGAAAAAAGAAATCACCAGGTGTGGTGGCATGGGTATGCACCTATGTTCCCAGCTACTGGAAGGCTGAGGCAGGACAATCACTTGAGCCCAGGACATCAAGGCTGTGGTGATGCATTATGGTGCCCCTGCACTCTAGCCTCGGCAATACAGTGAGACTATGTCTCAAAAGAGGTGGGGAACAGAATTTGGAGACAGACGTGCATACAGGAAGAACACCACGTAGAGGTGAAGGTGGAGATCAGGGTGATGCTTCTGCAAGCCAAGGAACATCATTGATTGCCAGCAAATTACCAGAAGCCAGGAGAGAGGCACGGGACAGATTCTTCCTCACAGCTCTCAGAAAGAACCAACCCTACCCACACCTTGATCTCAGACTTTCCATCTGCACAATCGTAAGACAATAAATTTCAGTTGTTTCAGCCACCCAGTTTGTGGTACTTTATTATGGCAGCCCCAGCAAACTAGTACAATACCCAACTATGTCATGCTCTGAATGTGTCCTGGCTCACTAAAGAGGATTTTCATATTTAGATGAAGAATTCACAACAGTGTGGCCCACCAGCTTGAGACTTAAGTAACAATTGGACAGTGTTAGCAGTCTTTGTTCGATTCCCAGGTCTATTTGATTCCTAGGATTTGCTTGGCTTCTGCTCCCTGTGTCTCTTGTTCATCCACATATGGGACTCCTTTCTTTGACCTGCAGACCCAGCCCCGCCCAGTTTTTGCAGAATGAATCAGTGTTGACCCTGTAATGATATGCCAGGGCCTGGCTGTCAGGCGTGCTCCCAGGCTGAAAATCCTACCTACGCTCTTCAGGGCTTTCAGGATAGAGTGCACACTCCTTGGATTAGTTCTAAAGGTCTTTCATATTTGCACTGTGCCTATCTCTCTGGCTTTTTTTTTTTTTTTTTTTAACTACTCTCCACCCTTGTTTGCTCTAACCATATTAAACTATTTACACTTCTTCAAAAGCATCAGGCTGTTTTATGACTCTGTGCTTTGAAAATACCTAGAATGTTACCTGCTGAAAATTGCCCTCTTTATTAGCTAACTCTTGCTTATCCTTTACAATTCGACTCCAACATCACCTTCTTGGTAGTCCATTGATGTGCATTATTTATTGTTTTGCCCACCAAGCTTGTTTCTCCTTCTTTGTAATGTCCCTGATTTCCCCTGAGGAACCACCTTCTCCCACTGTCAGTGCACATGGATTAGTTGGAGACTCATCCCTGGTTTTGGTGTTAGGATCAGGTGACCCAGACCTGGAGAATTAGAGCACTGGATCCCCTGACCAAAAGATTAGTTCAGGGATGGGCATGTGACCCAGGTCAGGTATTGGGATTTGTGCGTGAGCTCTTAGTGATTCCACAACAACAACTTCAACAAGTATTTATCGATCACTTATGTGCTAGCCACCGCCTTGCTGGGAATTCAACAGTAAACCAAATAGCCAAAGTCTCTATCCTTACGGATTTTTTATTCATAGACAGGAGATATTCTCTTGTTCTTCTGTCTTTTAAACATACATCCTGGAATACAAACGTCTAGATTCCAGAAACTATTTTGTCACCACATGAAGCCTGAGCATGAAGCAAGCATGGAGGATAGAAGGGAGACATGGTGAGAGAACAGGATCTGATGGCATGATTTGAGCTCCTGGATCAAACTCTACCTGAAAATGAGATACCACTAAACTTTTCAGTTAATTTACTATTTTGTTGTCATTTAAGCCAATTTGGGGTTTAAGTGACTTGCAAATTAAGGAGTACTGTTTGGTACACCCTTCCACCATTTAGAGGCTACTTTTCTCTGTTGAACTTTATACTCCTCTATCATTTTATTTATTTGATTAGTTATTCCTTTATTCCAAAAAAGGTTTATGTCCACTTACTGTTATGTAACAATAACACATAGCAAGTTAGCAGAACTTGAAAGTAGATATGAAAGATGAGAAAAAGAAATGAGACAAGTTCATAAAATTCATCCCATAAAGACTGAGACACAATTTAGTTTTCAGATTTCTAACAGCCAATGTGACAATGGTTACGTCATTCTTACACAATGGAAAAGGTGTCTAAGTTAAAACAATCCTGTTCTTAGGAGAAGCATGACTATTAGTTAGTTGAAGAGCAGAAAGAATCACCTGTACCCCAGGTCCTCATGAGGAAGGCTCTGGAGAAATGGTGAACAACATCCTCTCAGAGCACTCACAATGTGTTTCTTGGGGATGTTTCTCAGAGCACCCGTGAATTCAATGAAATTTATTTTTTAGAAGAGCAATGTAATTACTTCATTTTGTCCGGTCATGGTGGCTCACGCCTGTGATTCCAGCACTCTGGGAGGCTGAGAAGGATGGATCACCTGAGGTCAGGAGTTCAAGACCAGCCTGACCCTGCCTGGTGAACCCTGCCTCTACTAAAAATACAAAAATTAGCCAGGCATGGTGGCGGGTGCCTGTAATCCCAGCTACTTGGGAGGCTGAGGCAGGAGAATTGCTTGAGCCTGTGATGTGGAGGTTACAGTGAGCTGAGATTGCACCACTGCACTCCAGTCTGGGAGACAGAGTGAGACTCCATCTCAAAAAAAAAAAAAAATCACTTCATTTTGTAACAGGCACTTAACAGAATATATGACAATTACAATAAAGTGAGTAGTCCAAAGTGTTCTGGTATTGCATAGTTGGAGGGGATGGAGGTAGAGTGAGGGAAGACTTCTTGGAAGAAGAGGCAACTAGAAGATGAACTAACTGAGGGTAAGATGTAGGCGTGTAGGTGTGTGTACTCACATGTCTAAGCATTTTGGGCAGAGGGAACATCATGTGTAAAGGTGAGGAGGTGAATGCAAGTAGGCTGAATCTAAGGACGTGAAATATGTCCAGTCTGGCTGCAGTGTGGGGCAAAAAAGGAGAGCAGTGAGGTGGAGGCTTGGATGAACCTGCAGAGGTGGGCAGAGGCTAAGGCATATATGAGCTTAAAAGCAGGTTTTGTGGGAGAAGATAAGGAGTTCCGTTTTGGATGGCCACAGAAAGTAATCTTCAAAATTGGCTAAAAGAAGAAGCCAAAGAGATAGGAAGGAGTTAGTGAGAAAGTGTTGAATGAATACCAAAGAAGAGGGCATTTCAGGAAGAGAGCAGTACCAACCCTCTTCTAAGTTTTAAGCTGCCCAGAGCAAACTGTGCTCCATGCAGCCCGAGAGTCCCATCACTAAGAGGTTTAAAGGAGGCCCTCGAAGGGTTTGATGGGTGGGCTTTGGGGACCCCAGGAGGATTCAGCAGTTTATAGTAGTTCTGTAAAGCAGACCAAGCTGATCTGCACTTCCTTTGGGCAATCCTCCACAAATATGCTTTCACCAGGCTTTTGGGAGTATGGCCAGCAGTGATTTTGAGATTATAATCCTTGGGCAATACTCAACTATTCTGTGTTGTTCATTAAAAAATGAATTATATATTTTCACAGTCAACTGAGCTGAATTGAGAATTTCATGTAAAAGCTGAGTTTACTTAGTACATATGCAAGAATTGAAGGCCATTTCCCCTCTGCTCAAAGATGAGCGGAAGGAGGACATTGGGTCAGGGTTCATTCCTTTGTCACAGCAATCTTTATCATCTTTGATTTGCTGCCTTTTCCATTAGTGTGTCCCTTGAGGGCAGAATGCTGCCTAATTCAGTGTTGCGACTCCAGTGCCTGGCACAGTGACTAGAACAGAGTAGGTGCTCAGTATCCACTGAAAGATAAATAGATACTGTGACCTTAATGGAGAGCTGGTGGGGAGAAGGGAGTGAGGTGGGGGCAGGTAGGGCCAGCCAGCCCATACCCTAAGGTGATCCAGCCAAGCCTAGTGTGGTTCACAGTGTGAAGGAGGTTGGGGCCATATATTTGGAGAGTAGAGTCAGCGTTAGGATGGGGAGGCAGTGAGCTAGGTAAAGCAGCAATTAGGGGTTAGGGGAAGAGTCTAACCTCCCAGGAAGAGGAAATGTCAGGTTGTTATGGTTCAACCAATGGAGCTAAAGTTCAGGTGTGGGCCAGAGTCCCAGTGGTCAAATTAGGAAGTAGTGTGAAATCCAGTGGTGTGTACATGTGATTGGGGGCACAGCTGTGGCTTGAAGGAGCTCCATAGCAGATACCCAGCTTCGGGAAACAAGATGAATTTCAGACCTCTACCAGCAAAATGGAGGGGCTGAGACTGCAGAATAGATTGGTGGTTGGTTTATTTTGGTTCTCTGACTGTGGCTTTCTTATTTATACTTCAAACCCACAATATTGATTTCACATACCTGTGAATTTGAGAAAGAGAGAGGAAAAGGATAAATAAATGTCCTTTTTGCTCAAAGCTACTAATCTTATTTTATTTCAGATCTTCTTGGTGCAATGTAGAGACACTCAAGACTGAATTTTTTTTTTTTTTTTTTACTTTGGGAGCTTACAGAAACTTAAGACTGAGTGACATGCTGGCTTCTAATGTTCTTTTGGGAAATGTCTTGGGTTAAATGGTGCTTTCATTTTCTCTTTTTTCATATAAAAAGAACTCTGGGACTTGTAGTTGAGTCACTGAAGGAGGACTAAAATCAATCCTCTGCCTCTGAAACTCGAGATCTTAGATTTTACTATATATTCTCTCATTCCTATAAAAGATAGCAGCTCCTGCTTCAGAATGTTGCTTATTCTGCTACTTTTGACCCCAGGCTGGAAGAACTCCTATAGATAGCACGTGATGTTCCATACATCTCTTCAAGTGTGACCTACAATGACTCCATTAGCTTTTCCTTTCACTAGTGCTGTTGCTGGGGCAGAAGTCCCCAGAGGTCTGAGTTTAAAGAATTCCACCCTTCCTAGGCACACTCCTACCCCTGACCACAACCCCCAGCCTGAGCTCAGGATCTGTGAGGCACTAAAGTAAAACAAAACTCAAGAAAGCATAAGAAAAAAAGTG
This sequence comes from Theropithecus gelada, assembly GCF_003255815.1. NCBI lineage: Eukaryota > Metazoa > Chordata > Mammalia > Primates > Cercopithecidae > Theropithecus > Theropithecus gelada. The sequence goes on from NW_020257754.1 coordinate 843,076, forward strand.
ACATGTTCAATAGTGGTTATGAGTTGGAAGTATAAAAAGCTTTCAAATAGAGATTACTACATTTACACTCTATTTTCTTCTGGAAAAATTATTGGTTTTGCTCCCAACTCTGAAAATCCAGATATAGCAGTGGATGCTAGGAAGGAGTTAGGAGCAGCTTGAAGCAGCTCTCATTTTTGAACTCCAGGGAACTGGTTCCCAGGCTAGAACCCCTGCTACCAGGATGTGGCTTTCTGGTGAATGAGAGCCATTGATGGGCCTAGATATTAGTCTTTTACGTTAGTATGCTAACCATGTGACTAGAACACATTCTCCTCTACATTACTGTCCTAAAGCATTAGCAAAATAATATGTCACTCTTGATGCGATTGAGTGAAATGTATAAAGGAAATTGGTTTACTAAACCCATTAGGTTAAAAGGCAAATGGGAGATTAAAACAATAATCAAACGGCAATATTTTAATTTTTAGGATTAGTTATCTGACAGGAAATTTCTCTTTTAATTTACTTTCTACATTATAAAATAATGAAGTTTAAGGAGCCTTAGAGAGAAACACACAAATCAGCACACTTAGTCCTTTTTATAGAGTTTCAGAGTTCCAACCCACTCTTGCTAAAAAGTACTATTTCAGCCACCAAAACAGAATAATTCAATATGATAACTGAAAGAAAAAAAAAAAAAAAAGCCCATAGAGATAAGGAGCTAAAATGAAGTCAAAGAATCGGGAATAAATTTTCCCCAAATGAATGACTCAAGATGTGAGATCCCAGCCTATACGTCTGGCTGGCACTTGAACTCCTACATTTGCAAGTTGTATGAAATCTCCTCTAATCTGAAATTGGAATTTGCCTGTACACAGCTATAGTTTTCTTATTCTTACTGTCTGGTTAAATAGGTTAAAACAGGCAGGCAAGTCTGTCAGCAGGGCCTGAGAGAAACAAGAATGTGGTGGGATGTTTATATCTTTGCTCATGGATTCACTTTGCAGGAATCAGGAGAAGTGTGTGAGTGACAGTGTTAGGGGAAAAAGGAAGAGAAAGGAGAGGTAACTCTCAAAACACAGCCAGAGGAAACAAAACTCTTGTTACAATCATGGTGGAAAGGTCTTGATACTATTTTTCCCCAGAATTGAGGTGGATGTGGCTATCAGGGAGCACCTCCATAGAGGCAAAGTTGTTGAAAACTGATCTAAGTCATATGATTCTACGTAGTGCAACTGCCCATCAATGGATTCAGGACTGGCACTTGGCGAGTTTTTTATTATTATTATGAATATTATTTTTATTAGAGTACTGAGGGTTAATAACAGAATACTACATTTTCTTTTCTTCTCACTTTTTAAATTAGAAGCTGACATTGATTTAAAATGTCTAATAGAAAGCCATGGCTTATTCTTCACTGATTTATGAGCATCAAAGGATGGGAAGCTGGCCGCATTCTTATCATTTCAGTGGTTCATTCTCTCCTTGTTCTGAGTGAGGTTTTCTAATGTATTGCCTATTTGGTGTCTAAGGTTTTATCATCTCTACTGTTCATGTGGCACTTTGCACATCTGCTCACAATACTTGGCGTGTTTTCGGTGTGTTTTAAAGCTCTGATTAGGCTATTGGCCCATGGAGGGCAGGAGCCATTTCCTAGACTTTTTTATATCCCTTACATACACCTATGCACTTGGTACTGTGTCTGCACGTAAACTAAATGTAATGAATATCGGTTGATTACTGTTCTATTTTTTCAGCATGTAATTCCATATCTTGATATGCTCTTACACAAAATAATAGTTTTTAGATCTAGAAGAGCTGTGGGGGAATCATTAGTCCAAGCATGTCATTTTATAGAAGCAGAAACTGAGACTTCTCAAAGAGAGAAAATGCGCTCACAGTTACATGGCACAGTGGGGATTAGAACTTGGCGGTCAGACTCCTGCTTTTTCCTTTTGTCCCTTCCCAGTTGGAGAAACTAGTGTTTAAGTAAAGTTCAAGAGACTAGGGAATGAGTGGTAAAATGGATTAGCAGCATACACCATGAGCTGGTAAGTCGCCATTCTTAGTTTTGTGTATAATAACAATTACGTAAGCATGGCCTAAGTCGTTCTGTATGTCACTCAATACTAAAGGCTAATCAGGCAGGCTTCTCTGCCTTTGTGCAGGGCAAAGAGAATGTTTCACAGGCACGTGCCTAAGTATGAAGAAGAGAATAAGGCAGCAAAGAGTGTGCCTACCTGCTTTCTTCCTCAAGGCCTGGGTTGCATGGTTTCTGTAAAGGCTCTTTTTATGCAGTTATTTCCGGGCCACTAGCCAAGGTGAAAACATTCTTTTCCTTGACCACAATCCAAAAGGGAACATGCAGGAGAGCTTTCATTCTGCTTGCATCTCAACTGATGGTCTTTCTTCCTCCTCCTCGCTCTTCCTTCTGAGAACATTTATTGATCACCTACTGTATGCCGAGCACAATGCTAGGTAGACAATGGGGAGACAATTGCAAGAAAGATAGCAGTGCTGTTCTTGAGCTTACAGTTTTATTAGGGAGACAAATATTCCAGAAATGATGAGTGGTGAGATAGGTGCTGAAAGACGTATCTCAAAAATTGCAATGGGAGCACAAAGGAAGGGGTAACTAATGACATGTGAGGCCAGGCAAACCTTTTGGAAGAAGTGACATTGAGTCTTTATGAATGAATTATTGTGGGAGGGATGGTTTTGATGGAAAAAGTGGTCCTGGGTGGAGGGGCAGCATGTGCACGCTCATGAAAACATGAGGGGAAATGGTTGTTTAGGAACCCAGAAGAAGTTTGATGCGGTAGAGTGGGGGAAAGCACACATCTAAAGAACGCTGCATGCTGTGCTAAGGAGTTTATATTTTAGCTTTCGGAGATGGGGAGGAAGGAGCCAACAGAGCAGAAAGTGACTATACTAATGTCCTTTTCTCAAAGTAACACGAGTTACTGAATATAAATAGCACTGCTAAAGAAAAAATATATCTGAGCTCATTTCTTTTTCCTATAAAGATGAAAATTACTTCTTGGAGATACCTTTTGCAATTGTTAGGTTTTCCCAAGTGGTATGCAATGGTATTTTTAGAAATCAAATCATGTTTCTGATTGATTTGAAATGTAGGTTTAATGTTAATGGAAAGCTCATATGGACTGGGAATAATGGAGACCTGGGTTCTAGGTCCTGGGCCACCATTAACAGGGCATAGTAACAGTAGCATATTCCTCATTCACCATGTGAGGGGATAGGAACAAACTTTCAGCACTAGAGTTTAGTGTGTGACCCTTTGTATGTGTATGGTGCATGTTTGTGTGTGCATGCATTTGTATGTGTATATCGCCTATAAACATGCAAATGGATATCTATAAACAGATATCAAAAGGTATCTCCAAGAAGTAATTTTCATCTTTATAGGAAAAAGAAATGAGTTCAGATATATTTTTTCTTTAGCAGTGCTATTTATATTCAGTAACTCGTGTTACTTTGAGAAAAGGACATTAGTATAGTCACTTTCTGCTCTGTTGGCTCCTTCCTCCCCATCTCTGAAAGCTGAAATTCAAACAAAATGAGGCAGTTTCTAATGAAAGGTACTGATAAGGCCAGGTGTGATGACTTACGCCTGTAATCCCAGAACTTTGGGAGGCCAAGGTAGGAGGATCACTTGAGGTCAGGAGTTTGAGACCAGCTTGGGCAACATAGCGATACTCTGACTGCACTCCAGTCTGGGTAACAGAGTGAGACCCTGTCTCTGTGTTTTTTAAAAAAGGCATTGATACATTCAGAGTCAAAGCCTGAAACCTAGATTCAAAGACAAAAGTCAAGTAGTAAAGAGTGCAGAGGATAACATAAGGTTGCTAACTTTTAATTTGGCCAAATAAGGATATTATAAAAGTAAATAAAGCAAAACCTAGTCATTCTCAACAAAAAATGGGAAGGAAAAATGGCAAAATAAAGAACAGTCTTGGCCGGGCGCGGTGGCTCAAGCCTGTAATCCCAGCACTTTGGGAGGCCGAGACGGGCGGATCACGAGGTCAGGAGATCGAGACCATCCTGGCTAACACGGTGAAACCCCATCTCTACTAAAAATTACAAAAAACTAGCCGGGCGAGGTGGCGGGTGCCTGTAGTCCCAGCTACTCGGGAGGCTGAGGCAGGAGAATGGCATGAACCCGGGAGGCGGAGCTTGCAGTGAGCTGAGTTCCGGCCACTGCACTCCAGCCTGGGTGACAGAGCAAGACTCCGTCTCAAAAAAAAAAAAAAAAAAGAACAGTCTTCTAAGTTGCCATTATGCCATGAAATTCTTACTTAAATTTTATTAATTTTCTGAATAGATAATACATGCATAGGTTTCAAAGTTCAAGAGGTAAAATGTGTATATGGTGAAAAGTCTCCCTCTCACCTTTTCTCTTAGCTACCCAGTCTTTCTCCCCAGGCACTGTACTTTCTAGATGCCAAGATAAGGTAGGAAATATGACTAGTTGCAAAGCCCTCAAAGATCAAGTTTATCACAAAAGAAAGGCTTTAAATCTTTTTTTTTCAAAAGAATTTCTAAAAGGAAGAATTGAAACTCTTAAGAAATTTGTTAAAAGGATGCCTACCAAAGGATCTGGAGTAAAATAATGAAGAATAAACTCAGGAGTAGCCACAGACAATGCGGGGGATTTTATCATTTCTGAGCTCCTCATCTCTTAAAGAATTTAAATAAATACTTAATTGAATTCCCCAAATTCTCCCATTAGGAAATGCAGAGAACGACAGACTTTGACCCAGAGTATTTTGAGAAAAGGGATTACTCAAATTCCTATTTATTTCTGCTCTAGAGAAGTCTTAATTTAACTCCTGAATCATGTTTGATTTTGAATACACAAAAGTCACATCCTGACTTTTGTTTCAAGATAATTCAGCTCAGAAATGAAGTCCTATATAACTGAATGGGGAAAATCTTTTAAATAAAATTGTTTAGTGTTATCCATTTGTATGTGACAGTGTATCTGACAAAGGAGTTGGGTTTGACATAATTACTATTTAGCTATCCTTCTAGGCTATAATTGGTCAACGGGTTCAACTGCTTTTAGAGGCCACTCCTGAAATGTGAAAGTGGTGCTGTATAATCAGTATATAGAAAGGATCCTGATCTTCTGTTGGCCAAAGTAGGCACCTTGGATTTGGAGCTGGAACCAAACAGTTCAGGTACCAGTTAATACTAGAGGGAGGTTATGGTCAACTCCTTTATGTAGCACTAAAAATGATGTTACTGTTTGGGTCAGAAAGCAAATCCTGCACTGGCTCTGAAAATAAATGCTGTAAAGGAGCATTAAAAGCCTTGGATCAATGTATATCACACGATCTAGCCATAAATCATGACCGGTAGAATAAAGAACTGACACCAGATCAATAATTGCCAGAAAAATTGAATTTTTCATTACAGAAAATTTTGTAATGAAACAGAAAAGCAATGGTTGAGTTTAAAGGTTAAACCTAAAACCTTCCTGCACTTCAGGTGACTGGGAAACCCAGCTCTGTAATCTGTTGAAGAGAAAGCAGCTGGCATAGAATTTTGAAGGAATAAGGTAAGTTAAAATGGGTAGATCTTATTTATATTTTTAGTAGTCTTTGAGTCCACCAGTTAATGGAGACACAGATTTCTTCAGGGCCTGTTAATTACAGTAGAGGTTAGAGAGCCCCAGTGACAATTCTTCCTTGGGGGTCCTCCTCTGTTTAAGACATCTCTTAGGGAGAATTTTGGAGTCTGCAAAACAAGAGGTCCTGTCCCAAAGCTGCCACAGCAGAGACAAACATTGACAGGGATCTGTGATTCGCAGTTCCTCCCACTGCAGTCCTGCTGGGAGCAACAAAGCCCCAGCCACCATGTACAGCCTAAGGGGCAGGTGTCCCACCCTCTATGCATGAACACATTGTAGTTTTTTCAGAAGTACCCCTCAAATTACTTTCTTGCTAATCTGCCTGTCTTTTCTTGTCTCCCTAGCAGTTCCTTCCCAGACAGAGGACAGAAAAGAAGGGTGGGATTCCCCACTGGAAAGCTGTTTCCACATTTAATTGATCTGTAATTCATAGTGGCCCCAGCTCTGAAGCCCACCCTGGCCTTAACCCATCGTTCAGCCAAATACTTAATGACCTGTAAACAACACAACAGCTGTTCACAGGGGTCCATAGAGTCAAAAGACCCCGAGGTGAATCTTTTGTAAGGCAAAGCATCTTTTTGTGTGTTATGCAGAAACCCTTCCTCTAATTTATCAGCTTTATGGGTTAGTGCACTCCAGGGCTCTCCAACCATAAACGTAACATTTGTAGTTACAGTCACAGAAGAATGCTGATGAGATTTCCAGTTAAATTCAGACAGTCTGATTTTCTCATTGTGGCAGAGTGACTGTTAACATGCCTCATTCTAACAACCCATCCTTCCCCTCTGTTCCACGTTAAAGATCAGTGTTTTAATTGTTCTAGCTAGCAAGGAATGAGACGCCCCTCCTCTTTAACAGAGAAACACACATTTCATTTGCCCAAATTTTTTTTGACCCCAAGAGAAGGGTAAGACCCTTTGTAGGGAAAGCACTAAATTCGGAGTGAGGGGCTCGGGGAGAAGGTGCCCTATAGCAGCCAGACAGAGGGAGAGCGCAAATGCCGGGTAGAAGCTACGATTGTCCAACCCGTTCATTAAACCACTGAGAATGCAACATATGGTAGGAATGCTTTATCTTCATTAATAGAAGTATTATGTCACAAGGAGAAAAACATTGTATGAATAAACAAAGACAAATAGGCTGTCCTAAAAGGAGTAGTGTTTTGATAACTTCCATTTCTATTGTTTCTCTTGTACTGAAAAAACACATGTTCATTACAAACATTTTGAAAAGTATAGAAAAACACACACACACACACAAATCCAAAAATACAAAGCCCCAGCCACCCTGTACGACCTAAGGGACAAGCATCCCACTTTGGCCAGAAGTGCCCTCCTCCCTGCTCTCTCCACCCACTATGCATGTCTTTTTTTCTGGGCATATATGTATTACAACAATTGATCACATTGGACAGGTGAAACTTGCTTTTCACTAAACATGTGAAGAACATTTCCCATGTCATTTAATATTGTTTTATAACCACTACTTTATGGCTATATGATACATTTGCAGGATATTAAAACAATTTTTAAAAATAAACATGCTGGGCTTAATACCTAGGTAATGAGTTGATAGGTACAATACACCACCATGGCACACATTTATCTATGTAACAAACCTGCACATCCTGTGCATGTACCCCAGAACTTAAAAAATACTAAATAAATAAATAAACATTCTTTAGTAGCAATGAGCATACTTTAACTCTGTGCTCATCCATTATTTTCTTAGGGTAAATTTGTAAAAACATTTCTGTTTTCTAAAGCTGTATTCATCTCAGGTGAAGGGGAAAAAGACTCACTAAGCCCTGTTTGCTAGTTACTAATACCAGGGGGCAGTATAGAATATTATTTTAAAAGCCTGGGTCTGTAGTCAAACCATCCCCATTTAAACCCCACTTCTACCCTCTGGATGCTTGGTTTCTTCATCTGTATAATGAAGATAATAATGGTGCCTGTGCTCTAGGGTTGCTGGGTGATATAAATGAATTCATATAGAAACACACATCTGGGTCAGGCGCGGTGGCTCACACCTGTAATCCCAGCACTTTGGGAGGCCGAGACGGGTGGATCACGAGGTCAGGAGATCAAGACCATCCTGGCTAACACGGTGAAATCCCATCTCTACTAAAAATACAAAAAAAATTAGCCGGGCGCGGTGGCAGGCGCCTGTAGTCCCAGATACTCGGGAGGCTGAGGCAGGAGAATGACGTGAACCTGGAAGGTGGAGCTTGCAGTGAACCAAGATCGCGCCACTGCACTCCAGCCTGGGTGGCACAGCAAGACTCCGTCTCAAAAAAAAAAGAAAAGAAAAGAAAAGAAAAGAAAAGAAACACACATCTGACTCATTATGATATTGCCTTCTTTCAATTCTACCAATGGCTCAGTTCAGTGGACACTATGATGGCTGTATCTGGAAACACATGTGCAGAAATGAGAAGTAAATTACCCAGGGTGGCCAAACTCAGATTCCATGTGTCAGCTCCAAAATTCATTCTTTCCCCCATTATACTATAATTATTAATTTTATCTATGTGGAAACCCAAATTAAATACTGAGCTCTGGAAGTGAAAGTTTTCAACCTCACTTCAAATCTCTGCCTAAGTATTGCTGCCTCAGAGAGAAGTGACTGTCTGGCATACCACTGTAAGCCTCCTGGCTCTTGTCACAAACTTGTCTTTTGAACTTACATTCTTATTGTCTGTCTTCCCCACTAGAATGTATGCTCTCTCAGAGGGGGTTGTGTTGTTTAAATGATTTAGCACCAAGTCTGGCACCTGGAAAACTTGTGTCAAATAAATATATCTTATCATTCAATTATGTATATAGCTTAAAATGCCAGATCATTGTCAAATTATCTCTTTTTGTTTATGCTATTAAGATTATCTACATGTATCAGATCATATGGGTAACTGACAACTTTTCCTTTCACTTTTTACTAAAAGCACCTTTGATTTTTTCATAAAGAGCATGAAATTATAAGTATATTGACAAATATACTGATAAAATCATAAGCTACATAGGTATATAAAACATGTGATTGTCAGTGGTGAGTGTAGTCTTTTTCTCTCCTATCCAATTCTTTCCAGAGATCTTCTCCCGAAGGGTAAAGGACTCAAGTAGAAATACTTTCCTAGAAAACCTCTCATTTCCTGAAGTCCAGAGTTATACTTGCCCAGTACAGACTGTGTATACAGGCCAGGTTGGCGGACTGATCCATCTGACAACTGGATCATTCCATAGGCAATAGCAAGTACAGTCCAACTTCAGACCCTTTACTTTGCCTAATTTGCTGCTTTGCCTTTTCTTCCTCTATCTCTTTCAGAATTCCCACTTATTTTTCAAGTGTCATGTGAATATCTATTCTCTATAAAGCCTGCTGTTACTTCCCTTCTCCCCTGGGAGAAAGTCTGGCTCTGTTCATTGTACCTCTGTGGCACGATGTACATAATGTGACTATGGCTCCGAGGACATTATATTGCATTTTAAAAAATTTGTGTTCTAATTTAGACTGAGATTCTTGAGGACAGTGATCATGGCCTTGTATTCCCATTGCTTACAATGTAGCATCACATATTAGCGGTTCTGCTGAATGAATGAACTATATGTGTGAGTATGTGTACTTAGAGTTTGTTAAGTGGAAGCTAGGGAAGATTTTAAGCAAGAGAGTAGCAGGATCCAATGTATGACTTAGGAGTACATGTTTGACTGTCCGTTACTCTACCCAAATCCTGGCATTCTGACGTGTAGGTATGTGCTTAATTGCTAAAACTTATCTTTCGATCTTAGACATTTCATTTGAAAAAATTATGTTGCCTTGTTTGGTGTTTCTGTAGCCTGGCTCTTCTCTCCAAAGATTGTAATTTATTTACTTTTTTCCCCTCAAATTTCTTTATACGTTGAGTGATATTTTACCTTCATATTGGTACTTCCATTATCAAAAAACCCTCATCTTTTTCAACACTGAAACCAGTTGACTTTAGGAAGTGGGTGGAGAATGTCGTGCCACACACTGCTCAGTAGGGTTAGGAGCTATCATGCAGGATTTCAAGTTTCAAGGGGATTCCAAGCAGCCAATGCATACTGTTTCTATCATTGTTTTTCCTTCATCCACTAAAAGCCTTAAGAGTAAAGTCTACGTCTTATTCACTGCCGTGTCCCCAGCATCTATTAAAATGTCTGGGATCTAGTAGACACTAGGAAAGAAAAGTATTTAATAAATTAATGAATGACTAACTGATCAAAGGAAGGAATGAAGCTTCTCAGCTAGAAAGCATATTTGAATTTGAGTAGCTCTGATACTCCCCAGAAGGGTGAAGGTGGCAGGAGCAGAGATCTTGTCAGTATTTAATAAGGCTCTGCAGTTTATACTACTGTCAGAGGCATTCGAACCAGAGCAACTCCATCTTGAATAGCAGCTGGGTAAAATGAGGCTGAGACCTACCAGGCTGCATTTCCTTGAGGTTAGGCATTCTTAGTCACAGGATGAGATAGGAGGTTGGCAGGAGATAAAGGTCACAAAGGCTTTGCTGATAAAACAGGTTGCATTAAAGAAGCCAGCCAAAACCCACCAAAACCAAGTTGGAGATGACAGTGACCTCTAGTTGCCCTCACTACTCATTACATGCTAATTATAATGCATTAGCATGTTAAAGGACACTCCCACCAGCGCCATGGCAGTTTACAGATGCCATGGCAACATCTGGAAGTTACCTTGTATACTCTAAAAAGGGGAGGAACCCTCCATTCTGGGAATTTCCCTTTCCCGGAAAACTCATGAATAATCCACCCCTTGTTTAACGTATAATCAAGAAATAACTGTAAGTGTCCTTAGTCCAGCAACCCAAGCTCTGCTCTGCCTATGGAGTAGCCATTCTTTTATTCCTTTACTTTCTTAATCAACTTGTTTTCACTTTACTCTATGGATTCGCCTTGAATTCTTTTTTGCGCGAGATCCAAGAATCCTCTCTTGGGGTGGTCTGGATCGGAACCCCTTTCTGGTAACACTACCATTAGAGAAAATGGTTCTTGAGCTTTTGGAGATCTCTTTGGCAAGAAGTCCAGTAAGTCCATGAAGTTCATCTTTCCTCGCAGGGAGTTTACCAACTCAAATGCATGTTTTTCATTACTGAGTTAACTGGAGATGTCATTTGCAGACTTTTGCTTTGGAGTTAAAGTCAACAACATCATTCTCGCATTTTAAATGAGCTCATGTTTGCCCTGTTCCCATCAATTCCTCTTTCTTCCTCTGCTGTTTTCTCGTATAAGTTAAGGTTCTAAGCAGAGAAGAGGAGAGGCAGAGAGGGAGGAGTTCTGCGGCTACTGCCACATTTTCATGGAGGATGAGTGTTCCCTGGGACAGATGGGAAGGAAGGTGACACATCAGCGTTCCTGAGTCCTGGGAGTAGGCTGCAGTTACGTGGGAGATCTGGCAAACCTGCCCAAAGCTAAGCTCTTAACGCTGTTTGCTAGTTGCTGACTTCTTGTTAAATAGCTCTAATTGTAGACACTAGCATTCCAAGATGAACTATGTTTTTTATGTATATTAAAGGTACACTATTAGATTTCATTTTGGTCCCCAGAGATAGTCTTAGGCCGATCATGCCTTTAAACAAACAAACAAACAAAAAAACATACCCGGGAGGCTCTGCCTGGTTTCACAGCTGGGCTCTGGCCTGTGGGTTTCAGCCTGTGATATACTCTTAGGTAAAATCGACTTGAGCTTCCAGCCTTGTGTTGCACGTTGTGTGTCCTTCACTTTCGCAGACACTTTATTTTCTCAACGTCCTATTGATATTTAGGAGACACTGTAGCTGCAGGATATGTCACAGACACTCAGGAACTTTACAACACCCAGGGTGCCGGATTTCAGGTCTGGGAGATGGTGAGTAGTGGGAGCTGTCTTTACTGAGAGCCTGGCTTTAAATTGTTCTTTAGGCTAAAGGAACCATAGCCAAAAAAGCGGACAGAGGTGGTGCTGATTCTGCTGATGACACAGGCTTTCTGACCGCCCGAAGGAGGAGTTCTCTCTCCTGGGTCTGTGGGGCGCAACTGAAGGGAATCACTCGCTACCTCTCAGTCAGACCTTTTCTTCTTACTGCTCTTCACTGACACAAACTCTCACAGAAAGTATACCAAAAAAAAAAAAAAAAAAAAAATTATCAGAGTGTTTAAGAAGCCTTACTCCATGTGAATTTATAATTTAGTGGAATCAAAGGAGTGCTTCTTTTAGTTCCCCAAGTTACACATTTAATCTTTCCATTGTGTTGGGATTCTAGGTGGTTTACACTTATTTAAGCTTGGTCGGTCACAATTTTTTTTTCTAATGGCTAAAATAATGCTGGTTTTTCACGTCCTGTCATCCTACCCCATTTCCTAGTTTTGTGTTCCCTATTCAGTCACTTGGTGGTCACTATTATCCTGTATCTTCCCAGTATGTGACTACTCACTCACCCCTTATTTTCAAAAGGAAAGTTTTATTTTTATTTTAGAAACAAGGTCTTGCTGTGTCACCAGGCTGGAATGCAGTGGCGCAATCACGGCTCACTGTAGCCTCAGCCTCCTGGGCTCAAGGGAGTCTCCTGCCTTAGCCTCCTGAGTAGCTGAGACTATAGGTGTATGTTACCTTGCCCAGCTAATTCTGAAATTTTTTGTGGAGACAAGGCCTTGCTGTGTTGTCCAGGCTGGTCTTGAACTCCTCGCCTTAAGTGATTCTTTCACCTTGGCCTCCCAAAGTGCTGGGATTACAGGTGTGAGCCACTGCACCTGGCATCACCCTTCCTTAATGGTGGGCTTCTAGCAGTGGTATGGGAATGTGACCGTCCCCTCCCTGGCCACAGCTGATTAGGTCAAGGGTGTGCACCTGGGCCAATTAGACCCTTTGCCCTGGGATTCTAAGGAAGCTCTGTCTCTCTATGAGACTGAAACTTTGGAATTATGGCAGCTATTTCATATTCACTGGGTGGACAAGTATCATCACATTAAGAAGTATGAAGTGAAGGCTTGTGAGGAGACATGGAGAAAGCTTTCACCCCTCTTCCATCCCTGTTCTAGTCTTCCTGAGGCCTCGCCGCTTCCTGTTCTTGGGTTGTGTGGATCACCTCTGTATCTTTATGATAAATCTCCCCCTCCCCCTCTTTTTTTGGCTTGAGCAAGTGTGAGGTTTTCTTCTGTTGCTTCTAATCGAAAGAATCTTCACTAGTTTGCATTTGTCCAGTCAATGTTGCAGTTGCCATTGTCACCACTCCAAGAAGCAGATAAAGATACAGAGGGAAAGAGGGAAAAGTGTAAACACACAGTTCCTCACCAAGCTGGGAAATGGGAGGTTTTCTTCTTCTTCTTTTTTTTTTTTTCCCACAGTTATAGACTCATTCCTTGAGGGGAAATTTGTGGTGCATGTAAGAGGTGGGAGACCAGAGCCAAGGACTGCAAATAACAAAGAGCACTATGTAGCTACAATCAGGAAAGAAACAAGGATCTAAAAGGCAGAGTCAAAGTTGAAAATTTCACATATAGGGAATGGGCACCCAACAGAAAGATCTTGGTCCTCTAAGGCAGATACAATGCTGAGTCTTGGGCCCCTCCCTAGGGATCTCAGACATATTCTTGCTAGGACTCAGGAATGATTTATTCTTGAAAGACTGATTAGGATGTTTTGACATTTGCATATTGGCATCTTTTTATATACCAGGAAAACTAAGAGGATCTTGAAAGTGTTTTGATAATCACCACTCTCTTTTCCCCTTTTGACATGGATAATTCAGATCCCATTATGATGTGACTAATTCAAATATGATTATTATCCAAACAGAAATATTCTTGTACTTTCATTACTGGAAAATAACTTTCTGCTTGTCAGAGCCAAGTTAAGGAAAAGTCAGCATTGTCTGTTTCTCATAAAGCACATTCTTTCTCTGTCTCATGCCAAAATTCTGTCTCAGTTGGAAATAAAGTGGACAAGTCTTCACTGTGGCTGATACATAGTTTTATAAGAGAAGGAATATATTATGATTCTAACTCTATCCTTGGGACTTTCTGTTCTGATTTCAGGTCACATGAGTAGAGTATTTAAAAATCAGGGAGAGTACATATTCAGAATATGGGCATAAAATGGAAATGTTAGATAATTTTTTGTTCTTGACATTAAAATGTTTTTCATAAATCAACATAAAACAAACAAAAATCACAGAATGTTTTTTACTTTTACTTAGGAAGAGCAACGCAACGAAATGTTATTCACATATTGTATCAGGCAAAAATGCAAATTTTCTTCCCAACTAGCACCATTAAAAATATTGCCTCTCACAAGTTTCTCCTAGTAAAAGTTGGTTTCAAATCTACGGTTTAAATATTACGAGCCAGGCTAGGCACTGTGGCTCACATATATAATCCCAGAATTTTGGGAGGCTGGGGCCGGTGGATCACTTGAGGTCAGAAGTTTGAGACCAGCCTGGCCAACATGGTGAAACCTTGTCTCTACTGAAAATACAAAAAAATTAGCTGGGCATGATGGCATGTGCCTGTAATCCCAGCTACTCGGGAGACTGAGGCAGGAGAATCGCTTGAATCTGGGAGGCAGAGGTTGCAGTGAGCTGAGATCACACCACTGCACTCCAGCCTGGGCAACAGAGCAAAACTCTGTCTCAAAAAAATAAAAGAATAAATATTATGAGCCAGGTATGGTGGTGCATGCCTGTAGTCCCAGCTACTTGGGAGACTGAGGTGGGAGGCTGAGGTGGAAGCCTGAGGCTGAGCCCAGGACTTCAAATCCAGCCTGGGCAATATAGCGAGACCCCATCTCTAAACCAATAATACATAAATATTATGTACACAGGGGTGAAATACAGATGCTTCTTTCACTAATATAGGCTGCTGTGTCTTATATTCTGTGTTAGTAGATGCATTTGAGTAGACCATATTCTGTTTTTATCTTCCTTCCCAACCTGAAATGAGCAAATGTTTCATGGACTTTTCCTTCTCCTTTTGGTTTCCCCTTGTTACACATTTTGCCAGATGGCCAAGGAGTTTCATCTGGAAAAGAATTTTTCATAATAGATCATTTGGTACTCACAGCCAATGATCCCACTTCCCCCTGCCATCTACAGGAACCATGGGATGGAGTAAAGTGGCAAATGAGTCATGCCTGGCAGAGCCTGGAGGAGGGGGAAAGACACAGCAAGCAAGGGGAGGCGTGGCTTGTCAAAGACCTGACTGAGAGTCCTAGGATAGTAAGAGCTGAGTGGGGTGTGTGTGTGTGTGCGCGCGCACATGTGTGTGTGTGTGAGAGAGAGAGAACCTACATACATCCTCAGGAGATACTGTGTGTTTAAGTATTTTGGAGCGTGTAGCTGCAGGTCATTTTGACAGATGCAGAACATGTGTTATAACAACTTTGTATGGCGAAGAGGAGGACTGGGGGAAGAGAGGAACATCAATGTGCTGCAAAATGAGATGAGGCTGAGATCCTGGGTGTGTAAGCAAGGGCCTGGTGAAGGAAACTGTAAAGAAGTGCAAGGGTGAAAGGAAAACTTCCTCTTTGTCCTCAGAAGGTTCAAATCACTCCACAAAAGACAGGCTAATTGGAGAAAGAATATGCTAATTTATCATTAATGTTTACACTGTAGATGAGAACACTTCAGAATGAAGACCCAACTGCCCACTGGGGTGCAGAAGCTTATATGCCATCTCAAGGCGACAGAAAGAATGGGGGCTTGGTGCATGGCCAAAAGCAAGTTATGATGGTAAATCGGGTTTTAGTGGCAAGACAGGTTATGGGAAGGAGAGAAGAGGAGACTTGGCTAGCAAAAGTGATCTTATTACGTAAATAGAACCTCAGAGGTAGCAGCCCTCAGTGAGAGATTAAATGGTAAATTTTTTCCCTTAGTCCTTTAAAAATGTCAGACTCTCAGTTAATGTTTACTGGGTCTGGACAAGGGAGGGTCTGGCTGCATCAATGCAGATTTTCTCCAGATGCAAATTTTCTCCACAAACGACAGGTTTGGAGGGTGCTACTTCATTTTGCTGGCTCTCTGACAGCCATCTCAAAATATATCAAAGAAGTGTATTTTGAGGAAAAATATTTTTCTTTTCTTCAGACTCCACTTTGAAACATTAAAAAAGTTTCACATATTAAAAACCAAGTTGATCCCGCCGGAGGGATTTGGGCTAGAAATTGCTAGACAAAGGAGTGGAGACAAATTGGGATAAGCACAAAACAACAACTTTAAATATATCATCCCATAGATAGGCCTATCCTATCTGCAATGTAGGCAAACAAATCTTTAATAAGAGGCATTTCTATGGAAAAAGAAGAAAAAGGTTAATATCTGGAATACTCTATAGTTTCTCTACAGTCTCTGAAGCATCTTCAAATTGCAATGGCAATCTGACAAATTTTTCTGGATTGTAGTTTGAATTAAGTGTTGAAGTAAACTTTCTGAGTAGTCCATAAATCAGGAGGTGAGAAGGTTGTTTATAAAAGTTGCTGTGATTTCTCCTGAAGTTCATTTAACTTGTTCAGCTTCAGTTCGCAGGGCTTTAAGAAAAGCACAGTTTCAGTTTCCAGTGATTCCAAGTCAGGAAAATGAAAGAAACATTTGGAAATGTTAGTTTGGAGACATGTGGCCAGGAAAAAATTTAAGATTCAATCCAAAGTGTAGGCATATACTAAAATCTCAAAAATAATGGACTCAGCTGGAATTTCATAACAGGTATACTATAGTTTTCTTTTGGAACATAATTTTTATTTCTACATTCCTTCATTTCTACCAAAGACAAATCACAGTAGGACCAACTTATTTTCAAGACAAGTTTTAGTCTTATTATACTTGGCCTGGTTATTTGCATAAAGTGCAGCCAGAATTGTGATTGGCTACATAGGCTTTTTTATTTTTATTTATTTTTCTTCTTCTTTTAGAGATGGGGTTCTCACTATGTCATTCAGGCTGCATATAAACTCCTTAAAGACTCACTTTGCTGGAACTTTTTCATAAGGAATCTCAGATTAGACTTTTAAAAGCCTCAAGGCTAGAAGCCATGCCAAGGATTTGCCATCAGACTATTGCAGTATCTGTATGAATTTGGTGAATTCCTCTTTTCTCAAAGTACTCAAATAATTTGAAGTTCCTGGGACTGTCAGAAAGTGACATTCCTTACTTACCAAAGGTCAGGGACCTTGTAAAGGAACCTAGTAGACAACGTACCAGGCCAGCCTTTCCAAGAAGCTTTTTTTGAGCTTTATAAGTCAACCTTAATTCCTCAAAGCAGTCTGGTCATTATGGAAAATATGCCATTCCAGTTAAATGCTTTGTAAAGTAACCAGTATCTCCAATTGTGTCCTGTTACAGAAGCAAACAAACAAACACAAATACAACAGATTTTTATTGAATTTATGCAAATAACCATATTGCTATAAATTAAAAATATAGTTTCCAAATTCTGGAGAAATCAGGTAGAGAGAAATATAAAAGCTTCAGGTTTGGCTCACAAAATGTACTTTACCCAATTTGTTGTAAGCTATGAATAGCTGAAAAGAAAAACAAGTTTTCTTGACCCTGAAAGACATTAAAAAAAAAGCAGTGTTTCAAACAAAAGAAATCATAAAACATCATTTTAGTCCTCTATTAGTTCAGTCCCATGTAATTAATTCTTGTTTTGCTTGATGTTGGGCTAGCAATTCTCATGAATGCTGGAAGTTTTTATTTATTCCAGTGGTATAATCTCTAAAGCTATAAGAAACGTGAATAAAAGTATTTGTCAGAGCCTTTTCCACAAATTTTCTTAAAGAAGCAATTTTATACTGTAGCTGATTATAAGCCACTTTTTGAGAAGAATCATACTAAAACAATACTTGTCTGCGGATGACAAAAGTCTTAGAATATGGCTAAAGACATTTGACAAGGACACTTGGTTATTTCTATGACATGCAATAATTTAACATAATAATCATAATTATTATTAACATATACTAAAATATATCAGAATTTTAGAAATCTCATATAATTTTGGAATATATATTAATAATGTATTTACACAAATATAATGCAAAGAAAGTTAAGCACCATTTCATATTTGACAATGCTTCCTGTATGATTTTAGCATACTAAATAAGCCTAATATAGCTTGTTTGAACTTCCAGGGGATGTAATATACACAAAGTTAGTCTGAGGTTAAAAAAACTGAATTTAGAATTTGAAATGTTGATTTAGGAAAGTTTTTCAAATATCAAAAGTTTGAAACACTTGCTCAAAATAGGATCACAGATCATTATAAAATAATAGTCATTCATTTAGCTAAGTGATCATGTAAACATTTTAAAAAGCAAAACATGTTACTCTTTGACAGAGAAGACACTCAGTTTCCCAATTATAAAACCTAACAAAGACACCATAAGGGCGACAAAAATCTGTCTCTCCCTCTCTCCCCTCTTTTTTTCTTGTAGTCTAATAAAAATTTAAACAAAAATATTTTACTATCGCTTATTGATATTATACAAAAATCTTGTTCAAAAAAGAAATCCAAATTCTACCTTTGGGTTAGTGTATAATTAATGTTCAAGCTAATTTTAATAAAACCTTATAAGCAATTATAGCCAATCTCAATCAGTTTTAACCACGAGATAAGATTTTTATAAACCTTTTATAGCATCTCACAATTTTTCTCATTTTCTCCAACTTTTTATATCCGTTTAGTTTTATTGATTTTTAAATTTCTTTAATATAAACCAACTTTTAAAAGCTAAAACCAACTTTTAGAAGCCAAGTAAATTTTGTTACTTTCCCTGTAACAAAAACCACATTCTCATGCCTTTATATAACTTTTCTTTTCAACCAAAAGTCCTTCCTACTTTCTTTATATACTTTGCATATGGAATTGTTTCTCTTATATCTAATAGTTTTAATTACATACATTAAATGTTTACTCTTAATAACCCTTATTTTTTTATGAAAAGCCTCAGCAGTAAGCAATTTTAGTTATGTACCAGATGTAATGTCCAGGACAAAAGACAGAGCTGTGAAGACAATGCTCAGAGGATCCCTCTCAGCATGGCCAAGAGGCATAGCTGGACCAGGGAGGAAAGGGTCTAAGTGTTGTCCCCACACCTCACCATGGTCACTTATCTAGACCTCAGGATCTAAAGTCTCAAATTCAAAGACGTAAGCTCACAGACAAATTATTCAAGTGTTAAAAATAGCATAGAAGCAACAGTTTTATGACCTTAAAGCCTTTATCAGAGACGGTATAAACCTGTCTGACCAATAGACCCAGACAAAATTGTCTAAATTATATCCTAAAGATGTTTTTATTTTATCAACAATTTAACAAACTATTTGCCAAAGATTATTAAAATCATGTGAACTTAAACAGCATTTAAGCTTATTTACCTAATTTATGAGTGCTCATTTATTTATAAATCAATTTGGTACCATATAGATAGTATACAAACAGGACAATACACATGTACACATAAAACCATAGACAGACATCAATAAAAGCTTTACAGTTTTGATTTTAGAATTTTAGCCATGAGAATAGTAAAACTCACTAATTTAAAAGGACAGCAGGAGGCAAACTGTGCCTTTGTAAATGGAAAAGGTTAAGGTTTATCCCGAGAAACCCTTATTGAGTTTTAGAGAAAACCAGGTAGCAATTTATATCTCAAAGCACATACACAGAGATAATTTAAGCTTTTTCAATAAGGAGTTTGTTTGTGTTAGAGGAAGATTAAAAATGAATGCCAAGATAGACGAGGTACAGTGGCTCATGCTTGTAATACCCGCACTTTGGGAGGCTGAGGCAGGTAGATCACTTTAGGTCAGGAGTTTGAGACCAGCCTGAGCAACATGGTGAAAACCCATCTCTACTAAAAAAGAAAAAAAAAAAAAAAAAAAAAAAAAGAAGAAGAAAGAAGCCAAAGTAACACAAAATGATAGGAATTTACCATAGGATTATTTAAAGAGAACAATTTCATTTCAGTAGATAGCTGTTAATTTAGTTCCGTTTTCAAACCAGACCACTGAGCTCATGGCAGAGCCCATTAAGGAACAGGGCCAACAATGCATTTGCAATTTTTAGGGCCTGATATTTTAAATACGTGAAAAGCAGGTGTAGTTGGAAGACAGAACATTTAACCCTTTAAAAACCAATGATCTCACCCTTGCACTGAATCCTGGGTCCTCCAAAAGAGTAAAACACCATGGGCAGGGCCATGCAATGCTGTCACCAGTGCACTGTGCTACAGAGACATTTCTCTAAATGTTTAGAATGTGCCTTTCTTATTGAAACATGAAAAAAAATATAAGTAGCCCCCTGTCATAATAATCATTTATTGTAAATGACTGCTGTCAGTCACCTCTAAAACTGTAGCTCTTGCCAGGGACTTGCAGTCATCATAGACACAAAGGGCAAGTGTTCTCTCAGTAAAAAGTAATCTCTGCTACTCCCAAAAGCCCAAGAGATCAGGTAATACAATACAAAAGAGCGCAGAGTTTTAGAGCTGAGAGGAATCTGTCCACAACTCTTTAGACTCTACAGGAAGACAGGAGAACCCTAAAATGGGGTGAGTGATGCCTTTTTCTGTGTTCCGTAAGGGATCTGAGTCATTAGATGTCCCCATGGATCTTTTCATGTGGTACCGAAGATGGCAAAGGGAGAGAAAGAGCAGGGAGCAGTATAAGTAAATGGGAAAACAATTCTTAAGAAAGGAAGTGAACAGAGGGACCAGGAACACACTTAAAAAAAAATTTCAGTCAATTGAGAAAAAAATTTTAAAAACAGGATACAAACGGGAAAAAGTCAAAAGTCCTTTAAAATACACCAAAAATCCTTTAAAATATACCTATGCCTATAAATAGTTTGAATATTAGCTTTTAATTAAGTCAACTGTTAACCATAGAGCCTTTAAAAAATTACCTTAAAATCTCTTATTATTAGATTATTTATTTATTTATTTATTTATTTTGAGATGGAGTCTCGCTCTGTCGCCCAGGCTGGAGGGCAGTGGCGTGATCTCGGCTCAAGCAATTCTCCCGGGTTCAAGCAGTTCTCCTCCCTCAGCCTGCCAAGTAACTGGGATTACAGGCATGCACCACCATGCTCAGCTAAGTTTTGTATTTTTAATAGAGACGGAGTTTCACCATTTTGGCTAGGCTAGTCTCGTACTCCTGACCTCAGGCGATCCACCCACCTTGGCCTCCCGAAGTGCTGGGATTATAGGCATGAGGCACTGTGCCCGGCCTTATTCTCAGATTTTAGCTGGGAAAAACAGCCGATATTTCAGGCTTTTGAATTTTTATTTTATTATGATGATGATTATTATTTTTACCAAAGACACCCTCCCAAGTGAACCAAGAATATGACTTAAACAAGGATGCATGAGGTGATTCCAAATAGGTGAATGGGCATCCCAAAAAGTCAAAAGTCACACAAACAAACCAAAAAGGACAGGTTCCCTTATTGGAAATCTAATCCAAGCTGTGTGGTAGTCTAATAGTTAATAGTTTCCTGCTTTTTAGGAACCTTTTAACTTTTGTATTACAAGGTGAAGCAGCCCTCATTGTTAATCCTGCAGGGATCCAAAGCAGGCAGTTAGAGCTTACAAAGGATTTTAACTTTGTTTTAGGTCAGCGTTTTACTATTTAATTTGGTCACAAGAATTTCTAAGGCTAGCCATGACACTATTATGTGTCTTTCTTTTAATTTGATTTTCCCATCAATTATTTAGAATAAGAGATCTCTGTTTGTTTTTTGTTTTTTGTTTTCTTTTTAAATTTAGGAGTCTAATTTAAAGTATCCATCTTCTGGCCAGTGACAATTAAATTTCCAATGGTGTATTTATTCCAATAGCAACTCAATCCAATTGCCTTTTTACGGAAAGCCCAGGATATAATTTTCCAAGTTTAGAAAAAAAGGTGCTTCCTGGAGAGGGCATAGAAGAAGCAATCCCAAAGACCCTCCTACCCCGCCAAAAAAAAAAAAAAAAAAAAAAAAAACTACTTCCAGTGTTACCAGAAAGGGGTCTGGATCCAGATCCCAAGAGGCAGTCCTTGGATCTCGCCCAAGAAAGAATTCAGGGTGAGTCCATGGAGTAAAGTGAAAGGAAGTTTATTAGTAAAGGAATAAAAGAATAGCTATTCCAGCCAGGCACAGTGGCTCACGCCTGTAATTCCTGCACTTTGGGAGGCCGAGGCGGGTGGATCATGAGGTCAGGAGTTCGAGACCAGCCTGGCCAATATGGTGAAACCCCATCTCTAATAAAAATACAAAAATTAGCTGGGTGTGGTGGCATACGCTTGTAGTCCCAGCTATTAGGGAGGCTGAGGCAGGAGAATAGCTTGAACCTGGGAGGCAGAGGTTGTAGTAAGCTGAGGTCATGCCACTGCACTCCAGCCTGGGTGACAGAGTGAGACTCTGTCTCAAAAAAAAAAAAAAAAAAAAGGCTATTCCACACACAGAGCAGCCTCGACTGCTGGTTGCCCATTTTTGTGGTCATTTCTTGATTATATGCTAAACAAGGGGAGGATTATTCATGCCTCCTATTTTTAGACCATATAGGGTAAATTTCTGACATTGCCATGTCATTTGTAAACTGTCATGACGCTGGTGGGAGTGAGGCAACCAGTGA
This sequence comes from Theropithecus gelada, assembly GCF_003255815.1. Taxonomy (NCBI): domain Eukaryota; kingdom Metazoa; phylum Chordata; class Mammalia; order Primates; family Cercopithecidae; genus Theropithecus; species Theropithecus gelada. The sequence continues at coordinate 865,331 of NW_020257754.1, forward strand.
GGATAGCCAGAGGACACTCTTGTTGCCATCTTGGTTTTGGTGGGCTGGCTTCTTTACTGCAACCTTTTTTATCCACAAAGTCTTCATGATCTTGTATATTTTGTGTTGACCTCCTATCTCATCCTGTGACTTAGAATGTCTAGCCATCTGGGAATGCAGCCCAGCATGTCTTAGCTTTATTTTACCTAGCCCCTATTCAAGATGGAGTTGCTCTGGTTCATATGCCTCTGACACCAGGATTAGGCTAAGACAGCAAAAGGCATTTGTTGTGACAGATGTTTAAGGACGGTGTTTGCCTCCAGTAATCCACAAATTTGTAGGGGGACACCAGTCACAGACCTGTTAATCTGAGACACCCCGTGTGCCTTCCTGGAATTGGACTTTTCTGGCACCAACCAGGCAACAAGAATTGAGATGACATAAGCCCTGTAGGGTTGGAACATCTTAAGACAAACTATCCCAAAAACATCGTATCTTCAGAATGAAAATCTTGGGTTCCAGGTCATTTTCAGACTGACCACCTAACATGGTCTGAAAATCATGTTCCCTGGATGCCTGAGACCAGGAGAGAGTGCTTCCATTTGGTCACAAGTCAAACACTCAGGGACATGGAACAAGAACAGAGGGAGCCTCAACCAGTGCCCCTCTTTATGACAGACAAAGTCAAAGGAAAGCACTGTTTCTGGGAGGAAAGAGATCAAACAATATGAATTCTCTTATATGTACCTTCCAGAAGAATGGAACTTTGACCCTACCAACTAAGCCAAACTCTAGGAGTAAAGGGATAGGTTTGCGGGGGAAAAAAAAAAAAAAAACTCACAAAAGGTAGGCTAACTGGAGAAAGGCATGCTAATTTATTAATGTGTGTGCTGTAGATGGGGAGACTTCAGAATGAAGACCCAACCCCCTAGTGTGTTGCAGAAGCTTGTATACCATCTTGAGGTTATAGAGAGAATGGAGGCTTGGTGCATGGCCAAAAACAGCCATGCAAGTCAGGTGTTAGCTGCAAGACAGATTATGAGAGGAAGAGGAGAGACTTGGCTAGCAAAGGGGTCTTATTATGTAAATGACACTTCACCGGTAGCAGCCCTCAGATAGATGAAGTAGTAACTGTTTTCTTAGGCCTTTCGAGATGTCAGACTCTCATTTAATCTTTGCTGGATGTGGACAAGGGAAGGCCTGGCTTCATCAACACGGATTATCTATAGATGCAATATTTGACCGCCTTTGCACAATTATAGCTGAGGAAATTAATGACAGTGAAAGAAATCAGACCTAACCGATTCCATCTTGCTTCTAACCTTTAAGCTGTCCTTGTTCATTCCTGTGCGTAGGCCAAATTAACTTTGGGAAGGAATTCAGTTCATGATTTGACTCTGAAACAAAATTGATAACAGCCCTTTCCTGAAAAGACCCCCTTCTTGTTTGGGGGCCAGTCTGCCTTTGCAAGACTAACAAATTAGCTACAAGATTAGAAATTACAGTTTAGGAGTCATGCAGCCTCTGGCTCCAAGAGTCTGAACCGCCCTAAATTGCTTCTGGGATAACATTACTATTGCGAAACCTAAGATCAGTGCTGGAGAGATTCTGCAGCCCCTGCCCTGGATGGATCAGCTGGTACCACACATACTGGTAATCTGGCCCAACCAGTTCTGCCAGCCCACCCAGGAACAGAAGACAGCGAGAAAAACTCACTGCGACCCCTATGATTCCATCTTCGACCTGACCAATCAGCACTCCCCACTTCCCAAGTCCCAACCCACCAAATCATCTTTAAAAACTTTGATCCCTGTGGCTCACGCCTGTAATCTCAGCACTTTGGGAGGCCGAGGCGGGCGGATCACAAGGTCAGGAGATCGAGACCATCCTGGCTAACGCGGTGAAACCCCGTCTCTACTAAATATACCAAAAATTACCCGGGCATGGTGGCCGGCGCCTGTAGTCCCAGCTACTCAGGAGGCTGAGGCGGGAGAATGGCATGAACCTGGGAGGCGGAGCTTGCAGTTAGCGGAGATCCGGCCACTGCACTCCAGCCTGGGCGGCAGAGCGAGACTCCCTCTCAAAAAAAAAAAAAAAGAAAAGAAAAGAAAAGAAAACTTTGATCCCTGAATGCTCGGGGAGACAGATTTGAGTAATAATAAGACTCTGGTTTTCTGCACAGCCAGCTCTGCGTGAATTACTCTTTCTCCATTGCAGTTCCCTTGTCTTGATAAATCAGCTCTGTCTAGGTAGCCGGCAAGGTGAATCCACTGGGCAGTTACAGTTTAAAGTATCCATCTTCTGGCTAGCAAAAGACAGGTTTGGAGGCTGTTACCTCATTTTGCTGGCTCTCTGATCGCCATTCCAAAATATGTCAAAGAAATATATTTTGGGGAAAAATATTTTGATTTCCTTCAGAAGGTAAACTCACATCATACCATTAGCTGGTTTGCCAAATTTTAGTTGTTAGATCAGAAAACTAAGAAATGGCGTTCTTCACCTGGAGCCTGGATTTGTAATATTCAAGAAATTTCATGACCCTTGGAGTCTGCAGGCAGGGTAGTTTACATCACATGAAATCTAAACAATGGTCTTACTTCTGGAACCAGAATCTTTACTCTGCCTGGTGCAAAAGAAGTAACTCGCAAATATGGTGTTCGTTTAGACTTTTTTTTTTTTTTTTTTTTTGAGACGGAGTCTCGCTCTGTCGCCCAGGCTGGAGTGCAGTGGCCAGATCTGAGCTCACTACAAGCTCCGCCTCCCGGGTTTACGCCATTCTCCTGCCTCAGCCTCCCGAGTAGCTGGGACTACAGGCGCCCGCCACCTCGCCCGGCTGGTTTTTTGTACTTTTTAGTAGAGACGGGGTTTCACCGCGTTAGCCAGGATGGTCTCGATCTCCTGACCTTGTGATTCGCCCGTCTCGGCCTCCCAAAGTGCTGGGATTACAGGCTTGAGCCACCGCGCCCCGCCGGTGTTCATTTAGACTGAAGCTCATGAAAATTAACTAACTTTGGACTTAGTGACTTTCAGCAAATTATCTAACCTCTCTGGGTTTCAATATCCTCAATTGAAAAATGAAGCAGTTAGTCTAGATAAGTGGTCTCTAAACAGTTTTCTAAAACTTTTCCTAGAAAGTGCCCTATCCCCCACTTCCAGGGCACAAGCAGACCTGTTAGGACTTTTTCTGCTTTTACCACAGTCTTTAAATAATATTCACTGCCGATTAAAAGAAAAAAAATCATTTTGGAGCCACCAGATTGAATTCTATGTTCCCTTCTAGCACTATCATTCTAAATGTGAGTGCAGTGTGGTTGACATGAATACATTATTCAGATATTTGCTAAGCATTTACTGTGCATTCACCACAGTTTTAAGCATTGAGGATAAAGCAGTAAAGGAGACAAGTCCTTATCCTCACAGAGCATACATTCTAGTTGAGGGATAGATTAATGAACAAAGTGATTACAGGGAATGATTTGTATATTGTAGCAGAGAAAGGGCATGGAAGCAGTGGGGATCTCTCTAAGCAGTGGCATTTGAACAGACATCCAAATGAAGCCAGGGAAAGACTATAAAGACCTGGGTAGAACATTCCAGAAAGAGAGAACAGAGAGTGGAAAACCTTGGGCAGACATAAGCCTGCAAATTTATTTTTTTACCACATGAACTAGTGATCTAGGTCTCCAGCTTCCATGCTTCCTTAAGGAAGGAAACACTTGATTTTACTGATTAAGGGTATAGGAGTTTCTTCTACTTGAAATGATGTCTTGTCTTAGTGGTTCCTCCTTACCATTCTCAAGGGCATCCTCCTACGGCACCTTTGCAGCATGGTATTCAGTTGCAGCAGCGTGAGCATCCCGTCCTGGTGAACTGTCTTGTCCTGCCCCATCCTATGTATTCGCCTCAGCCTTTCTTGCATCTATTGAAGTTAATGCAACGTCTTGACACTGGCTTTTCTTATGCACTTGAATCTGCCCCATCTATTGGTTACCACTGCTGATAACCATTGCCTCCAGTCCCCAGGACTCTGCACCCAAAACTCTGGCACAGTCCGTTCAGAACCTAGGCCTCTGTGGTCCTCTCAGCATTTCCTGAGCATGAAACCCCCAGGGGTTTTTCTTGTTCTATGCTGGAGTAGGCACAAAAGGCATTAAGAACCAGGACTCTTGAGCCTCAGAGCTTGGGCTTGATTTCTCTATACAGTCAGTTGAGTAACCTAAAATCTCTTTGTGTTCCTCCTCCTCCTCCTTCTCCTCCTCTTCCTCCTCCTCCTCCTTCTCAAAGAGCTGAGGCAGGATGATTACTTGAGCAAAGGAATTCGAGGCTAGAGTGAGCTACGATTGTGCCACTGCACTCCAGCCTGGACAACAGGGCAAGACACATCTCTCAAAAAAACAAAAACCACAGCTGGGCGCGGCAGCTCACGCCTGTAATCCCAGCACGTTAGGAGGCTGAGGTGGGCGGATTGTGAAGTCAGGAGTTCGAGACCAGCCTGGCCAACATGGTGAAACCCCGTCTCTATTAAAGATTTAAAAAAAAATGAGTCGGGTATGATGGCACTCGCCTGTAATCCCAGCTACTTGAGAGGCTGAGACAGGAGAATTGCTTGAACCCAGGACTCGGAGGTTGCAGTGAGCCAAGATCACCCATTGCACTCCAGCCTGGCCAACAACAAGGCGAGACTCCATCTAAAAAAACCCACGAAAACCAGAAACCAAAAAACAAAAAATCCAATCAGTTCCTGCCAAAGTTCCCAATCAAGTCTGTTTATGCAAATGAAAGACTGACACTTTCTTAGTTCTGATTGGTTGTTACAGCTGAGACTCCGATTGGCTGGGACTGGTGAGCTTCGATTGGTTGGTTTCCAAGTCTAAAACCAGACGTCTCTGTCAGATGTTTCTTTCAAATGGTTGGAAGTGGGGCTGGGGTAGTGGTGGTTTTTCTAGCCACAGTTTATTCTGACAATGACAATTGGAACTTGTTTAGCTTGATTTCAGAAAGGGAGATCCTGTGACATTTTATAACGTCTTTCTGATAACACAGAGTATGTGACAGCTCCTTCACCCAGCTATGACCACCTGGTACTGTTTTAATTCTGAGCACCTTAGCCATGGGGAATCCATTTTGCCTGTCACCCAGGAGCATACTTTAGCACTACCTTACATGACTGCTTTCAGGTACAAATAGCTTAATATATGTAAATATATGTAAAATGCTTTTCTTTTTCCTCTGAAGGGTAAATATTTTATTTTTGAGGAACTTCTTACTGCACATTTTCTTTATTTCTTTCTTTCTTTTATGAGACAGAGTCTCACTCTGTTGTCCAGGCTGGAATTCAGTGGCGTGATCTCGGCTCACTGCAACCTCTGCCTCCCAGGTTCAACCGATTCTCCTGCCTCAACCTACAGAGTATCAGCCTCCAGAGTAGCTGGGATTACAGACGTGCACCACCATGTCCAGGTAATTTTTTAGTAGAGACAGGGTTTCGGGTTTCACCACGTTGGCCAGGCTGTTCTCCAACTCCTGACCTCAGGTGATCCACTAGCCTCCACTTCCCAAAGTGCTGGGATTACAGGCGTGAGCCACCGCGCCCGGCCTTACTGCACATTTTCAAAGAAAGTCACGTAAGAAAGTACAAATGTATTCTCCCCACATCCCAGAAATAAATAAGAAGGGTATAAAATTTCTTTTTAAATCAGAACACTTGGAAGTTTAGCACCAGCATACAAAATGAACACACAAAAATAAAATAAAATAAAGCCTTTGCTATATATTTCAAATTTTTTTGGTTGGGGTTCTCCTGAGGTGGTATTAATATTTCTTCTTTGAATTAACATATTTCTTCTTTCAACTTACATAACCAAAACAGCAAAAAACAGGGGGAAAAAAACCCCTAAGGTTGCTGAAAACTGGGGAGGTCGCTGTCTTGTCTTCTGTGCAGGCATTCCCAGTGTCTCAGCTCACTGGAAAAATTTGCTGTCATTTTCCTTTTGCAGTTGTTATTTTCTTAAAGAATAATAGTAAACATTCAAATGTTCAAATCTTGGTTAGTCTTCCACTTTCTTCCTCGGGTTTCTTTGATGCTGGTAAGATCGAGGTCTGCTTTTTTCTTTGTTGTTTTTGAGTGGTCATTAATTCTTTAGGTTGCCTTGCTGATGGTGAAGGTGCCTGGTGTAACTCAGCACTGCTCTGCTCAGTGGCGGGAGCAGGGTTCTCAGTTGGGGCGTCACCTGCTTCGGTCTCTGCCATCTTGTGAAGGAGCGTTAGGAGGACGGAGGCTACGTAAATAGTTGTGGGGGCACCAGTATCCACGGCGAGCAGGTGGCTGGCTTGGATGATTGGCTGCTTGTTGATTCCCTTTATCTTCAGCTTCTCCAACAGCTGGGGCAGATCGTGGCTCTCTGAAGCCAGCTACGCATTCCAAATCAAAGCCCTACTCTCCAAAGGACAGGAAGCTTTCCAACATGCAACAAAACGCAGACGTGGGTCTTGAAAAACTGAGCCAAAAAAATCTCACACCATAAAGCATAGAAGTTTTCCTCCAAAATTGTGTTATAAGTTAAAAGTGCTCTCCTAGAAACTTCTAACAATTAAATAGTCTATCCAAAGTTAATTATTCCATCTGAACTAATTACACATGATCTTTGAGGAAAAAAAGTCAGCAATTACTGAAATATCCTTGTGTTTTGATGAGAGTCATGGCTACAGAAAAACAAAAACAAAAACAAAAAAACGAAAAAGGGCCGGGCGCGGTGGCTCAAGCCTGTAATCTCAGCACTTTGGGAGGCCGAGACGGGCGGATCACGAGGTCAGGAGATCGAGACCATCCTGGCTAACATGGTGAAACCCCGTCTCCACTAAAAAATATAAAAAACTAGCCGGGCGAGGTGGCGGGCGCCTGTAGTGCCAGCTACTTGGGAGGCTGAGGCAGGAGAATGGCCTAAACCCGGGAGGCGAAGCTTGCAGTGAGCTGAGATCCAGCCACTGCACTCCAGCCTGGGCGACAGAGCGAGACTCTGTCTCAAAAAAAACAAAACAAAAAAAACCAAAAAAAAAAAAAACCAAAAAAAACATGACAGTGGTAGCTGTCATTGCCTGTGACAAGGACTCTGCAGGTTACAAACCTTGTGCATTGTTAACTTAGACCTGCAATTAGTCCATTCACTGTTTCATTTTGATGTGATTTAATTGCAAGGATTGTAATTCAAAAGGGAATAATTGGTATGAAACCCAATGGTATTTAATTTTGTTTTACTTTATTCTTTTGGTGGGCCACTCTCACAGAATGATGAATAATTGATTTCATGGCCCACAGGTATCTGAGGAATAATCAATCGAGTTAGTGATTTTATTTTGCAATTTACATTTAAATAAAAAGGGATGGAGGGAATTCTTTAAAGAAGTTAAAAAAATTAGCCTTACTTAAATGATGTTTAATATAAAACACAAAAACGCTAAAACAATTCCAAAGTTAATCTTCTACTCTTCTACTCCACTTTTACTCAGGACTTTGCAACGACTGGGAACAAGGGTAGGTGATGACATGAAAAATGATGTGGAAAAACAAAGGAGCAAGAATTCGCTATAACAGGTTATTTCTGTATTTGGATTTAGCCAGTTCATCTGCTGGATATTCTGACCTGTGGGTTTATATAAAGATTTTCTCAGAGACAACTAGGGTATAGTGAAAGGAGCTTTGACACTGTAAACAGAAATCATTTTTTCAAAAAGTCTCAATTTGGCCATTGTTTATCTGTGCCATCAAGTCATAACTTCTCTACTCCTGTTTCTCATGTAGAATAAGGAGTTAATAATTCAAACTTCACAATGTTATGGTGAGGATTCGCTATGTGAAGTACAAACTATGCATGGGAAGATGTTAAATTTTAAATGAACAGTTCATTTAGTTGGGAGAAGCTTAGATCTTAGCATCTAGTGCCTCAACGTCCCGAAGCCTGGTCTGGGTAGATTGCCTGTCAGGAAAGTAGAGGATTCTGTTAGCTGCAAGGCAAGTGAACAGCATTGCGGAGCAGGGGGCCAAGGGCAGTGTCCCAGGGTTGTCTAGATAAAGCAAAAATGTACCTGGTATTTACTATATATCATGCACTCCAAAGCTGAATTCCTTTTTTTTTTTTTTTCCCCTGTAGAAATCCTGCCCATTCCTGCTTATGTATTAAGGGGATTTGGGTCGTCGTTTCAAGGAAGTTAAGGATAAAGGAAACATTTCAGTTTCCACAGTGTTGATAAAGAATTGCAGCACATTAACAAGGTGTATCATTTATAGCTTTTTTTTTTTTTTTGAGACAGAGTCTCGCTCTGTCGCACCCAGGCTGGAGTGCAGTGGTACGATCTCAGCTCACTGCAATCTCTGCCTCCCAGGTTCAAGCGATTCTCCCGCCTCAGTCTCCCAAGTAGCTGGGATTACAGGTGCCTGCCACCATGCCCAGCTACTTTTTGTATTTTTAGTAGAGATGGGTTTCACCATATTGGCCAGGCTGGTCTCGAACTCCCAACCTCAAGTCATCTGCCCAGCTCAGCTTCCCAAAGTGGTGGGATTACAGGTGTGAGCCACCGTGCCCAGTCTAGAGCTTCATTTTAATTTGCATCACTGTCACATGGCAGTAAATGCTAGGCCTTTTCACAGCTGCTTGCTTTACAGGAAATCTCTATGGAGTCTTTATTAGGAGCCTGTTGCACTGCTTTTGAAAGGAAATGCAACTTTATATTCTTTTTACACTCAGAAGTCTGAAAGTTACATTGTTTTTTAAGAGTTTTTTTAGTTCTGCTGCACAGAGCAGAACTAACTTTAATTACCATCTCCAGGTGTCAACAATGAGAGAAACGCAGGAAGTCGCAACTTCTGAGATGAGAGAAGCTTTTTAAGTAACTATGAGGTGTTTTAAAAAGTACCTTGTCTCTTTGGTAAGCGGAGTTTCCCAACTCCTATTCAATGATCTGTCAAAGTTACAATGCACACGAAAGATGCATTGAGACAACTGTACTTGTCTGAGAGGGAAACAAAAATGTGTTTTCTGATGAATCCTTCCAAAATAGGTCAAATTGAAGCTGCTTTGAGGCACCAAGTGAGGACACTTGATTTTAGCCTTTTTTTTCCCTCCCTCTCAGCTGTAGTTATTCTAGGTGACAAAGAACAAATTATGTTAAGAGAGGTTGACATTTTTAGGAGCTGTTTTTCAAAACATAGAAACCAACATTCTTCTTATTGGCTGACTTACGTTTGAATGTATGTTTGCCTTGGGTTAGGAGATACAGCCTCTCTAAAAAGATGTGGCTCTACCATCATCAGGCAGCTCTTTCTAAGGAATGATTAACCTGTCAGATATATTTTCTTCTCTTTAGTAACAAACCAACGTTCCCCTTTCCATGCACCCATTTACTACGTCTCCATCCTACTCTGTTAAGATAATGACTGCCTCTTGGATTCCAGGCCTTCTCATAGACCTGTCTGTCCACTGTCCAGGAGCAGCTTCTTTGCGTTCCAAAATCTAATCAGAGAGCAAATTCACTCCGCAAATATTTCTTTTCACAACTGTTTATTGAAGGACAGTGTGTTACAGGCTCTGTGCTAGCTGCTGGAATAGAGCTGTGAACCAGGTGGAGAAAGATCCCTACCCTATAGGAGCTTACACTCAGGGAAAAGGGGAATCAACCTCCTTGATGAAAGTGAAGTTGGTCTATTTAAATTCTTCTCTAGCTTTCTCATTCCAACATGTGTACCTGTGCAGTTCAAACAGATCCTACAGAAACTGGGACAGAATTCCTGTTAAGAGAAGATTGCGTTCACTGTGCTGGAGCATTTGCTACTCAGAGCCAAAAAGTTCTTTCTGTTGTAGATGCCTTAGTCTTATCAAGATTCTACGAGAAGAGGGAGCCTGAAACATAATCCTTCTCACTGCCGTTTCCGTATCTCTGCCCTAAGGACTTTGTTTTAAATTCTAGAAGGTGAAAACAATTCAGAAACATAAGTGATTAATGGCACGAAGGACTGATTTATGGGAAAGGATCTTAGGAGATAAATACGTATGGGTTAACTTCAGGAGGCTCTCAGAAATTGTTCTTGGTAATATAGTTAGTGAGGAAGGATTAGCATGATATTAAAGCTAAAACGAAGTAGGGTAGAAGAGGATGATTCAGGATGTTTGGGAATACACAATTTTTTTTTTTTTTTTTTTTTTGAGACAGAGTCTTGCTCTGTCACCCAGGCTGGATTGCTATGGTGTGACCTTGGCTCACTGCAACCCCTGTCTCCCAGGTACAAGTGATTCTCCTGCCTCAGCCTCCTGAGTAGTTGGGACTACAGGTGCGCAGCTGATTTTTGTATTTTTAGTAGAGGCGGGGTTTTGCCATGTTGGCCAGGCTGGTCTTGAACTCTTGACCTCAGGTAATTCGCCCAACTCGGCCTTCCAAAGTGCTGGGATTACAGGCGTGAGCCACTGTGGGATTACAGGCGTGAGCCACCGTGTCTGGCCTGGAATGCTTAATTCTTAATATTCGTACGATGCTTTACAGGTGAATAATAATATTGGATATCATTGATTAAGGGCTTAGCTTGTGACAAGCACTTACACAAAAAATTATTTAACAAATATTTATTAAGTGCCTAGTACGTGCAAGGAGCTGTTCTAGTTTCTGGAGATATGTCCTTAAACAGAAAAGACAAAAAATCCTTCCCTTATGGAGCTTGCATTTAGTTGGGGAAGGTAGAATACACACAAAATAAATAAGTAATATATGTTATTGGGTCAAGTGGTGTTAAGTGCATGAGTGTACGATTATCTGCAGAGCTTGCAAAGTAATTTCACAAACATCATTAACTCATTTAACAAATATTTATTGAGAATACGATATATACCAGCCATTGTGCTCATAACAACTATATAGTTGTTAGCATTTTTAAGACCAAAATACTGAGATTTAGAGTGGTTAAATGATCTTTCCCAGGTAATGGAGCTGAAGGCAGGGCAGAATGGGCTTACACCTGCAATCCCGGCACTTTGAGAGGCTGAGGTGGGAGGATGGCTTGAGGCCAGGAGTTTGAGATCAGCTTGGTCAACACAGAGAGACCCTGTGTCTACAACATATATATATATATATATATATATATATATATATATATATATATATATATAT